>NC_044034.1:30866053-31175847 GCF_901765095.1 Microcaecilia unicolor
TATTTTCTACTGCAAGCATTTCCAGCATTAATCGGCAATTGGCACGCAATGACCAGTCACCGCACGTGTGAGCCCTTACCGCTGGATCAATGGGTGGCATTAAGGGTTCAGGCCATAAATAGGCGTGTGCTGGTTTCAATTTTACTGCAAACCTTTTTCCCAGCCCATTGAGAAAAGCCATTTTTCCCCAGACGTGGTAAAAGCTGGCCCGGTGCGTGCCAACCCCCCCCCCCCCCCCCCCCAAACACACTACCGCAGGCCACTTTTTGCCGTGCCTTAGTAAAAGGGCACCTCAGTGAAAAAATATTTCCGTGTAACTTCATTGAGTGACCCCTAGTCTTTGTACTTTTTCAAAGAGTAAAAAATGGACTCATTTCTACTTGTTCTACACCACTCAGGATTTTGTAGACCTCAATCATATCTCCCCTCATCCGTCTCTTTTCCAAGCTGAGCAGCCCTAGCCTCTAGCTTTTCCTCATATGAGAGGAGTTTCATCCCCTTTATCATTTTGGTCACTCTTCTTTAAACCTTTTCTATTTCTGCTACATCTTTTTTGAGATATGGCGACCAGAACTGAACGCAAGGTCACACCATGGAACAATACAGAGGCATTACAGTAGTCTTGGTCTTATTTACCATCCCTTTCCTAATAATGCCTTTTTGGCTGCACTGAGTCAAGAAGTGGGGAAATGAGGGAAGGCTGGACAAACCACGGGTTCAACACGTGAAATTTATTCCTTAAACACAAATATCATGACTCGACGCGGCGCCTAAAGTTTGGCTTAAGTGTTATGGTCATGTGTAAATGTAGGCGCCAGATTTTGCACCAACGAAAAAACGGTGCAAATGCCCACACCTAAATTTACTCGCGGAGCACCCTTGTTCTTTAATTATGTGCATAACTCAAAGCCACGCACCATTTAGTCCCGAAAGCCCATAACCGTCCCCTTTCCGCATCCATTTTTTTGAGCCGCACGTATATTTTAGGCATGTATCCCGTGTCTAACACCCAATTAAATCTAATTAGTGCCAATAATTACTTGCTAAAAAGCCAATTATAGGCACTAATTGGCTTGTTATCCTATTAAACTGTGTGCGCAAATTGGGATATAGTGGAATTAGAAAAGGTACGTAGAAGGGTGACGAAAATGATAAAGGGGATGGGACGACTTCCCTATGAGGCAAGGCTGAAGCGTCTAGGGCTCTTCAGCTTGGAGAAGACATGGCTGAGGGGAGATATGAAAGAGGTCTATAAAATAATGAGTGGAGTGGAATGGCTAGATGTGAATTGATTGTTTTCTCTTTCCAAAAATACTAGGACTAGGGGGCATGCGATGAAGCTACCAAGCAGTAAATTTAATACGAATTGGAGAAAATGTTTCTTCACTCAACGTGTAATTAAACTCTGGAATTCGTTGCCAGAGAATGTGATAAATGTGGTTAGCTTAGCGGACTTTAAAAAGGGTCTGGACGGCTTCCTAAAGGGAAAAGTCCATAGACCGTTATTAAATTGACTTGGGGAAAATCCACTGCTTATTTCTGGGCTAAGCAGCATAAAATGCATTGAGCTTTTGTGGGATCTTGCCAGGTATTTGTGACCTGGATTGGCCACTGTTGGAAACAGGATGTTGGCCTTGATGGACCTTTGGTCTGTCCCAGTGTGGCAATACTTATGTACTGGAGGATGGTCAGCTTAGTGAGGCCTCTTCTGCCCTTTTCTCAGTCCCCAAGGGGCCCTTCTACTAAGGCGCAGGAGGGCTAACGTGCACTTAGTGTGCGCCAAGTCAGCACTACCGCCAGGCTAGTGCACGCGCCTGGCAGTAATTCCAAATTTGGCATGTGCCAAATCCCGTGGTAGAAAAGAATTTTCTACCACAAGGGGTGTTCCCTGCGGTAATGGGCAGTTGGCGCACACTGCTCGGTTACCGCACGGATAGTGCACGAGCCCTTACTGCTAGGTCAATGGGTGATGGTAAGGGCTCAAGCCGTAAATAGGCGCGTGCTAGTCTTAATTTTAGCGCACGCCCATTTCCCAGCACATTAAAAAAAGCCCTTGTGATAAAGAAATGGCCCAGTCCACGCCCAAAACACATGCCCGCGCGCCCACACTACCGCGGGCCACATTTTATCACGGCTTAGTAGAAGGACTCCTCAATGTTTTAGCCATAGAATATAATCGACTTGTAATTAAACGAGCCTGCATTCAAATTTACGGTAGAAAAAGAATGAAATCACGGGGAAATGCATGCAAAAATAAACATTGAAACGTATGCAAAGATAAAGTCTGGAAAGCTTGATTTTAATTCCGCACATAAATCATAGGAGTCCATATTCATGATGAGGTACAAAGGCAAGACTGCTTGGTGTGAGAGCATTGCATTGCTAAACTGGGGAAGGTTATTTGTGAGATATTAAACCAAATTATCCTTAAGTTGCAAAACACTATTTTGCAGGTTGAAAAATGCGCAGGAATATTGACAACTGAGATACGCGTTGTTCGCTCTTGATTTAAAAGCACAGATATTTCAGACATACAATCTGCAGTACCACAGTTCCACGGAGCACACTTATCTGTACAGCACACAATGTTAAAGAAACCCGACACAGAGTTCTTGAAACCAGAGAACAGCAAAAGCAAAAGAAACTCTACAGATCTCTGGAGTGTAAAAAAATAAAAGTTATACCCAGGAATACATTTACAGTTAAAAGTGTACTGAATTTGCTATACCGCTTGGCCTAAAGAAGGACACAGCAATGAACAATAGGTTGCACTTATTATAACGTAAACTGCACCAGAACCACTAACCCTTGAAGCTGGCTTGAATATCTTTGCAAATTTCAATGAGGGCAGTGGTATAAAAATCCAAGAATATCTTTGCCACATGAAGGCACAGACTGAAATGGTTTCTGGCTACTCAGCTATTCATGCAGCTCAGGATGTTTGTGGATTGAAAGCTTAAAGGCAAACTTGGCAGTGTGATGCGGTGATATTGGTCGGAGAAACCATGGCATTCCAGGTTGCTCATGTGCAGGCTCATTTTCAAAGCACATAGACTGACAAAGTGGCGTAAGTTACTAAGGGGCTCATATTGGAAAGAGAAAAGCGTCTTAAAAGGGGCATAAAGCAACATATGGCCATTTTTCTCACCAAAACGTCCAAATCGGTATTTTTGAACCCCATTTTCCAGATGTTTTTCCTATGCAGTTAATCTGCGGTACGCCCAAATCTCAAAGGGGCGTGTCGGTGGAATGCAAATGCAACCTTGAGCCTTTAAGGCTGGGATTTGGCCATTCCTAAGACGTCAACATTTTTCAGCCATAATGGAACAAAATGAAAACATCCAGGACAAAAACTAAGACGTTTTGAGCTAGACATGTTTTAATAACAACTAAGCCACAAAAAAGTGCCCTAAATGACCAGATGACCACTGGAGGAATAAAGAAATGACTCCCCCCACACTTACTTCCCCAGTGGTCACTCCCCCCCCCAAAAAAAAAAAAATATAAAAGAAACAGTATATACCAGCCTCTATGGCAGCCTCAGATGTTACAGCCAGTCCTATTAAAGCAGGAAGCTGGTCCCTGGAGAAGCCTAGAGGTCAGTGCAGTACGCTATGGAGAAGGTGACCCAAGCCCATAATCCACTCTAACCACTACACTTGTGGTGGAAAGTATGAGACCTTAAAAACACACTAAAAACATACTATACCCACACATAGGTGACACCTGCAGCCAGTAGGTTTTTGATGGGTTTTGGAGGGCTCACCCTACAATACAAGGGAGAAACAGTGAGACATGTACCTGGAAGCATTTGGATGAAATCTACTACAGTGCTCCCTGGGGTGCCCTACTGTTCTCCTGGGACGTCTGTGTGGCCAGTCTACTAAGAATACTGGCTCCTCCTCCTAGTAGTATAAATCATTTCTATATCCCAATGGCTTGTTTTTGTGCATTTTTCACTTGGATGTTTTTTGGGGTTTTTTTTTCAATAATGGACCAAAAAGATAAATGTACAGAGCACAAAAACATCTAGTAAGTGGCCATTAAAAGAAAAGAAAGAGGTATGGCTGTTTCGAAAATGGCAATATTTGCTATTCGGATTCTGGCCGTTTCGAGCAAAAACGTCCAAAGACGGACTGCGACGTCATATCGAAAATGCCCCTCCACGTAACTTTGTAAGTCTACGCGCTTTGAAAATGAGCACCTTAGTCACTCAGAGCACCTTACCTTAGTCAGGCCATGCTGCTCCGCCAGACAGGTAAAATTTTCTCTTTTCTCTCCTCCACATCCAGCTTTGTCATGAAGTGTCTCGTCCTCTGACCAAACAAACTCCAGTCACATGGCCTAAAATAACTGCTATTCCCTACGACTTACTCTTACTGACCACATCATCTCACAGGGTCTCCTCCTAATAGTCCTAGGGCAACAGTAAAGCTTCCTTGAACTGCACTGCCCTAACCCTAATCTTTTCTTTCGTCTTGAGAGTAAAAGGTGAAACGCATTGCCGCAGTGGTTCCTCCATCACAATCAGATGCCCGCTGTCTGTGACAACCTCCACTCTATGTTACACGTAAAATAGAGCTGTCTGCTTTAAGCAGATTAGCTTAATGATTTTCCACACAATGCAATTTAGTTTATAGATTTGCATAAAGGTTTTATGACAACACTGTTGATTATGTGATGTCCCAGATGATTTATCAAGGAAGCTGATGTAAAGACCAGTAAGAAAAGTCAGGGAGCGAACTGCCTACTTCTTTCTGGGAAATAAACACTCACAGCCCTGAGGAAACTTGCAGCCTGCCTGGTATTGCAAACAAGATGCAATCTGTTTGTCTAGGACGGCTTTCCAGAACTTGGTTTTTAATCGTGTAAATTAAAAGGCAAGAAACTTTCAGGCTGAGTATTAAGATTCCTCTTTAGGGAGGTATGAACTAACTAAACTAAGCTTGAACCACATGGAGGGGCATAATCGAACGGGGCCAGCCATCTATATGGGCAGCCATCTCTAAGGCCAGCCCCGGAAAGCGGCATACCCGACCGTATTATCGAAATAAGATGGCCAGCATCTTTCGTTTCGATAATACGGTCGGGGCCGGCCAAATTTCAACATTTGGGCCAGCGTTAGAGATGGCCAGCATTAGAGATCGCCGCCATTGGTTTTTGCCGATAATGGAAACTAATGGCGGCCATCTCAAACCCGGCCAAATCCAATGCATTTGGTCGTGGGAGGAGCCAGCATTTGTAGTGCACTGGTCCCCCTCACATGCCAGAACACCAACTGGGCACCCTACGGGGCACTGCAGTGGACTTCCAAAATTGCTCCCAGGTGCATAGCTCCCTTACCTTGGGTGCTGAGCCCCCCCCAAATCCCCCTCCCCACAACTGTACACCACTACCATAGCCCTTAGGGATGAAGGGGGGCACCTACATGTGAGTACAGTGGGTTTTGGGGGGGTTTGGAGGGCTCCCATTTACCACCACAAGTGTAACAGGTAGGGGGGATGGGCCTGGGTCTGCCTGCCTGAAGTGCACTGCACCCACTAAAAACTGCTCCAGGGACCTGCATACTGCTGTCATGGAGCTGGGTATGACATTTGATGCTGGCATAGAGGCTGGCAAAAAAATTATTTTTATTTTTATTTTTTTGGGTGGGAGGGATTTGGTGACCACTGAGGGAGTAAGGAGAGGTCATCCCCGATTCCCTCCGGTGGTCATCTGCTCAGTTGGGGCACTTTTTTGAGGCTTGATCCTAAAAAAAAATGGACCAAGTGAAGCCGGCCAAGTGCTCGTCAGAGCCGGCCTTCTGTTTTCCATTATCGGCCGAAGGCGGCCATCTCGTAACCACACCCCGTCCCTTCTGTACCCTGCCGAAACGCCCCCTTGAAGTTTGGCCGGCCCTGCGACGGAAAGCAGTTGAAGTCGGACAAAATCGGCTTTCGATTATACCGATTTGGCCAGGTTTAGGAGATGGCTGGCTATCTCCCGATTTGTGTCGGAAGATGGGCGGCCTTCTCCTTCAAAAATAAGCAGGATGGTCTTCAGAAAGGACCAATAGCATAGCACAGAGCAGACTTGCACTATCACTGTTTGCAGTCTAAGAGGTTAGTGCATTAAAGTGCAGTAAACACGATCGGAGAATTCTTGAATTATTTTGACAAATGTTTTGAGTGTAAGACTGATGCCTTTGTATAGTAAAATAACCAAGAATAAACATAAATACAATAAATGAGGTAAACTTGAAAACAGTAAAATGAAACCTAATAATACAACTACCGTTGAAACAGTATCAAATATACGTATTTAACAGCACTGGAATTCAAATACCAGAGATATAATACAATGTTAGCATAACACTAATGATACACCTAATAAGCATGCGTTAGAACATTCAACTAACACAGATATGATGCTAAAGATTTTCTAAATCCAAAAAGTTTGCACACTTAGTTTGCGGGTGTCTCCACACAATAGATTCAAACTAACAAATGGAACCTCAAATCCCCAGATAGGGAGAATAAGGGTTCTATATCATGTTGGATTTATAATTATGCAACACAAGACTGCAACATCACCTCTTTGAACACACTACAAGTTACCCCTCTGGTTTTGGACATTCCACGCCCTGCAGCTAAGTACCCAAGTTTGCTATGTTTAGCTGGGCTTGTTAGGGGATTTAGTTCAACCAGGGCAGCTTGGGAGCTTTAAGGTTCAGGGGTGATGGTATTAGGCAATTTTCTTTGTCTCCGGACCTAGTTCTTTTTAGTTTGGTGATTGGTGAGCTCCACATTACTTTTGGTAAGGGACAGGAGGAGGTTTTTAAATCACTCGTTTTTCTCACTTAGAGTGAGTTTTTTGCGTGTGATTGGCTTTCCTCTTCTTTGGTCCCTTACGGACCCCTATAATGGTAGTGGTAGTTCTACATTGAAATTCTCCCTATCTGGTGATTTGAGGTTCCATTTGTTACTTTGAATCTATTGTGTGGAGACACCCGCAAACTAAGTGTGCAAACTTTTTGGATTTATTGAATTATTTCAGTTTGCATTTCCCTGTTTTTTGATTGAGTTTAGCTAAAGATTTTCTACAATATGGCTTAGCTGAGGGACCAAGAGCAGATACATGATGGGAACAAGATGTATGGTACAGTCACTTGGGATAATTAGATGGTTAGCTAAACTTAAGGCAACTTCGTTGTATAGTTAAGCAAGAGATAAGGAACTGATGATCTAAGTTACAGTATCCTGCTTATAATCGAAATAGAAAAACGCCTATATTGTGACCCAAATCGGGAGATAGACGTTTATCTCACAAAAACGAATAAAGCGGTATAATCGAAAGCCGAATTTGGACGTTTTCAACTGCACTCCGTCGCGGATGCGGACAAAGTTGATGGGGGCATGTCGAAGGCGTGGTGAAGGCGGAACTGGGGCGTGGTTATCGGGCGATCAGAGATGGGCGCCTTTCGCCGATAATGGAAAAAAAATATGCGTTTTTAGCGAGAATTTAGGGCACTTTTCCTGGACCCTGTTTTTCCACGAATAAGGCCCCAAAAAGTGCCCTAAATGACCAGATGACCACTGGAGGGAATCGGGGATGACCTCCCCTGACTCCCCCAGTGGTCACAAACCCCCTCCCACCACAAAATATGCCGTTTCACAACTTTTTATTTTCACCCTCAAATGTCATACCCACCTCCCTGGCAGGTCACTGGAGCAGTTATTAGGGGGTGCAGTGGACTTCAGACAGGTGGACCCAGGCCCATCTCCCCCCCCACCTGTTACACTTGTGCTAGTAAATGGGAGCCCTCCAAACTGCCCCCCAAACCCACTGTACCCACATGTAGGTGCCCCCCTTCACCTCTTAGGGCTATAGTAAAGGTGTAGACTTGTGGGCAGTGGGTTTTGAGGGGGATTTGGGGGGCTCAACACCCAAGGGAAGGGTGCTATGCACCTGGGAGCTGTTTTACCTTGTTTTTTTTTTTTTTCGTAAAAGTGCCCCCTAGGGTGCCCGGTTGGTGTCCTGGCATGTGAGGGGGACCAGTGCACTACGAATCCTGGCCCCTCCCACGAATAAATGTCTTGGAGTTATTCGTTTTTGAGCTGGGCGCTTTCGGTTTCCATTATCGCTGAAAAACAAAAACGCCCAGCTCAAAAAAAGATAAACGTCCATGTTTTTCGAAAATATGCTTCAGTCTGCCCCTTCACGGACCCGTTCTCGGAGATAAACGCCCATGGAGATAGACGTTTCCGTTCGATTATGCCCCTTTATATGTAGCAAGCTAGTCCAGGTGCAGAGTGAGTGTACAGCCAGTCACCCTATGTATTAAAGGTTTGGGAGAACAGCCAGACTTTCACCTGCTTCCTGAAGTAGAGGTAGTCTTTTCCAGAGCATGGGGGCTACTCCTGAGAAGGCTCGTTGGCGGGTATCACACCGTACATTTTCCTTGTGTGTGTTCCTGTTGCATTTAAATGTGACCATTTATATGATCTGTAGGCCTGTCATATATGTTTGCACCTATATTTCAGCATGCTGATACTTGTTTTACAGTAGAATTTTATAAGGACACTTATATGTCCAAGTCTGCTTGTAGAATTATTTATTTTATTTATTTGTTACATTTGTACCCCACATTTTCCCACCTATTCGCAGGCTCAATGTGGCTTACATGTTGCCAGAGAGGTGTTGGTAGACTCCGGAGTAAACAGGTAGGAACCACAAAAGGTTCATGTGGTGGGACCACATGATGGAAGTCAGGAGCTGATGGATTTGTTGGTGATCATAACGAACTGTAATGTTGTGGTGTCACGAAATCCATGTTTTATGTTGGGGTGGGAGGATATGCCTTTTGAAACAGGTGAGTTTTTAGTCTTTTCCTGAATTGGAGATGATCGTGCGTGGTTTTCACGGCTTTCAGTAGGGCGTTCCACAATTGTGTGCTGATGTAGGAAAAATTGGATGATTTTGTGAACCATAGTGCAGGTTTTGAAGGCGATGTGTTCTTTGATTGGGAGCCAGTGTAGGTTTTCACATAGGGGTGTTGCACTTTCAAATTGTGTTTTTCCGAAGATGAGTCTTGCCGCCGTATTTTGAGTGGTCTGAATTTTCCTAGAGAATTCCGCATAAATTTCATTGCAATAGTCAGCATGGCTTAGCACCATCGATTGTATCAGGTTGCGGAATATTTTCCTTGGGAAGAATTGTTTCACACATTTGAGTTTCCACATTGTGAAGAACATCCTTTTCGTTGTGGATTTTACTTGGTTCTCTAGCGTTACGTAGTGGTCCAATGTTACACCGAGGATTTTCAGGCTGTCTGAGACTGGGAGGGTATGATCTGGGGTGCTGATAGTTGTGGGGTTGTCCGTGCTGTATTGGGATGAGAGGATGAGACAGTGAGGTTTTTTCATTGTTTGAGTTTAAGTTGAAATGCCTTTGCCTATGCGTCCATGATGTTTAGGCCGGTCTTGATTTCATTGGTGATTTCTGTCAGGGTGGATTTGTAAGGAATGTATATAGTAACATCGTCTGCACAGATGAAAGGGTTAAGGCCATGGTTGAATAAGGTCTTAGCTAGTGGGGTCATCATTAAGTTGAAGAGGATCGGCGATACTGGTGATCCTTGTGGTATTCCACAATTAGCTTTCCAAGATGATGATATGCTTGATTTTGAAATTGTGGACTTGGGAAAAATCCACAATTCCAGGAATAACATGTATAGAATGTTTGTACGTTTGGGAAGCTTGCCAGGTGCCCTTGGCCTGGATTGGCCGTTGTCGTGGATAGGATGCTGGGCTCGATGGACCCTTGGTCTTTTCCCAGTGTGGCATTACTTATGTACTTATGTACTTGTGGTTAGGAAACCTTCAAGCCATCTGAGTATATTTCATCCAATCCCGATCTTGTCGATTACTTTCATTAATATGTTGTGGTTTACCATGTCGAATGCACTGGACATGTCGAATTGGAGGAGGATGTTGTTACCTATTGCTATTTGTTACTTGAATTTGGCTAGGAGAGTGATGAGTACTGTTTCTGTACTATGTAGAGGGTGAAAGCCTGACTGTGATTCATGTAGTATTGAGAATTTGTTTATGTAGTCTGTGAGTTGTTTGGTCATCATGCTTTCCATCATTTTGATTGACAGCGGGATGGATGCTACCGGTCGATAGTTTATTTATTTATTTATTTATTGCATTTGTATCCCACATTATCCCACCTCTTTGCAGGCTTTGCAGTTGGTTCATTTGCTTTTTTCGAGGTGTCTTTTGGTATCGGGGTGAGTAGGATGTTGCCATGTTCCTTCGGGAAGAGACCTTGCTGGAGCAGGTAGTTTAGGTGGGATGTGAGATCTTCTATGAAGCGGGCAGGGGCGGATTTCAGTAGGTAGTTGGGGCAGGTATCTAATTTGCAGTGGGTGTTGGCGAACTTTCTGAGTGTTTGTGCTATTATGTCAATGGTTAGTGGGGTGAAGTTCAGCCAGATGCGGTCAGTTGGGTATTCGCCTATGGGTGGGTCAAATTCGTCAAGGAAGTTTTCTATGTCGGAGTTGTTTTGGGGCAGCATGTTGTGTAGGTTTACTATTTGTTTGTTGAACTACTTAGCAAGTTTGTTTGCAGGTGGGATGTCTGTGCTAGTAGCGGTGATTGGGTTGGTATCCAGTAGTTTGTTCACTAATTGGTGTAGTTTCTTCGTATCTTTGTAGTCTAATCCTATTTTAGTGTGTATTTGTATTTTCTTTGTGCTTGTTTCCATGTATCGAGTGCATGTTCATCTTTTCATTTTTGCCATGCTCGTTCAAATTTTCTGGTTTGTGTTTTTAGTATTTTCAGTTCTATAAATGAAGGTGCCCTGTTAGAGAATTGGCCCCTACCTTTTTAGTTTAGGCTGCTATTCAGAAGACCTAAACTATCTACCTCAAGCCACTAGCTAAGCTGATTCGGTCAATGGACACTCAGTTCTACATCTATGCGGATGATGTGCAGCTACTCATACCCATTGAACCTGACTTACCTACAGCCTTGAATAAACTGATTACTTGTCTAACATCAATTCAAGAATGGGCTAAACAAAAAAACTTTGCCTGAACCCAAGTAAAACTCTGGGTCCCTAACACAACATACCTGACATCAAAATCCCTTTTGGGAAGTATGAACTCCCCCTCAAATCACAAGTCAGGAACCTTGGAATACAGTTAGATTCAACACTTACTCTGATTCCCCAAATCCAAGCAACCTTCAAGAGCTGTTTCTACTATTTGCGACAGCTACGCTGCCTCTCTCCTTACATCGAGAAGGTAAATCTTATCCCAGTTGTGCATGCCATGATAACATCAAGACTGGATTACTGCAATGCACTATACAATGGTCTGACTACAAAGGGCCTGCACCAGCTCCAGTTGATTCAGAATGCAGCAGCAAGACTCATAGAAGGTTGGAAGTGACGTGACTACATCACACCATTTTTGCAAAAACTTTATTGGCTATCAGTACAATACAGGGCTAAATTTAAAACTCTATGTCTGATCTTCAAGGCCCTGAAAGAAAATGGCCCCCGAGTATCTGAAGAATAGGATGATCCTCCACACACCGCCAAGGACACTAAGGTCCTCCCAAGGACTTTCACTAACTACACCCTCTCCAAAAGACATTACATGATGTGATACCCGCAAGTGAACCTTCTCCGGAGTAGCCCCCACACTCTGGAATGCATTGCCTGAAAGGCTCCGCTTAACACAAGACTCTCTGTACTTCAGGAAGCACGTGAAAGCTTGGCTCTTCAACCAAGCCTTTAATGGAAGAAGTAACTAAAAGGTTAGTCTCACTCACATACACAAGGATTGACTCGGGCTGCACATACTGCAGCAGGACATGTTTATCCACTCCTAACCTAGTTGAGATGATATTTAACCGTCTCTCTGACCTCATGTGCAACTTTCTTCAAATCAGTCACCTTACTTTCTAATTCTTCCTACTTTCTTACTCATCTATATGTTACAACTCTGCCTTACCCTTCACTACCAATTATAATGTTCTATTATGTATTGTGTAGTCATTGCAAGTAGTATACCATGCCATACTTTGTATTGTTACTTGAATATTTTTACTGCTGTACTATTACTACTACTACTTAACATTTCTAGAGCACTACTAGGGTTACGCAGCGCTGTACAAATTAACAAAGAAGGACGGTCCCTGCTCAAAGAAGCTTACAATCTAAATAGCCTATTGCTGATGTTTGATCTATTCTTACTGTACACCGCCTTGATTGAATTCCTTCAAAAAGGCGGTAAATAAATCCTAATAAATAAACGTTTAACTTGAGTATCAGCACTTTCCGCATAGTTTTAAAGCCCACCCTTGCTCTGTCCCAAACCAGCACCTTATACTTATAGTTTTGATCCAATCAACCAGATTTGTGATCTAAAGTTGTTGTTGTTATGTGGCAACTCATGACGACCCTACGGATAGTTGTCTTGAACTGTGTTTGGTACTCAGTGAGATGTTTACTATCCATATAATATTTTAAAATACTCAGCGAGTGAAGTTATACATTAACTGGCTGCCACTGCTTGCATGGCTTTGTTTGAATAAACCATAAACCATAAGGTCAGATCGTGTATCCTCTCATAGCTATGGTTATAAAGTAAATTCCAATCATTACAAAAAAAAAATCCCAAGATGACTGATTCCTGCACGAAATGACTCAAATCAATGTCTATTGTTTTATGACAGATTAGCATCTTAAATCAAGTGTGGAAGGCAGGGTGAATGAAATAACAAAGACCGGGGATACCACAGGACTTTATAATCCAGAGACGGCAGGAGCATTTCAATTGAAATTTTTCGGTTGAAATGAGAGCACGGTGGGTTGCAATTTTGTCATATTTCATGCAGGTCCTGGAATGTGCATTTCTGGACTTGCACTTACTTTGTTACATTACTATAAACTCCTCTTTTTCTCTTTAACCCAGCCTCGACACTCAGCACATTTTTGAAATGAAATCTACATTTTGAGAGAAGCTTTAATAACATTCTGCAAAAATGAATGTTTGTGAAACTATTCATCTTGGGCATGACAGAAGTTTGAATTTCTGCCTCTTTTGCCCATAGATATGAAGTCCTATAGTATCATGCGGGGTGGGATTTGGAATCCCACTTTTCTTCCACACAACATCCATGGTTCAGATTCCTACCTGATGTGGGTCAACACTGGGAGGTTGAACTAATTCTGCTTGTGTCTCTTTGGGTGCTGAGCCCCTCAAAACCCCCCCCAAAACCCACTCCCCACAACTGTATACCACTATTATAGCACTTATGGATGAAAGGGGGCACCTACATGTGGGTACAGTGGGTTTGTGGTGGGTTTTGAAGGGCTCACATTTACCACCACAAGTGTAACAGGTAGGGGGGAGAATGGGCCTGGGTCCGCCTGCCTGAAGTGCACTGCAGTACCCACTAAAACTGATCCAGTGACCTACATACTGTTGTTAGGGAGCTGGGTATGACATTTGAGGCTGGCAAAAAAATATTTTTAAAGTTTTTTTAGGGTGGGAAGGAGTCAGTGACCACTGGGGGAGTAAGGGGAGATCATCCCCGATTCCCTCTGGTGGTAATCTGGTCAGTTCGGGCACCTTTTTGTGGCTTGTTCGTAAGAAAAAATGGACCAAGTAAAGTCGGCCAAGTGCTCGTCAGGGACGCCCTTCTTTTTTCCATTATTGGCCGAGGACGCCCATATGTTAAGCACGTCCAGTCCCACCTTCGCTATGCCTCTGACACGCCTCCGTGAACTTTGGTCGTCCTGGGAGAAGGACGCCCACTACCGGACTAGGCGAATACCTTTACGGTATTATGTAAGCCACATTGAGCCTGCAAATAGGTGGGAAAATGTGGGATACAAATGAGACAAATAAAAATAAAAAAATAAATCTTCCGATTTGTGTCGAAAGATGGACGCCCTTCTCTTTCGAAAATAAGCCTGCTGGTCTCAACAGAATACATTGTTTATGATGCTTCTGTGTATTCTTAGAAACATCAGGAAAAATTCTGATCCTGAATTCCAGAAATGACATCATTATTTGTAAAATGCACCTTTATCAACCAGGTCTTTATCAGGGACGTGTGTTACCGTGGCGGTTAAGGGGCCATTTTATCATCCAGCAGTAGGGCTACTGCTGAGTTTGCACGTGACAAGTTCCGGGCCTGCTGCGCGCCATTTCCAGCGCTAGAAAACATGGCAGGGAGTGGGCATGCCCGGTGGTAATCGGGCAGCACCGCGCACTGACTGATTACCCGAGGTTACTGCCAAAGCCCTTGATGCCTCCTACACAGAAGAAGGTAATGCCTACAGAAGTAAATGGCCACGCGGCAGTTTTTAAAATGACCTCACAGCCATTTACTGCCTACAAAAAAACAAAACAAAACACTTTTTACCTGCAGTGGTAAAAGGTGGCCTTGGCACCACTAACTAATCGACCTTTCTGTAACCCCAACAGGTCATTTTATCTGCTTTTATCTTAGAAAATCCAAAAAGCTAGAGACAAGGAAACTGTTGCCTTATCAAGTTGACATAACAAACTGCCAGACCCCAAAGGGAAGTTGCATATAGCCAGGGTGGGCAACCTTTATACACAAAGGGTGATGTGAATGCCAGTAGAACCCCTAGACGGCTGCATAAATGTCAGAACTACCCTCAATGGGCCACAACATTATGTAATGTCGGAACCAGAAACGCACATAGCTCTTTAGACCTTCTGTGAAAAATAAATATATACAAAAATGTAACTAAAAATGATAAAAACAAACCGCTAGAGTGGCTATTCTGAAAATATTTCTAAACTACAGTATTTAAAACCATCATAACTCTGGTTGATGACATTTTCTGTGTAGACTTCTCATGGTATCGGGGGTGGGGGGGCTACATGAAGTTCAATAGGGGCTGCAGGTTGCTCGCCCCTGGCATATAGTTATGTGCTGGGATCCTAGCAGGATACAAACCAATATTGTTCTCATTGCTTTTTTATTTTTGCAAATATCTAATAAAATATATTGAAAAAAACCAACCAACCAACCAACCTATATATATATAGTGATATATAGTGGAGTGGAGGAGTGGTCTAGTGGTTAGGGTGGTGGACTTTGGTCCTGAGGAACTGAGTTCGATTCCCACTTCAGGCACAGGCAGCTCCTTGTGACTCTGGGCAAGTCACTTAACTCTCCATTGCCCCATGTAAGCCGCATTGAGCCTGCCATGAGTGGGAAAGCACAAAAATAAAATAGATACTATTGGAGATTCTACATGGAATGTTGCTATTCCATGTAGAAGGCTGCACAGGCTTCTGTTTCTGTGAGTCTGACGTCCTGCACGTATGTGTAGGACGTCAGACTCACAGAAGCAGAAGCCTGCGCGGCCACATTGGTGTGACTCTGGGCAAGTCACCTATCCCTCCATTGCCCCATATAAGCCGCATTGAGCCTGCCATGAGTGGGAAAGCGCGGGGTACAAATGTAATATAAAAAATATATATATATATATACACACACACACCCCCTAGCTGAGATAATATCATGTGCAACTTTCTTTAAATTAATCACCTTATTTTCTAACTCCTCTTACTCTCTTACCTATCTATGGTCCCCTTTTACTAAGGCGTGCTCACGTTTTTAGCGTGCGCTAAATTTGTGGGCGCACTAAACGTTAGAGACGCCAATGCATTCCTATGGGTGTCTCTAATGTTTAACACGTCCACAATTTTAGCGCGCGCAAAAAGCTGAGCGCGCCTTAGTAAAAGGGGGCCTAAATGTTCCATCTTTGCTTTACCCTTCACTATCAATTAAAATGTTCTATTACGTATTGGGTTGACTTTGTAAGTAGCATGCTATGGCATACTTTGGATTGTTTTTTTGAACATTTTTACTGCTGTAATTGCCTATTGCTCGTGTTTGATCTATTCTTACTGTACACCGCCTTGAGTGAATTCCTTCAAAAAGGCTGTAAATAAGTCCTAATAAATAAATATACACTCACACATTCTCACACACCTCTCAACAAAAAACCCCTACTCAAACCCTCTTCACCAGTACACCCCCCTTCACACTCATTCATTCTCACACTCACCCCCTCAACAGTACACCCCCACTCACACATTCTCACTTCCCTCAGTACCACACTCCCATTCACACTCTACATATGGAAAAAAAAACCATTTGTTTAGATACAAATATTGGTCTTTCTAGCTGACAACGTTTTTGACAGACTGGCTTGTCCCTTCCTAGTGTGGGTGTAGGGAGGCTGGAGGAGGTCAGGAAGACAAGAGAGCAATAATGGAGCGTCTACTTAACTGAGAAAGTACAGCACAGTTTCTCAGCATTTTACTTATTTGGCAGCTGGTTTAGGTAAGCGCTGTGGCAGGTGATATGCATGACTATGCTCTCCTCTCCTGGAACAGAATCACATATTTCATTCCGTAAGTCATCCTTCCTCAAACAATACGAGAGCACCATGAACTGCACATCTGCAGGCAGTACAGAGGCTGATAAATAACGAAGCTTAGGTAGACACCATTCTGCCTGGCGACTAATTTAGAGGCAAACAAGTTAGGCATCCTTCCTTACCTAAATACACATGATTCTTTGGTGGAAAAAAAAAATAAACAACACTCAAAAGAAGCTGACTTGAATACTCATTATAAAAAAACTAGTAAAAGAGGCCCGTTTCTGGAGCAAATGAAACGGGCGCTAGCAAGGTTTTCCTCCCCAACACCCCCCCCCTCTCCCTCCCTCCTTATCTACCTACCGACCCCTTCGTCGTTCTGACGCAATTGCTCCGTACCTCCTGAATGCACCGTACGCCATTGCTCCGCCCTCGGTGTGTGACGCCATTGCCCCGCCCTCGATGTCATCACGTTTGACGCGAGGGCGGGGCCCCAAGACTTGGCGATTTCGGTGGCTTCACCACCACGAACCCGTCGAACCCGTCGAACCCGTCTTGAAGGAAGTGACGGAAGTTATGTCAGTGTCTTCAGAACGTTGAGGGTGAGTTTTATTATATAAGATACTAGTAAAAAAAAAACGTTTCTGATGCAAATGAAACGGGGGGGCTAGCAAGGTTTTCCTCCCCAACACCCCCCCTTCTCCCTCCCTCCTTATCTACCTACCGACCCCTTCGTCGTTCTGACGCAATTGCTCCGCACCTCCTGAATGCACCGTACGCCATTGCTCCGCCCTCGGTGTGTGACGCCATTGCCCCGCCCTCGACGTCATCACGTTTGACGTGAGGGCGGGGCCCCAAGACTTGGCGATTTCGGTGGCTTCACCACCACGAACCCTTCAAACCCGTCTTGAAGGAAGTGACGGAAGTTATCTCAGTGTCTTCAGAACGTTGAGGGTGAGTTTTATTATATAAGATATGGGCCACATTACAGTGGAGGTGATAACTGTAAAAATGTAAACCCAGCTATGGTATTTAAATTACTACATGTGGAGGGGCATTTTTGATATGACGTCTAAGTCCGACTTTGGGTGTTTTGCAAAAAAATCATCCAAAATCTGAATAGAAAAGAAGGTAATTTTCAAAAAAGAAAATCGTCTTTTTTTTTTTAATATTGTTTTGAACAAGGTTTTGTGATTTGGACGTTTTTTTTTTTTTTAGTCCATTTTCATCATCAACAACAACAAAAATGGCCAAGTGCAAAATGCACAAAATGAAGCCATTGGGATGCAGGGGGAGCCGGCATTTTTAGTAGACTGGTCCCCCAGACATCCCAGGAGATAAATGGTGCACCCTAGGGGAGACTGCGGTGGACTTCAAAAACATCTCACCGTGGCTCCCTTATTTTGTCTGCTGAGCCCCCCCCCCCCCCTCAAACCCACTATCCCCAAATGTACACCACTACAGTAGCCCTTATGGGTGAAGGGGACACCTGTATGTGGGTACAGTGGGTTTCTGGTGAGTTCTGGATGGCTCACAGTTTCCACCACACATGTGACAGGTAGAGGGAGATAGGGATCTAAGTCCCCCAAGCCATGGTGCACCTCACTGACCACTACACTACTCCAGGGACCTGCATACTGCTCTAATAGGGCTGGGAAGTCATATTTTTATTCACATTTTTTGGGGGGCGGGAAGAGGTCTGTGATCACTGGAGGGGTATTGGGGGGGCGGGGTCACCCCTGATTCCCTCTAGTGGTCATCTGGTCATTTAGAGCACCCTTTTGTGCCTTATTCGTTATAAAATAGGTCTAACTCAAAAAGTCTTAGTTTTAGTCCTGGCCGGTTTTCTTTTGTTCCATTATGGCTGTAAAACGTTCAAGTGTTAGGAACGCCCAAATCCCACCCTGAACGCACCCCCGACACGCCCCCCCCCCTTGTATTTTGTACGCGCTGCTGATGGACTTCATAGAAAAACATCTAAAAATTGGTTTGGAAAAGGTAAAATTATGTATAATCATACCTGATAATTTTCTTTCCATTAATCATAGCTGATCAATCCATAGACTGGTGGGTTGTGTCCATCTACCAGCAGGTGGAGATAGAGAGCAAACTTTTGCCTCCCTATATGTGGTCATGTGCTGCCGGAAACTCCTCAGTATGTCGATATCAAAGCTCCATCCGCAGGACTCAGCACTTAGAGAATTACACCCACGAAGGGACACTCTGCCCAGCTCACCACCGCCGAAACGGGGGAGGGGAATTAACCCAGCTCATCCCCACACAAGTGGGGGAGGGGAATCCGTCCAGCTCATCCCCGCGGAGCGGGGGAGGGACACCACACCCGCCGATGCGGGGGGATCTGGCTTATCCTGCAACCGCAACCGCGGGAGGAGCTGACTGACCCTAACACCGCCGAAGCGGGAGGGGTACAAAGCTGCCCTACAGCCGCACGAAGCGGGAGGGAGTGCCGGCAGAATTTATGTCTCAATCCAGCCCCGTAAAACGGGGGGGGAGAGGAATGCAGCAGCTCACTGTAACACAAACTCGTCTCAACTCTTGAAGAATCCAAGTGAAAAAACTTGAACACAAAGTCTTTCTGAAGTAACTGAAGACTAAACTTGAACCTGAAATGCAACCAGAATAAAAACAGTACAGATATCTGGGAGGGGCTATGGATTGATCAGCTATGATTAATGGAAAGAAAATTATCAGGTATGATTATACATAATTTTACCTTCCATATCATCAAGCTGATCAATCCATAGACTGGTGGGATGTACCGAAGCAGTACTCACCCAGGGCGGGACATTGAAATCCCTGACCTCAACACTGAAGCTCCAAACCGGGCCTCCACCCGTGCAGCCACCGCCAAACGGTAATGCTTGGAGAATGTATGAGCCGAAGCCCAAGTTGCCGCCTTGCATATCTCTTCCAAGGAGACGGATCCGGCCTCTGCCATCGAGGCCGCCTGAGCTCTCGTGGAGTGAGCCTTCAGCTGGATAGGCGGCACCTTCCTTGCGGCCACATAAGCCGCTGCAATGGCTTCCTTGACCCATCTTGCCACTGTAGGCTTAGCAGCCTGCAGACCCTTACGAGGACCTGCAAACAGGACAAACAGATGATCCGATTTCCGGAAATCATTGGTCACTTCCAAGTATCTGATGATGACTCGCCTCACATCCAGATATTTAAGAGCAGAGTACTCCTCTGGGAAGTCCTCCCTACGAAAGGAAGGGAGACAGAGCTGCTGATTCACATGGAAGCGAGAAACAATCTTGGGCAGAAAGGAAGGCACTGTGCGAATAGTCACTCCTGCCTCAGTGAACTGCAGAAAAGGCTCTCGACATGAGAGCGCCTGGAGCTCGGAAACTCTTCTGGCTGAAGAGATAGCCACCAAAAGACTGCTTTCCACATCGGGTCTTTCAGAGATGCCCTTGACAAGGGTTCAAAAGGCGGCTTCTGCAATGCTCTTAGCACCAGGTTGAGATTCCACGCAGGCACCACTGAGTGCAGAGGAGGGCGCAGGTGATTAACTCCCTTGAGAAAGCGCACCACATCTGGCTGAGAAGCCAGGGAAACACCCTTCAGGCGGCCCCTGAAGCAAGTCAGAGCCGCTACCTGGACTTTAAGGGAACTGAGCGACAGGCCTTTCTCCAGACCTTCTTGCAGGAACGCCAACACTGAAGAAATTGGAGCAGTGAAGGGAGAAAGTGAGCCTGCTTCACACCACGCTGCAAAGGTACGCCAAACCCTGGCGTAAGCAGTAGAAGTAGAGCGCTTCCTCGCTCTCAGCATAGTGGCGATGACCTTGTCTGAGAAGCCCTTCTTTCTCAGACGCTGCCGCTCAATAGCCAGGCCGTAAGACCAAAGGGGGAGGGATCCTCCATCACCACGGGACCCTGATGTAACAGGCCCTGCTCCAGAGGCAGTCGCAGAGGATCGTCGACTGAGAGCCTGATCAAGTCCGCATACCAGGGACGTCTGGGCCAATCCGGACCCACCAGGATTACCCTGCCGGGATGCTTTGCCACCCGGTCTAGCACCCTGCCCAACATGGGCCAGGGCGGGAACATATAGAGGAGCTCTTGTGTCGGCCACTGTTGGAGAAGAGCATCTACTCCCAGGGATCGAGGGTCCCGTCCTCTGCTGAAAAAGCGCGGCACTTGGCAACTGGCCGATGACGCCATCAGATCTAGGCTCGGCTGGCCCCGGCGCTCCGCGATGTCCAAGAACGCCTGAGCAGATAGTTGCCACTCTCCGGGCTCCAAGGTATGGCGACTGAGAAAGACCGCCTTGACATTCATGACTCCGGCAATGTGGGCCGCTGAAAGCTGCTCCAGGTTCGCTTCCGCCCACTGGCAAAGATTCATAGCCTCCTTGGCTAGAGGGGCGCTCTTGGTACCTCCCTGGCGGTTGACATAGGCCACAGCCGTGGCATTGTCTGACAGGACCCGTACAGGCTTCAACACCAGTACCGGGATGAACTCCAAAAGCGCCAACTGAATGGCTCTGAGTTCCAGGAGGTTGATAGACCACTTTGCCTCTGCAGGAGACCAGAGCCCCTGCGCTGTCCTTCCCAAGCAGTGGGCTCCCCAGCCCGACAAAGAGGCGTCCGTCGTGACGACAATCCACTCTGGGGTCACCAGAGGCATTCCCGCAGACAACTTGTCTGTCTGCATCCACCAGCTCAGCGCCTTGCGCACTGCTGGGTCCAAGGGAAGGCGCACAGCATAATCCTCCGACATCGGAGTCCAGCGCCGCAGCAAAGATTGTTGAAGTGGTCTCATATGAGCCCTGGCCCAGGGCACTACTTCCATCGTGGCCGTCATAGAGCCCAACAGCTGCACATAGTCCCAAGTCCAAGGAGGAGAGGCTACTAGGAACTGGTCCACTTGAGCCTGAAGTTTGACAATCCGCTTGTCTGGCAGGAACACTCTGCCCACTTGGGTGTCGAATCGAACTCCCAGGTACTCCAGGGACTGAGTCGGGTGCAGCTGGCTCTTCTCCCAGTTGATGATCCATCCCAGGGAGCTCAAAAGAGCAACTACCTGGTTCACAGCTTTGCCGCACTCTGCATAAGAGGGGGCTCGGATCAACCAGTCGTCCAGATAAGGATGGACTTGTACCCCTTCCTTTCGTAGGAAGGCCGCGATGACCACCATTACTTTGGAAAAGGTCCGCGGAGCAGTAGCCAACCCGCATGGGAGGGCTCTGAACTGGAAGTGTCGTCCCAGGACTGCAAAACGCAGAAAGCGTTGATGAGGAGGCCAGATGGGAATATGCAGGTACGCTTCCTTGATGTCCAAGGATGCCAGGAACTCTCCTGCCTTCACTGCCGCTATAACAGAGCGGAGAGTCTCCATGCGAAAGTGCCGCACTTTCAAGGCCCGATTGACCCCTTTGAGGTCGAGGATAGGCCGGACAGAACCTCCTTTCTTTGGTACCACAAAGTAAATGGAGTAACGTCCCTTGCCAAGCTGACTTTCTGGCACCGGAACGACCGCGCCCAGGCGGATCAGATTGTCCAAGGTCTGCTGCACTGCCACAGCTTTGACCGGAGACTTGCAGGGAGAGAGTACGAACCCGTCTTTTAAGGGTCGGCAGAACTCTAGCTTGTAGCCGTCTCTGATGACTTCCAGCACCCACGCGTCTGAAGTTATTGTGGTCCACTCGCCCAGAAACGAGGACAGCTGTCCTCCAATCTGCACTGGGGCGTGGACCAAGGCCCCGTCATTGGGTACGAGACCCTGGGGGAGGACCGGAGGGAGCACCTCCGGGACGGCGGTCTCTGCGAAAGGAATGCTGCTTGGGGGAGAAATTCCTCTTGAAGGAAGAAGGGGCAGAGGAGCCCGACTTGCCCGGGCGGTACCGACGGGCTTCCTGCAACCGTCCTCTGAAGGTACCGGGACGAGTACTAGCCCGAGCCCTGACCTCTGGTAATTTCTTGCCCTTAGACGTGCCGAGATCGGTCACGATTTTGTCCAGCTCGACCCCAAAGAGCAGCTTGCCTTTAAAAGGCAATCCAGCCAGGCGGGATTTAGAGGCGTGGTCAGCAGACCAATGTTTCAGCCAAAGCCACCGCCGCGCAGAGATTGTCTGAGCCATGCCTTTAGCTGAGGCCCTCAAGACATCATACAGCAAGACTGCCAAATAGGCTAAGCCCGATTCCAGGGCCGGCCAATCAGCCCTCAAGGAATGTTCCGAGGGGGAAGCCCGCTGCACCATAGTCAGGCACGCCCTGGCCACATAGGATCCGCAAACTGAGGCCTGCAAACTTAAAGCAGCCGCCTCAAAGGACGACCTTAAGGCCGCCTCCAATCTTCTGTCTTGGGCGTCCTTCAGGGCCATGCCACCTTCCACCGGCAAAGCCGTTTTCTTAGTCACCGCAGTGATTAAAGAATCCACGGTAGGCCACAGATAGGCCTCACGTTAACTCACAGCCAAAGGATAGAGGCGGGACATAGCCCTAGCCACTTTAAGGCTCGCTTACGGGACATCCCATTGAGCCGAAATTAAGGTGTGCATGGCATCATGCACGTGGAAGGTTCTAGGCGGGCGCTTCGTCCCCAGCATAATGGCAGAGCCAACAGGGGCTGAGGGAGAGACGTCCTCCGGAGAGGAAATCTTCAAAGTGTCCATGGCCTGTAACAACAGGTTGGGCAAATCCTCTGGGCTAAAAAGCCGCGCTGCAGAGGGGTCATCCGCGCCATCCGAGCGGGGATCTATCTCCTCCAAGGAATCCGCAAAGGACCGTTGGGAGACCTCAGACACGCTGCCCTCATCTACATCGGAGGAGAAAAAGTCCTCCAAGGCCTGGGAATCAACCCGAGGGCGTTACCTCTGGGAACCTCAACCTCTTTACCAGACGAGGGAGCAGGGGCAGCGTTTTGCATGAGGAAAGCCTGATGCAGCAGCAAAACAAACTCGGGGGAGAAACCCCCCAGACTGTGCACTTCCGCAGCCTGGGCAACAGCCCTAGACGCACTCTCAACCGGCGCTCGCAATAGCGGGGGAGAGACATGCTGCGCATCCAAAATGGCGTCCGGCGCGAAACTCCGCGAAGGAGCCGCGCGGGAAGAACGGCGCTTAACTTTAGCCGCTTTTGTGCCGTCGCCCAAATTAAGGGCGTTCATGGCATTAATGTCTCCAACCTCAAGGGCGGCCCACGAAGAAGCCGTCCGAGCCGCGTGGCCGGCCAAGATGGCGGAGGCGAGGAGCGGGGGATGGGCGTTTATGGCGGAAAAAACCGCCACGCCGGAGGAAGGACCGGGACATTCATCGGTCACTAAACTGTCACCCATCAAGGGCGAATCAGGCCATAAAACCCCCGCATCCCCTCTAGAAGCGCTCCAGCGATCCGGGGAGCGACCCTTTGCGCCCTCGCCCTCCGACGCCATTGCCACGAGGAGAAGAATCGGGGAACCCCCTGCCCGCTATAAAAAGGTAAAATTACCTGCTTGCCGCTCCGAGCTGTAACGACCTGGTGTCCCAGTGAGTAGCTGCAATGAACGTTTAAATAAACGTCGAAATAAACGCCTTTAAAGACGTTTAAAATTTTTTTTTTTTTTTTTTTAACGGAGCCAGCGGGAGGGGGGAGAAAAGGAGGGACCTGGCACCACCAGGTTTGCACTTGCTCAAAAGAGCCCTCAACCCCAGGCCTCAACAAAACCTAAGGATTAGGCTTGGAGGCCTAGCCAGAGCTGCTGCTGTGTGTGACCACCACCTGCTGAGATAGAGAACATACTGGGGAGTTTCCGGCAGCACATGACCACATATAGGGAGGCAAAAGTTTGCTCTCTATCTCCACCTGCTGGTAGATGGACACAACCCACCAGTCTATGGATTGATCAGCTTGATGATATGGAATATCGATTTGGACGTTTTTCTCAGAAAAACGTCCAAATGCGGCTTTATGCCACTTTTTAGACATTTTTTTTCTCTTTCGAAAATGAGCTCCATATTCTACTTAGCTATACGTATAGGGCTAGATTCTACACATAGCACCAAGATAAAGTCATCGCTGAAAAAAGGCACTATTCTATAAGCTGTGTTAAAGTTAGGCGTGGTTTATAGACTAGCGCTTACACCCGGGAGTAGTGTCTAACTTTAGGCAAGGCCATTTTCACCAACTGGAATGTGACGCAAATGTATGAGCTGATATTAGGCAGACATCCCCGTTATTCAATAACAATGTACGTTAATTTTAGGGAACACCCCCATGTCACCCATGACCCTTCTATTTCTGCACCCCCTTTTCCAGATCACGCGTAAATGCCAATTAAATCTAACCAGTGCCAATAATTGCTTGATAACAAGCCAATTATTGGTGCTAATTAGCTCGTTAGTCAATTAAATTGCACATGCAAATTGGGTACGTGCCGAAATTTGAACACACAATTTTGGGCGACTTTTATAGAATGATAGGGGGCAATTCTACAACGTGGCACCTAAATGTAGGTGCAACAAAATAGCACACTAAGGGGGAGATTCTATACATGGCAACTAAAAAATCCGCACAGAAAAGAATTCCGCAGTATACAGAATACGCTTAGTTGATATCCCAATGCCTAAAACTACACACCTTCATTTACGCCAAAGAAAGCATGGCGTAAATTCCAGCATGTAAATTTAGGTTCAGAGGGCCATATTCTAAAATATGCACGTACATTTCAGAATGTTCACAAAACGCCCATTTCTACACCCACAACCACCCCTCTTTTTGCTTGCACGTGTTAGAAGTTAGGTTCACTGTGTTATAGAATATGCTTAGTGAGTTGTGTGCATACATTCTAATTATGACCAATTAGTGCTCATTATTGCTTGTTAAGTGCTATTATCAACACTAATTAGCTTCTTAAGCCAATTAAGTTATGCATGGTGCAGGGGCATAGCTACGTGGGGCCACGGGGGCATGCGCCCCCACAAATTACGCCCTGGCCCCTCTACATTTGACCACCGTCGACGCCCACCCCACCGCCGCATCAGGTACCTTGTTTGTGGCTGGGGTTCCCAAACCCCGCCAGCCGAAGAGTTTTCTTCAGCGCCGGATGACTCCGGCGCCTTCGTTGTGGGATCATCTGTTTCTGATGCCTTACGTCCTACACCGTGCATGTAGCCCTGTGCAGGATGTAAGGCGTCAGAAACAGATGATCCCACAACGAAGGCACCGGAGTCGACCAGCGCTGAAGAAGACTTCGGCTGGCGGGGATTGGGGACCCCTGCCAGCAAACAAGGTACCTAATGCGGCGGCGGGGCAGGCGGCAGGTTTTGCGGTTGTGGCGGCAGTCCAAAGTGGCGGGGTGGGGGGTTGCGGTTGCAGCGGTGGGGGGGGGGGTCCAAAGTGGCGGGGAGGGGGAGGCGGCAGGGGGAGGCGGCTAAACAGTGCCCCCCCCCCACCTCGGGCTCTGGCTCCCCCTCCCGCCGAGGTCTGGCTATGCCCCTGGCATGGTGTATAGAATGTGAGTGGATTTCAGTGCAGATCTCTAGGCACGCTATATAGAATCCGGGGATTAGTGCCTATTCTATAACAGCGTTAAGGCACATCTACCCCATTATAGAATAGTAGCAGAAAAATGCTTTTCTGCGCCTAACATAGGCACGGCAGCTTATGCCAGATAAATGGCAGGCTCAAGCTGGCATGTCTAGGCTCGCCTTGTAATATGTATATCTGATACTATTGTATAAGGTACGTGCACTGCTAGGTTGAATGAGCACGACATGCCCATACTTCAACCACTGTTGAAGGCAATTTACTGTAATGCACCTTATAACTAGCATGAACATTTTACAGCATAGTGCCTAGCACATATACACAGCAACAGTAACATAGTTAATGATGGCAGATAAAAACCTAAATGGTCTATCCAGTCTGCTCAACAGGATAAACTTATAGCGTATAGTATGATACGACATAATATATGCACACTTGTTCTTGACCTGTCCTTCCCATTTTCAGAGAATACTTAAGAGGCACTTCAGATCTGCAACTTCAATTTGAAGGGAAGCTATTTAGACAAAGATCCAGTATAGCCTTGGGGGTTACCATGGCGCTGTCAGTAGCTAACCTGTTTGTAGCGAGATTTGAGGAGAATAAAGTATATAATTCTATCCATTTTGCCAAGGTGGTAGTTTGGGCAAGATTTATTGATGATGTGTTCTGTATTTGGAAAGGGACTCAATCTGAATTAGAGACGCTTGTTACCTATTTGAATGAGTGCCACCCAACATTAAAATTCACAATGCAATGTAGTTTACATACTATCTCGTTTTTAGATGTCCTAGTAATGAAAACGGAAGGCAGACTTGAAACCAGTGTGTTCCGTAAGGAGACAGACAGGAACACCTTTCTAGAATATACTAGCTGTCACCCAAAGAAATTGAAGGACAGTTTACCCTTCTCCCAATGTTTACGGTGAGGAGGATCTATCTGTTCAGAAGAGAATGACTTCAAAGAAAAATCGAAAGATCTAATGAACAGATTAAGACAGAGAGGGTACCCTAGCTCTACAGTCCAGAAAGTGTACAGGCGGGCTAAATACAACAACAGGGATGATCTACTATTGCAGAGGGAGAAAGATGACAAGGGGGAGGACGAAGTGATAACATGCGTCCTAAGATATTCAACAGCTATCTTGAAAGTGGTGGCAGCGATCAAAAGACACTGGCACATTATTCAAACGTTACCTATATTTGCAAAAGTTAGGGTAAGGTCGGCCTACGCCAAAGGTAGAAACCTAAAAGAAATAATACCTCCAGCAGCTTTAAGACCACAAACCCAAGGGTAAATGTAGGACCTGCCGGATGTGTGATGTGATGCTTGACATACGAGAGTTTGTAGACTCACAGATAGGCAAGATTTTTGCTCTTCGATCGAGGACAACATGTAAATCTGAATTAGTGGTATATTGTATTATCTGCCCCTGTAAAAAGTTATTCGTGGGACAAATATCAAGAAAATTGGCCACACGATTAACAGAGCATAAGAGTACTATACGCATTCAAAAGATTACCGCACCACTGGCAGCACACTGCATCAAAGAGAAACATGATTTCGATGGGCTCAGATGTGTAGTTCTACAACAAGTTAGTTTTAACAAAAGAGGGAGACAGGAAAGTTTATTTTATTACATTTGTACCCCGCGCTTTCCCACTCATGGCAGGCTCAATGCAGCTTACATGGGGCAATGGAGGGTTAAGTGACTTGCCCAGAGTCACAAGGAGCTGCCTGTGCCTGAAGTAGGAATCGAACTCAGTTCCTCAGGACCAAAGTCCACCACCCTAACCACTAGGCCACTCCTCCACTGTTGTTACTATTTGAGATTCTACATGGAATGTTGCTATTCCACTAGCAACATTCCATGTAGAAGTCAGCCCTTGTAGATCACCAATGTGGCCACGCAGGCTTCTGCTTCTGTGAGTCTGACGTCATGCAGGTACGTGCAGGACATCAGACTCACAGAAACAGAAGCCTGCGCAGCCTTCTACATGGAATGTTGCTAGTGGAATAGCAACATTCCATGTAGAATCTCCAATAGTAGCAACATTCCATGTAGAATCTCCAATAGTATCTATTTTATTTTTGTTACATTTGTACCCTGCGCTTTCCCACTCATGGCAGGCTCAATGTGGCTTACATGGGGCAATGGAGGGTTAAGTGACTTGCCCAGAGTCACAAGGAGCTGCCTGTGCCTGAAGTAGGAATCGAACTCAGTTCCTCAGTTCCCCAGGACCAAAGTCCACCACCTTAACCACTAGGCCACTCCTCCAGCTCCGTCAGCAAAAACAAAAATGGATTTATAAATTAAACACTGTACATCCAGGAGGGCTCAACCTGAGAACTGAATGGAACCATTTTTTTCCGAAAACTTTTGCTAAACATTGTTTCTGAAATTTTCAGTTGCGAGAGGTATTTAAGTTAGGGGTCTTTAAATGACGGGGAATCGCACACCGATTAGAGGTTCCTGGATATTCATAGGCTGGCACAGGCAAACGGCGCCTGATGTCACTCCATAATAGGGAACGCCATGTTGAGAGCTCAGAACCAGACTAAGAAGCAGGAGTGGTTGCAGTAAAAAGTGAGGTTATGCTAAAGATATTCATGGAAAGCGTGAACGAACAGTGAAAGCCTAGTATTTGGCTATAGTGTTTGTATCTTTTCATTTAGACAGTTGTAGTGACCACGGACCCCGAAGCAGGACCCGAAACTCTGGCCACAGTTGGCCGTGGATAGTAACAAGACTGTATGACTGCAAAGATAAGCTTCACTCACAGAACTTTGATTAAGAGTGGTTAAAACCTAACATAAAGTGAATAAAACAGGAAACACTGGAGGTTTTTATGCCGATGATGCGAGTGAGAACTCCGTAAATGTACAACAGTGTGACTGCGAAGTTCGGAATTACTTCACGATACGCGAGGCTTTTCCTCCAGAATTTATAAAAATAAAGACTTGAAAAAATGATCATAACACGCTGTTTACAGAAGAAAGGATTCTAGCATATGATTAGCCAGAACAGTGTAATTATCCTTCATTTTGCTCCATTATTGATTTAGGTTTCAAATTTTGTCACTTGTGCACAAATGTTTATGGAGTTTGGATCTAAAATATTTGAGGGATCAGACAGTTTTATATAAGGTTCATCAAGCTGTTTCCAACAATGGCTGATCCAGGTGTGGCAAGACCCCAAAAAGTAAAAGATCCCAAAAGGTCTGAAGCTGAATATTAAATTATGCCTTACTTTTTTGAAAGACACTTAAAACAGAGTTTTTGCTGTGTTACAGGAACTCGTTACATAAGTACATAAGTAATGCCATACTGGGAAAAGACCAAGGGTCCATCGAGCCCAGCATCCTGTCCACGACAGCGGCCAATCTAGGCCAAGGGCACCCGGCGAGCTTCCCAAACGTACTAACATTCTATACATGTTATTCCTGGAATTGTGGATTTTTCCAAGTCCATTTAGTAGTGGTTTATGGACTTGTCCTTTAGGAAACCGTCCAACCCCTTTTTAAACTCTGCTAAGCTAACCACCTTCACCACTTTCTCCGGCAACGAATTCCAGAGTTTAATTACACGTTGAGTGAAGAAAAATTTTCTCCAATTTGTTTTAAATTTACTACACTGTAGTTTCATCGCATGCCCCCTAGTCCTAGTATTTTTGGAAAGCGTGAACAGACGCTTCACATCCACCTGTTCCACTCCACTCATTATTTTATATACCTCTATCATGTCTCCCCTCAGCCGTCTCTTCTCCAAGCTGAATAGCCCTAGCCTCCTTAACCTTTCTTCATAGGGAAGTCGTCCCTTCCCCGCTATCATTTTAGTCGCCCTTCGCTGCACCTTTTCCAATTCCACTATATCTTTCTTGAGATGCGGCGACCAGAATTGAACACAATACTCAAGGTGCGGTCGCACCATGGAGCGATATAACGGCATTATAACATCCTCACACCTGTTTTCCATACCTTTCCTAATAATACCCAACATTCTATTCGCTTTCCGAGCCGCAGCAGCACACTGAGCAGAAGGTTTCAGTGTATGATCAACGACGACAACCAGATCCCTTTCTTGGTCCATAACTCCTAACGTGGAACCTTGCATGACGTAGCTATAATTCGGGTTCTTTTTTTCCCACATGCATCACCTTGCACTTGCTCACATTAAACGTCATCTGCCATCTGTCTCAAAAAACTTTTTGAATCCATTGAAGTTTATTTTATGTTTTTACTTTATTTTCATGATTGGTGTTGAAACTCTAAATTAGAAACTCCTCTAGGTACGGAAACGAAAAGCACTCAGTAAGTGGAAACAAAATAATCTGACGAAACCAAATCTAGCTGAGTGCTTCCAGGAGTGAGTCTGAGAAACTCTGGGTTATCTACTGATTTTACAGCGGTCCCTTGGATGTAGTTATGCGAACCCAGCCATCAATTCATCTCTAATTTGTTGTAATCCCAATTAACTGCCTGAAGGAACCAATTTACATGGGTCGGCACAATGCCGTTGACTTGTCTTTGCAACCAGAATAGGAAAGCAGCATAGAATCGTCTTGCACACCCAACAGTGTATTCAGGGCCCGCTGGACTGATCAAGTGTTTTAGCAAAACAACGCAGGTACATTGCAAATTCTCACTGTCTTTTCTTGCAGAACCAGACTACAGCTGTTTCACTGATTGCTGTAACTGAGACTTATTTGGCATGCCGCAGGTATCCTAAGTTGCTCACCTGTGTCTCTGAATATTTACAGAGGCCAGCTTTCTACAAATGTGAGCGTTTACTCAGCTGCACACAGCGGGATAAAACGAGGGTTATTTCTAATGCTCAGCACAGACTCGCTCAGCCGAGCAGCAAGACACCACTTAACGGTATAGGAATTCAACTACCTCTTAACTAGGTCTTAGCAAAATGCTGTTCACTTAAAAAGACCACTGATGTTAAATGACAACCATTTTACAATTAGAACAAAGATGTTACATAGCTTCATTATGAACATGGAAATCGAGGGCGCACGGGCTCTTTACCATCCATCTAGGATTTTTTAAGGATGCACGGTAACATATTGCACTGAGGCAATCAGAATAGAGTAGGTCAGTAAGGGGTCCTTTTACTAAGGTGCGCTGAAAAATGGCTTGCGGTAGTGTAGGCGCGGGTTTTTGGGCGCGCGCCAATCCCATTTTTCAGCGTGCCTGTGAAAAAGGCCTTTTTTTTTTTTTTTGCTGAAAATGGATGTGCGGCAAAATCAAAATTGCCGCATGTCCATTTTGGGTCTGGGACCTTACCGCCAGCCATTGACCTAACGGGAAAGACTCACGCAGTGACCAGGCGGTAATGACCTACGCGCGGCAAACGCCACTTGGCGCGCGTCCGTTACATGCACCCAAAAATACAAAATATTTTTCAGACGCACGTATCGGACGTGCGGCAAAAATGAAATTACCACAAGAGCCAAGCGGTAGTCGGGCGGTAACTCCATTTTGGCGCGTGTTGGGCGCGCGTAGCTTACGCGGCTTAGTAAAAGGACCCCTAAGGATCTTATTCTGGTCCTACCCATCTAGGGGATGATCTTAGAGCTTCACGTCACCCTGAGTCAGTTCTGCTTTTGGATCCCCGCGTGCATGGAAGTGTACTGCGGCTCTGATCAGAAAAACAGGAGCACATCTATCTGCATGCGCAATGTGGGATTAAAACTAGGACTGCTTTAGTCATGCAATGAGAGGATCACCCCTGAATCCCAGAAGGCTTAGTGGTTTATAAGCAGGAGCTTGAGTTACAATTGCATTCGAAAAAATAATTGAAAAAAAAAAAAAAAAGCTACTTATTCATATTTATGGCAGTTCTGTTTACACAAGCTAGGCTGAAAGGCAGTGAATTTGTTAGAAATACAGTTTGCTACAGCAGCATAAATATATAGAAATGATCAGGTGATATTCAGCTGCTGCAGGCTGAGGTTCTGCCACTATTGTTCAGAGAAATGCTTCTGATTATTGACCCGGATATTGATTGCAAGGGGTCTTTTTTGCAAAAGATTGATGTATTTCCACTTTCCTTTCTTGTAGGTTTTTGGAAGTAAAAACCTCAAAGCTGAGTATAGCAACGTAATGGTTAAAACAGGCTGAGAGTCCAAGGAGATCAAGGATGAAACTTTTGTCTCTCTCAGTGACCTTGGGCAAGTCACTTTGCATGCTTCAGCCCCAGCTGTCAGCTTGGATTGTAAATCTCGGGGACAGGGTGCTACCTGAGCTCAATCTAAGTTGTACCTGTGGCAATGGAGAGTGAAGAAACTTGCTCAAGGTTATAGTTTCATTGGGAAAAGTGTAACTTGAACCCTGGATTCCCTGGTGCTCAGCCTGCTGCCGCAACCACTAGACTATTTCTCCATTGGGAAGGCAAGTATTTAAATCCTAAGGGGTCTGTTTACTAAAGTGTGATAGATTTTTGCATTTACCACTCCACAAATGTAACATTTAAGGCAGGGGCGTAGCCAGACAACAGATTTTGGGTGGGCCTAGGCAAGAATTGGATGGGCACCAAGTGTTCTCCCCCCCCCCCCCCCCAAAAAAAAAAAAAAAATCTCAGCTGGTGGGAAAACGCTTCTTTCCACTTTGGCAGCAGGAATGCCCTGAAAACTGAGCATGCACAGGTGCCGGTGTTGTGGAGAGTAGCGTTTTCGTTACCATCGGGGGAAATCTTCAGCTGGCGGAGCCTGGGATTCCCACCAGTTACCACTAAACATGTGCTACTGTTGGGTGGGCCTGAGCCATAAATGGGTGGGCCCTGGCCCACCCAAGCCCACCTGTGGCTACGCCACTGATTTAAGGTGTGGTAAGTGCAAAGCCTGTGCAGTAAATGCAGGGGGTGTGCCCAGCATCTGCCCTGCATTTACTGAACAGGACAGATTCCTATCAAGAGGGCACAGTGTCGATTGCTGGGGTGTATGGAACGACGACTCCTAGTGGTAGTACGAATACCGCTAAGTCATATCCTTCATTTTAGAACTCGGAGCCCCAAGGGGACTGCTCCCAGCCTGTTCCAGTAGAAGATAGGGAGTGGGGGATGTTGGAGGAATGTGAGGAGAGGTTCAGTTGGATGGCATAGTGGAGGGGCAGGATGCTCACTAAGGTAGTAAAATGAGAATTCTGCTAGGCGTTGCATGTGCCATGCTGAATCCAGCGTCAACAGGGGCAGAGGTAGGAGTGGTTGGGTATCTTGCAGGCTTATTTTCGAAAGTGATCGCCAGCCATTTCCCGACATCGGGAGATGGCCGGCAATCTCTGAAAAGCGGCAAAATCTGTATAATCGAAAGCGGCTTTTTTGACACCATCGCCGCTTTCCCGTCGCCACACCGGCGAAAATTCAAGGGGGGGCGTGTCGGCAGCGTAGCGAAAGCGGGACATGGGTGGGCATGGGCGTGGCTACCAGATGGCCGGCTTTTGCGGATAATGGAAAAAAAAAAAGCGACGTTAAGCAGTATTTCGTCGGGTTTACTTGGACCTTTTATTTTCATGACCAAGCCTAAAAAAGGTGCCCCAACTGACCAGATGACCACTGGAGGGAATGGGGGATGATCTCCCCATAGTAACCCAGTGGTCACCAACCCCCTCCCACACTAAAAAAAATACAAATAAAAACCTTTTTTTACCAGCCTGTATGCCAGCCTCAAATGTCATACCTGGCTCCCTGACAGCAGAATGCAAGTCTCTGGAGCAGGTTTTAATGGGTGTACTGCACTTCAGGCAGGCAGACCCAGGTCCATCCCCCCCCTACCTGTTACACTTGTGGTGCTAAGTGTTGAGCCCTCCAAACCCCCCCAAAACCCACTGTACCCACATGTAGGTGCCCCCCTTCACCCATAAGGGCTATGGTAATTGTGTAGAGTTGTGGGGAGTGGGTTTGGGGGGCTCAGCACCCAAGGGAAGGGAGCTATGCACCTGGGAGCTATTTGTGTATTTTTTGAACATTTTTAGAAATGCTCCCTAGGGTGCCCGATTGGTGTCCTGACATGTCAGGGGGACCAGTGCACTACAAATGCTGGCTCATCCCATGACCAAATGCCTTGGATTTCGCCGGGTTCGAGATGGCCAGCAGTTTTTTCCATTATCGCTGAAAAACAAAACCGGCGGTCTCAAACCCGGCAAATTCTGGCATTTCGCTGGCCTAAACCGTATTATCGAAAAAAAGATGGCTGGCCATCTTTTTCGAAGATACAGTTCCGGCCAGCTGTTGCGCCACTGCCAAAATAGATCATCGGTGACCTATTTCGCCGGCGACGTTCGATTATGCCCCTCTTGGTTAGTTACTTAAGCTTCCATTACATCAGGTCTAAACTTAGTAAGCACCTGAATATCACTCATCTGGAGCTATAGCTGAAGGCATGAGCTAAATCCAAAATCCCTTCCCTTTCCTACCCAGTAGCCTTAGACCACCAGCGAATAATTGAGGTAGGCCTGGGGGTCTACACTGATATAAAGGTTTTTGAGGGTGGGGGTTCTGATTTGGGGTCCAGTGGAGCCTAAGGAGATGGGGGTGAGGCTTGGAAGGAGCTACAACATAGGTCTTCAAGGAGTTGGGGAATCTTTGGGAGGGGTCTTTGCTGGGAAGTACAGGGACAGAAGGGTCCTCAGACTGCACATCTTTTTCGATCACACCAACTTTCGAAGTTCAGCACAAGCTATGTTATGTAATTTTCATAGTAATGAGATGTTCTGCAACCCTATAACTGGGCACCAGCATTTACGTGCTCCTTGCCAGCAGGTTGCCTAAGTGCAACTCTGTAAAGGCATTTGTATGTGGCATAGTGAGCAAAGGCAAGAATGCATGGGTAGGATATGGGCAGGGTTCCCACTCACACTTGTAACTTACAGAATACTGTCCCTGTCGCATTTACACACCCATAGCTGCTCCAGGTCAATGCTTAGTGTAATTGCAGAAGCAGGACTAGATTCTATATATCATGCCTACAAAATCGGCACCCAAATGAAATTTGCCTAAGTATATTCTATAAAGTACGCCTTCATTTACGTGTACTTTAAGCCTAAATTTCCATGCGATGTATAGAATACGCCAAGTGCCGGAAAGCACTATGAAATTTAGTCACAGGCAGTTACACCAAGTAAAACTTGGTGTAAATCCCAACGCTTAAAGTAGGCACAGATCACGTGTATTGTATAACAACATTCATAGATTTTAGAAATGCCCATGTCCCGCCCATGACCCCGCCCCCTTTTCAACTATGTGACTTAGAATTTATGCACAGCACTTTTTAGAATACGCTTTGACAGTTCTGTGCGTAAATTCTAATTAATGCCACTTTTGTCTCAGTAATTGTTTGTTAATTGGCAATTACCAATGCTGACTGGCTTGTTAACTAATTAAGTTGTGTGCGCAAATACAAAATACGACTGGATTTGCACACGCAACATAAATCACGCTATATAAAATCCAGGGATTAATGCTAATATTCCATAATGCTGTGTGCCCAGATAATGTTATAGAATAGGCATTTACCACATGGAGGTACCCACAAATAGAACTGCCATGTTATCGTGGGCTTCTTTTACTAAGCAACAGTAAAAAAAAGTGGCCTTAGCGTGCCCCTACATGGTTTTTTCCTGGGTGCTAATGCCGTTTTTACTGCAGCTGGAAATTGGCTGATTTTCCATTTTCCAAATTAATGGCCACGCACAACCCCCCTAATTACATAACACTAAATTGTGCATATAAATTTGTGTGACCTCCCCTTACTCCCCCAGTGGTCACTAACCCCCTCCCACCCTCAAAAAAACTTTAAAAATATTTTTTTGCCAGCCTCAAATGTCATACTCAGGTCCGTGACAGCAGTATGCAGGTCCCTGGAGCAGTTTTAATGGGTGCAGTGCACTTCAGGCAGGCAGACCCAGGCCCATCCCCCCCTACCTGTTACACTTGTGGTGGTAAATGTGAGCCCTTCAAAACCCACCAGAAACCCACTGTACCCACATGTAGGTGCCCCCTTCACCCCTTAGGGCTATGGTAGTGGTGTACAGTTGTGGGGAGTGGGTTTTGGGGGGCTCAGCACCCAAGGTAAGGAAGCTATGCACCTGGGGGCAATTTGTGAAGTCCACTGCAGTGCCCCCTAGGGTGCCTGGTTGGTGTCCTGGCATGTCAGGGGGACCAGTGCACTACGAATGCTGGCTCCTCCCACGACCAAATGGCTTGGATTTGGTTGTTTCTGAGATGGGCGTCCTCGGTTTCCATTATCGCCAACAAACGGGGACGACCATCTCTAAGGTCGATCTACATGTTGAGATTTGGGCGTCCCTGACCGTATTATCAAAACGAAAGATGGACGCCAATCTTGTTTCGATAATACGGGTTTCCCCGCCCCTTCCCCGGGACGTATTCAGGAAAACTTGGGTGCCCCGTTCAATGCCCCTCCACATGATTAAAGTTCATTCCTGCTGTTAACATTTGCTTACAGCTCAAATTTTCTTCTCCTTCTCTCTAATGTTATTTTCCTCGCTCTAACCAAATGTACTGATCCTTCATTCATCTCTCCTTAGTGATACTATCATAGATTATTCTTCCATCCACATCAACTATTTTATGTCTTTAATGCCAACGCTTTTTCCTTTTAATTACTAGAATCCAATTTCAGTTTATTTAAATGCTGATTTATGCTTTTACTACCCCTTGGTATCAATTTTATTCCAGCTAGATCCCAGGGTAACTTAATTACTTGTAATCTTGTCATTTCTAGCTAATGCTATGGTTTTATTGCTGAAAGGTATTAAAGAGAAACCCTTCCACTGGTTTATGGGGAAGTAGAGGGTATCCAGTTCAACACATTGCATCTGGCTACACAAGTGTCAAGGCAGAGGTTCGAGAGGAATTACTTAATCTTCAAGGCGTACTTATTAGAATAAACACTGTGTGCGAAGAATTATTGACTCCCCTGTGGTTTTAAGTAGAGGAGTGTGGTAGCCGTGTTAGTCCACTCTTAAGGTTATCAATAAGTACATAAGTACATAAGTAGTGCCATACTGGGAAAGACCAAAGGTCCATCTAGCCCAGCATCCTGTCACCGACAGTGGCCAATCCAGGTCAAGGGCACCTGGCACGCTCCCCAAACGTAAAAACATTCCAGACAAGTTATACCTAAAAATGCGGAATTTTTCCAAGTCCATTTAATAGCGGTCTATGGACTTGTCCTTTAGGAATCTATCTAACCCCTTTTTAAACTCCGTCAAGCTAACCGCCCGTACCACGTTCTCCGGCAACGAATTCCAGACAAAAATAAAACATGGAAAAGAAAATAAGATGATATCTTTTTTTATTGGACATAACTTAGTACATTTCTTGATTAGCTTTCGAAGGTTGCCCTTCTTCCTCAGATCGGAAATAAGCAAATGTGCTAGCTGACAGTGTATATAAGTGAAAACATTCAAGCATTACTATGACAGTAAAATAGATACCATTGGAGATTCTACATGGAATGTTGCTACTATTGGACATTCTACATGGAATGTTGCTACTATTGGAGATTCTACATGGAATGTTGCTATTCCACTAGCAACATTCCATGTAGAAGGCTGCGCAGGCTTCTGTTTCTGTGAGTCTGACGTCCTGCACGTACGTGCAGGACGTCAGACTCACAGAAGCAGAAGCCTGCGCGGCCACATTGGTGATCTACAAGGGCTGACTTCTACATGGAATGTTGCTAGTGGAATAGCAACATTCCATGTAGAATCTATAGAAATCAAACAAAATAAAACATAGAAAAGAAAATAAGATGATACCTTTTTTATTGGACATAACTTAATACATTTCTTGATTAGCTTTCGAAGGTTGCCCTTCTTTGTCAGATCAGAAATAAGCAAATGTGCTAGCTGACAGTGTATATAAGTGAAAACATTCAAGCATTACTATGACAGTCTGACAGGGTGGGAGGATGGGGGTGGGTAGGAGGTATGCATGGGGACATCAAAGCATATCATTGATATTCTAACAGGATGGGTGTGGATAGGTGAGGGGTGGGGTGATCAACACAGACATACAGCTTTATGGTTTATAATGGGCTAGGAACCCCAGATCCTTGTTAAGTCCTTTCTGTTGGGTGTTAAAATATTCAATCATTCTGACTTCAAAGGTCTTACGTTCTTGTATGGTTTTAAAGTTACCTTTCAGGATTCTCACTGTGAAGTCACTGGTACAGTGTCCTGGTCCTGTAAAATGCTACCAGTATTGTTCATGTGATGTCTATGTAAATTGAATCTTGTCTTAAGCATCTGGCCTGTTTCTCCAATATAGCATCTTTCGTTACATTTTTTACACTGAATGATATATACCACATATATTCGAAAGCTAATCAAGAAATGTATTAAGTTATGTCCAATAAAAAAGGTATCATCTTATTTTCTTTTCCATGTTTTATTTTGTTTGATTTCTATTGATAACCCGGTGGTTTTGGAAGTGCCTTATTTTTACCCTACTTAACTTGATTTCTCTTGCTACATTCACAGTGGTTGATGTTCCTCTGCTCAGTGTTGGGTTCCCTCCACTTTGTGATTGCTCTTTTTTATGGAAAATGCAACAGTGGCGGAGAAAAGAGATTCAGGCCTTAGTACCAACTGCAAGTTAACGTGGAGGGCAGAAACCTACATCCCTAATACAGTCCTTATCCAGATATTTTTCCAGAGATACTGGATTCAATTTACATAGCCTACAGCATAAAATGCAATATAACAAAATGATAGAACGAACAACCAAAATAAAACAAAAAGTAAAAACATCAACCATAAAATCCATAATAAACAGCGCATATAAAACTTATTTTACAACACAATGAACAATGATCCAAACATCAAATCCATATCAACATTTTGCCTAATTTTGAAAACTTGATACAAAAGCGTTCAAGAGCAGTACTCAAAAGGGTAGCACAAACATTCCATAAATTGTGAATTTATACAGTGGTTCTCCTCGATCCTTTGAGTTGAAACTGGTCTCTACTAAGGCTACAGCACCCTGAGACTTCAAATGCAACCATAAAGGGTTTTCCTTCCATCTAGCCCAGATGCTGGAATGAGGAATGATAGTCCTGATTTAGAAGTATGAAAGAGTTGGATAAAACACAGGGTTCAGTCACTTTTATTCAAACAAGCCCAGCACGGCCATGTTTCGGCTTACGCCTGCATCAGAGCCATAAGCAATTAAATAAAAACAAATCAAAATTAAAACATCAATAACAAAAATACAAACAAAACATATATATATATATTTTAAATATACATTTTGTTGGTATGTTTGTTATTGATATTTTTTTTTTTTTTCTGTATGGCTTGTTTGTGTCTTTGTTATTGAAGTGACTTTCACCATACTGCGCTAGACTTTGTGTTATACTCAACTCTTTTTTTTATACCTTTCTGTTTTTTTGTTGGATTGTGCCTGTATTTTTTTTTTTAGTTCTCATTTAGAGGCCACACACAACTTTCTTCAGAATCCAGTTCACATGTAAACTGAATCTAACCAATGAGCATGAATACCTCTATATATCATGTCTAGAAAAGGTGCAGAGAAGGGCGACGAAAATGATAAAGGGGATGGGACAACTTCCCTATGAGGAAAGGCTAAAGCGGCTAGGGCTCTTCAGTTTAGAGAAAAGGCGGCTGAGGGGAGATATGACAGAGGTCTATAAAATAATGAGTGGAGTTGAACGGGTAGATGTGAAGCGTCTGTTTACGCTTTCCAAAAATACTAGGACTAGGGGGCATGCAATGAATCTACAATGTAGTAAATTTAAAACGAATCGGAGAAACTTTTTCTTCACTCAATGTATAATTAAACTCTGGAATTCGTTGCCAGAGAATGTGGTAAAGGCGGTTAGCTTAGCGGAGTTTAAAAAAGGTTTGGACGGCTTCTTAAAGGAAAAGTCCATAGACCGTTATTAAATGGATTGGGGAAAATCCACTATTTCTGGGATAAGCAGTATAAAATGTTTTGTACTTTTTGGGGATCTTGCCGGGTATTTGTGACCTGCATTGGCCACTATTGGAAACAGGATGCTGGGCTCGATGGACCTTTGGTCTTTCCCAGTATGGCAATACTTATGTACTTATATGCACTAAAAAATCAGCACCAAAATGAAATTCGCCTAAGCGTATTCTATAAAGTACGTCTTCATTTAGGTGTACTTTATAGAATAAGCCTAAATTTCCATGCGGTGTATAGAATATGCCGAGTGCCAAATTCAGTCATAGTCAGTTCCGCCAAATAAAACTTGGTGTAAATCCCAACGCCTGAACTAGATGTAGATCGTGTGTATTGTATAACAACACGCAAGAACCATGAGCCGAGTATGGGAATTAAACCCAGATATCCTCTATAGTAATGAGCAGGATAACCACTGAGCCACTGAGGGCTGGATTCAGTAAATGGTGCCCAAAATTAGGTACGGGAAAGATCTGCTAAGATAGTATTCAGCAAAGGGCACTCACACAGATTTTCATGCCTTGTTTGGTTGCCATTTTGGAAGGTGCCTGACTCCTGTTGCAGTTTGTTTCCCAACTCTTTAACGCCGGGGTTCCTGATGAAGGTTTCGAAATGGAGCTCTGTAGAGCCAGCGGTTGGAGAGTCTTGCTACCTGCTACTTTTGAATTACTGCTCGGGTTTTAGATAAGTGTTACTTTTGAAAGACTGACTTTTTCAGCAAATGATATACACTTTAGTAACGGAGTCTTTTGTTCTTTTGGGGACATTAAATGTGATTGTTAGTAGTGGATGTATACAACCTGCTAAGTGAATTCTGTAACGTGGTGTGCGTAAATTCCAAATAGCATAGCTGAAAAGGGGGTGTGGGTGGGGCGTGGGCATTTCTAAAATCTATGCGCATTATTACAGAATACACCCACTCTGTGCCTAATTTAGGCATCAGGATTTAAGCCAAGTAAAACATGGCCTACATGGTCAAGTAGAGAGACGCTCGGCATATTCTATATACTGCGTGGAAATTTAAGCCTCTTCTATAAAATTTAGGTAATACGCCTAGGCGTATTTTTTTCCACATGGATTTTTCAGATGTCTTATATAGAATCCAGCCCTAAGCCCATTTATAGCATAGCCATTAAAAAGGGCTTTCTTTTTCTATTTGTTGCATTTCAGAGTGATATTCTGTAAACGGCACACTCCTTTTTAGAGAATAGCGCTTAAGCGCGGATCTCGCACCTAACTTTGGATGCTAGAGTTGCGCCTGCTGAAATCTGGTGTAAATGTCGACACTGAAATTGTGTGTGGATCCTGAGAATTCTGTAATACTGCACACATCTTTAGGGAATGCCCCTGACCTGCTCCTCTAATGGCCACGCCCCCTTTTGAGTTCCATGCTATAAGATTTACATGCGGATCTTTATTGAACAGCGTGCAAGATGCGTGTGCAAATCCAGGGGATATTAGGCTGAATACAACTTTATCTGGATATTCAACAGTGGCTACTATCTTAAGATGGTTCAAGTGTCATGTTTATTGAAAAGTTTACTATCCCGCTCAACAGGACAACCATCTGGGTGGCGTACAATCTAAAAAAAGGAAAGTATGTGTGTGTGTGTGGGGGGGGGGGAAGACTAACAAAGGCAAACATACAAAAGGAATATGGTGGAACTCCAATATAAAAATAGGAAAGAAGAGTAAAGCAAAAAACGAAGAGGGATGGGAGGGAGTCAATTTACCAGGTAGGTGTTGCTTCATCCATAATAGCTAGGAATAACTTTGAAGTTCAGTTTTAAAAAGTGGCAAAGAAGTAATCTGTCTGAAATGGGATGGTAAGGAATTCCATAACTTAGGACCTTGAAAGGAGAACATGTTGTACTCAATCTGCTGCCCCTCACTACCTCTCTACCCTCATCTCCCCTTATGTTCCCACCCGAAACCTCCGTTCACAGGACAAATCCCTCCTCTCAGTACCCTTCTCCACCACTGCCAACTCCAAGCTCCGCCCATTCTGCCTCGCCTCACCCTATGCCTGGAACAACCTTCCTGAGCCCCTACGTCAAGCCCCCTCCCTGCCCATCTTCAAGTCTCTGCTTAAAACCCACCTCTTCAATGCTGCCTTCGGCACCTAACTCGTACCTTCAGGATATCCGGACTGCCCCAAATTGACTGCCCCCATCGTATCATCTACTCACTTGTCCTTTAGATTGTAAGCTCTTTGAGCAGGGCCTGTCCTTTTATGTTAAATTGTACAGCGCTGCGTAACCCTAGCAGCGCTATAGAAATGTTAAGTAGTAGTAGTAGTATGAGTGGGGATGGTAAGGAGATTGCGTTGAGCAGATCTAAGAGTTTGTGTTTGAGAATAGGGGGGTAAAGTATCAAGAGAGGTAGAGGGGTTCTGAGAATAGCCACACCGGGTCAGACCAATGGTCCATCTAACCCAGTATCCGGCAGATATCAGTATTGAATATCCAGATTTAATTTAGCCGTGGTCGCATTTCAAAAAACGTTGTCCACCCTGGTTGAATATTTACCTGCTAATTTCTTTTCCGTATACTCACCTTCCAGTTTCTCTTTGCTTTTCTCACCCTGTATCAAACATGCCCCGCACTTGTTACCAAGCAACTTTAGCCACCTTTAAAGGACCTCTGCTCTTCTGCTTAGTTTTTGTTTATATAAAGAATTAAAAACAGAAATGTCTCTTTTATCTATTCAGCCGATATTCACATGACATCCACAAGAACAATGAGAATTACAAATTGTGACCATCAGGAGATACTTAATTTTATGAAATACGCTGAAAGACAGCTGTGCATAAACACATCCAACATACTTGTAAATTACTCTCCTTCTTTAGAAACGCTCACATAAAGAATGCAGCAAGGATAAATAATGGATGATTCAGGCAACAATGACTTATTTCTGCAAGATATGAAGCTGTGCCATCCATATTCCTTTCTTTCCTACCGTTGACCTGGTTTTCCACCATAGAAAGGAATAATTAAGGACCCTTCTAAAGGGTTGTAAAATATTATTGACTCCTTGGATAATTCATCTTCTCAATAAGAGAGAAAAAAGAAATACTTCATCACATCTACATTTCCATGAGCAGAGAGATAACCACTGCAGTATTCTGTGCTATACTAATGTTTTGCTGCTCCTGTCTCACAGGCAACATTAAAGAGGGACAGCTTTAAAGATCTCAATATGTACACTTTGGAAGAAAGGCGGGAGAGAGGAGACAGGATAGAAACGTTTAAAATACCTCTGTAGCATAAATGCACAAGATGCAAGTCTCCTTCAACTGAATGGAAGTTCTGAAATGAGGAGGCATAGGACGAAGGCGAAAGGAGACAGACTTAGGAGTAAAAATACTTTCTTTATGGAAAGAGTGATGGATGCGTGGAACGGCCTTCTGGTGGAGATGGTAGAGGTGAGGACTGTAAGGGGTATTTTACTAAAGTGCACTGAAAAATGGCCTGCGCTAGTGCAAGCACGTGTTTTGGATGCACGCAGATCCATTTCTCAGCGCACCTGTAAAAAATTCCTTTTTTTAAATTTTGGCCGAAAATGGACGTTTAACGAAATGAAAATTGGCGCAGGTCCATTTTGGGTCTGAGACCTTCCCAGCAGGCATTGACGTAGCGGTAAGGTCTCATGCGTTAACCAGGCGGTAATGATCTATGCGCGTTGAAAATCTGGTTAGCGCTGCGTGCCGGAAAATAAAAATTATTTTCCATTCCAAGTAGTGGACGCGCATAAAAAATGAAATTACCACCCGGGCCATGCGGTAACCGGGTGGTAATTCCAAATTGATGCGTGTTGGGCGCGCATAGGTGCCTACACGACTTAGTAAAAGGGCCCCTAACTGAATTCAAGAAAACATGGGACAAACACAGGATCTCTAAGGGAGAGAAAGATAGAGTGGATGGGTAGGGGTCATATGGATTTTAGCTGTTGTCATTTTCTATATTTCTATTTGAACAGTCTCAAGTCAGTGTTTTTTTTTTTATTTTTTTATTTATTTATTTTGTGTAGACTGGGGCTTGTAAAAGGTGTTGTGGCTAATCAGACTCGGGAGGAAATGGCACGCCAGATGGGTTCAAATCCCACTGCAGCTCTTTGTGATCTTGGCCAAATCGCTTAACCTTCCATTGCCTCAGTACAAGCTCAGATTGTGAGCCCTCCAGGGACCGGACCTGACGGTACACTGCTTCAGTGGCTTTCTGGCTCGCAGGCACTATATACAAAATTAAATAATTAAAAAATGAATACATTTTAATACAGCACATGCACATGAAGCACTGTGCATGTGGGATCTTGCCAGGTATTTGTGACCTGGACTGGCCACTGTTGGAAACAGGATGTTGGGCTTGATGGACCTTTGGTCTTTCCCACTATGACAATATTGAGGTACTTATGTACTCAGCTTTCTAGTTTTGAAGGATGGTGGCTAGGTCTTCGGAGGCAATTCAATATCTGGGTTCCCATATAGAAACACAGTTACAAAAATGTAAGCATAAGAGTATTTTTTCTGGAGGAAAACGCCTCGAGAAGCACCTCTCCAGTATTTATAGCAGGATGAGGTCTAGGACTTCAACATCATCGGCGGCTAAAAACCTCCTTATTTTTAATATTTTTCAATTTCTAAATGAATACATAGCACTGCCGTAGAGTCATGGAAGATTACTTAGGCAGGCGAACAGCCTTCTTCAACCAAGACCGTGATCAGACTGTGGTCAAATATTAAAAATAAGGAGGTTTTTAGCCGCCGATGATGATGAAGTCCTAGCCCTCATCCTGCTATAAATACTGGAGAGGTGCTTCTCGAGGCGTTTTCCTCCAGAAAAAATACTCTTATGCTTACATTTTTTGTAACTGTGTTTCTATATTTATATGTATAGAATTGTGAGGAAACCAGTTCCCTAATAATACCTATAGTTTATCCACACTTAGATTACTCGACACACACAGATGAATAAGAAACCTCCGCACAGGTAGAACCAGGCAAACAAGCACAGCGAAGAAGATGATGTCAAAAACGTTTAACGGACTCCGAGAGTTCACATCAGAAGTTTATTTCGTATTACGTACTGCAATGTGGGTATAAACGAGGGTTTCCTTAGAAAACTTCAGACACTTCAGAACACTGCAGCATGTCTAACTTATGGTTCTTGCAGGTATGTGTCTGCCTCTCCATTGCTGAAGAAGCTTCATTGGCTCCCGGTTAGGTCTGGTATATTATTTCAACTCTGTTCTCTGACCTTTTTAATACTTCATGGATATACTCTGTTATATGTAGGGAACTTAATACATCTCTCAGTTAGAAACTCAGCCTCGGGCAGCAGACTGCCTCTTTTATTACAATGTCCTAGTCTAAGAGGTGTGAAATACAAGACTCTTTTCAGTGGTGTGTTTATTGTCACTAACCATTCGGCAAATATTTCACTATTCTGGTTTTATGAAGCTATCAAAACTTACTTTTATGACTTTTTAAATTTGCTGATTTCAAATTAAAGTATGTCTAGGGTCTTGCCCTGCTTCTTTAGATTATGAACCGCATAGAACTCTTAGGAGGACTTTGAGGAACAGAAATGCAAATATAATGTAACTAGTAAAAAAGGCCCATTTCTGTTTTAAAGGAAACGGACGCTAGCAAGGTTTTTTTGTGTGTGTGTGTCAGAGGGAGAGAGAGAGAGAGTGTCTGACAGTCAGAGTGCGTGTGTGTGTGTGTATGGGGGGGGGGGGGTGAGACAGAAAAAGAGAGTGTTTGTGTGTCAGAGAGAGAAAGAGAGAGAGAGAGAGAGAGAGTGTCTGAGAGACAGAGTGTGTTTGTATGTCGGTGAGCCAGGAAAAGAGAGTGTTTGTGTGTCATAGAGAGAGTGTGTGTGTCTGACAGAGTGTATGTGTGTGTGGGTGGGTGAGCCTCAAAAAGAGAGTGTTTGTGTGTCATAGAGAGAGAGTGTGTCTGACAGTCAGAGTGTGTGTGTAGGTGAGATAGAAAAAGCGAGTGTTTGTGTGTCAGAGAGAGAAAGAGAGAGTGTGTCTGACAGACAGAGTGTGTGTGCGTGTGTGTGAGACAGTGTTTCCCCTTTCCCACTATAAGGTCCCTCAATCCTTAGTGGATCATCCAGTACCTGCTCAGCCTCTTCACCCAATGTCCAAGTCCCCATCTCCATCCTCCCAATCAATAACTGCTGTTCCCCCAATTCCCAATCTGGATTTCCATTTTTCTCTTCCTCTGTCCCCATCCCAGCATTCATACAGAGTGTGTGGGCACTCCCTTCCATGTCAATTCCCCCTTTTCCCATCCGTTTCCTCATCCTCACTGTGTTTAGGGTTTTTTTTTTGCTGTGTTACCTTTTTTCGGTACTGCTGTTCTGCTCTCAGTGGCAAGCACCTGTGGGTCTTCGTTTTTACAGCAGCTGTCAGTGTCTTCTTATTTGGGCTCCCGCTCTTCTTGTTTCAGCTGCTCCGTGCACGCTAATTCGGGAGGCAGGCAGGCAGGCACAACTGAGGCTCCAAGGGGCGGCGGTTGTTTCGTCAGCTGGGGGGAGTTTCGGGAGGGCGGCAGCGGTTAGGGAGAGGAGAGGGATGTCGCCGGCAGTTTTTTGGGGGCGGTTGGCAGGGGGAGGAGTAGGTCCTCCCCCTCCACATTGGACACTCGCGGCTCCTCCCCTCTCCGTGACGTTTCCCTACTCCTCCACCTCCACATTGGACACTCGCGGCTCCTCCCTGACGTCACGATTATCTACTACATGAGGAACACCACCTCCAGCGGAAACCACCAGGCAGCCTCAGAACGTTGGAGGTCAGCTTTATTATATAGGATGCATTCATTTTAGATCAGTGGCGAGTCCCTGACGCACACCCACTAGTTGGTTAGAACAGCAAAGTAAGAACCAAGGAAACCCAATTCAAACCCCAAATGTTATTCCTTATCATCACGGGCATGTCACTTAACCCTCCATTGCCTCAGATACAAATTAGGGGGGGTGGTCTTTTACTACAGCTTAGCCCGAGTTATCTGCAGCAGGGTCCATTTTATTCCTATGGGCCCTGAGGCAGATAACTCAAGCTAAGCTTTAGTAAAAGACCCCATATAAGTCTTTTTAACAAAGGGCATTAAGCACTTCAGGCCAGATTCAGTAAATAGTGCTTAAAATTCTACACCTGCATGACTGGCGATTGTATTTATTCTGTTTATTTGTTTATGGATGGATGAAGGGGGGGAGGGGGGGAGGGGGGTTGAGGGCTTATGGGTGGGGTATTAGGATGGGGATGGGTTGGGTGAGGAGGAACATTGGGTTACCTTTGCTGGGGGGGGTGCTGGGGGGGGGGTGGAGTATAAAACCTGAAAAATTAAGGGTATAGTTAGTATCCATGGATGCACTGAATTTGTACTCATTCGTTCTTATGGCATATGTTTTATTGTATTTTGAGATTGTATTCTATATTATGTATTTTGCATTAACTCTGAGCGTTACTCGCTGTTGTATTGGTTTTCAATGCTTAATAAAGACGCTTATAAATTAAAAAAAAAATTCTACACCAAAAATAAATCAGTGCTGATCGGTATTCTATATTAGGTGTTCCAAGATCAGCACCCTTTCCATAAGAGCACATAATAAATCCAGTCCGATCCAATATGTGGAGGATTCCAACTCAGTTTAGAGGAAATGGTGCCCACGATATCATCTAGAAGAATTAGTGTAAGTCTAGACTGTACATTCCTAGATCTGTAAGAGGGATGGGTCTCAGAGAAATAGATTACACCTGTCGAGCTACTATCAAAGGTCTCCAGACTCACCTAATGGCATCCAGAACTTCCAGAATCCAGTTCCATCCTTAATCTTGGAGCAGCATTCCAACGAATAGAAGGAATGGTTCAAAATCCATCGGTACCAAAAGGGAAGGAAGCAACAGAATTTGCGAAAGAGAAAAAAGCTCTTCAAGGAATTGGATCAGAAGTGAAGAAATAACCAAATGGAGTGGAGGAGTGGCCTAGTGGTTAGAGCACCAGTGTTGCAATCCAGAAGTGGCCAGTTCAAATCCCACTGCTGCTCCTTGTGATCTTGGGCAAGTCACTCAACCCTCCATTGCCTCAGGTACAAACTTAGATTGTGAGCCCTCCTGGGACAGAGAAATATCCAGTGTACCTGAATGTAACTCACCTTGAGCTACTATTGAAAAAGTTGTGAGCAAAATCTAAATAAATAAATTAAATAAATAAGGCCAGGATCTGCCTTCAACTTTGGTCACGAGCAGTTACACCAACTGAAACCAGGTGAAAATCCTGGCACACAAGTTGGGTGCAGATTGGCGTTATTACATAACATTGTGCCTATTTTAAGGGAATGCGCCTGACCCACCCATGCCCCTCCCACAGCCACACACCCCTGTAGATCCATGCAGAAGCACTTAGGTGCATTACCCACTTTTTATAAATATTGTTGGAGGGGGCATGTCAAGAGCAAAGAGTGGGCATTCCTGTGTTATCCAGGTACTGCATTAAGATTTTGCATGTTAACTGGATAATGCAGGGTTAATGCGGGAGCACTTAGTGCCTCTTAAATAGGAGGTGTGAGTGTTCCTGCATTATTTTTTTGCAGGTGCCACATGCAAGATCCGAAACAACATAGTCTTACCAAAGGGAAATCGTGTCAAACGAATCTCATTGAATTCTTTGACTGGGTGACTGGAGAATTAAATCAAGGACCTACTATGGACGTAATCTACTTAGATTTCAGCAAAGCTTTTGACACGGTTCCCCACAGGAGGCTCTTGAATAAACTGGACAGGCTGAAGATAGGACCTGAAGTGGTGAACTGGATTAGGAACTGGTTGACGGACAGAAACCAGAGGGTGGTGGTGAATGGAATTCGCTCGGAGGAGGGGAAGGTGAGTAATGGAGTGCCTCAGGGATCGGTGCTGGGACCGATTCTGTTCATATATTTGTGAGTGACATTGCCGAAGGGTTAGAAGGTAAAGTTTGCCTTTTTGCGGACGATACTAAGATTTGTAACACAGTGGACACCGGGGAGGGAGTGGAAAACATGAAAAAGGATCTGCGGAAACTAGAAGAATGGTCTAAGGTTTGGCAATTAAAATTCAATGCGAAGAAATGCAAAGTGATGCACTTAGGGAGTAGAAATCCACGGGAGAAGTATGTGTTAGGCGGGGAGAGTCTGATAGTTATGGACGGGGAGAGGGATCTTGGGGTGATAGTATCTGAGGATCTGAAGGTGACGAAACAGTGCGACAAGGCGGTGGCCGAAGCCAGAAGGTTGCTAGGCTGTATAGAGAGAGGTGTGACCAGCAGAAGAAAAGAGGTGTTGATGCCCCTGTATAAGTCGTTGGTGAGGCCCCACCTGGAGTATTGTGTTCAGTTCTGGAGGCTGTATCTTGCTAAGGATGTAAAAAAAATGGAAGCGGTGCAAAGAAAAGCTACGAGAATGGTATGGGATTTGCGTTACAAGACGTATGAGGAGAGACTTGCTGACCTGAACATGTATACCCTGGAGGAAAGGAGAAACAGGGGTGATATGATACAGACGTTCAAATATTTGAAAGGTATTAGTCCGCAAACGAACCTTTTCCGGAGATGGGAGGGCGGTAGAACGAAAGGACATGATATGAGAGTGAAGGGGGGCAGACTCAAGAAAAATGTCAGGAAGTATTTTTTCACAGAGAGAGTGGTAGATACTTGGAATGCCCTCCCGCGGGAGGTGGTGGAGATGAAAACGGTAGCGGAATTCAAGCATGCGTGGGATAAACATAAAGGAATCCTGTGCAGAAGGAATGGATCCTCAGAAGCTTAGCCGAGATTGGGAGGCAGGGCTGGTGTTTGGGTGGTGGGGCTAGTTCTGGGCAAGACTTCTACGGTCTGTGTCCTGAAAATGGGGCTAGTTCTGGGCAAGACTTCTACGGTCTGAGTCCTGAAAATGGCAGATACAAATCAAGGTAAGGTATACACAAGAAGTAGCACATATGAGTTTATCTTGTTGGGCAGACTAGATGGACCGTGCAGGTCTTTTTCTGCCGTAATCTACTACAGTGGGGGAAATAAGTATTTGATCCCTTGCTGATTTTGTAAGTTTGCCCACTGACAAAGACATGAGCAGCCCATAATTGAAGGGTAGGTTATTGGTAACAGTGAGAGATAGCACATCACAAATTAAATCCGGAAAATCACATTGTGGAAAGTATATGAATTTATTTGCATTCTGCAGAGGGAAATAAGTATTTAATCCCTCTGGCAAACAAGACCTAATACTTGGTGGCAAAACCCTTGTTGGCAAGCACAGCGGTCAGACGTCTTCTGTAGTTGATGATGAGGTTTGCACACATGTCAGGAGGAATTTTGGTCCACTCCTCTTTGCAGATCATCTCTAAATCATTAAGAGTTCTGGGCTGTCGCTTGGCAACTCGCAGCTTCAGCTCCCTCCATAAGTTTTCAATGGGATTAAGGTCTGGTGACTGGCTAGGCCACTCCATGACCCTAATGTGCTTCTTCCTGAGCCACTCCTTTGTTGCCTTGGCTGTATGTTTTGGGTCATTGTCGTGCTGGAAGACCCAGCCACGACCCATTTTTAAGGCCCTGGCGGAGGGAAGGAGGTTGTCACTCAGAATTGTACGGTACATGGCCCCATCCATTCTCCCATTGATGCGGTGAAGTAGTCCTGTGCCCTTAGCAGAGAAACACCCCCAAAACATAACATTTCCACCTCCATGCTTGACAGTGGGGACGGTGTTCTTTGGGTCATAGGCAGCATTTCTCTTCCTCCAAACACGGCGAGTTGAGTTCATGCCAAAGAGCTCAATTTTTGTCTCATCTGACCACAGCACCTTCTCCCAATCACTCTCGGCATCATCCAGGTGTTCACTGGCAAACTTCAGACGGGCCGTCACATGTGCCTTCCGGAGCAGGGGGACCTTGCGGGCACTGCAGGATTGCAATCCGTTATGTCGTAATGTGTTACCAATGGTTTTCGTGGTGACAGTGGTCCCAGCTGCCTTGAGATCATTGACAAGTTCCCCCCTTGTAGTTGTAGGCTGATTTCTAACCTTCCTCATGATCAAGGATACCCCACGAGGTGAGATTTTGCGTGGAGCCCCAGATCTTTGTCGATTGACAGTCATTTTGTACTTCTTCCATTTTCTTACTATGGCACCAACAGTTGTCTCCTTCTCGCCCAGCGTCTTACTGATGGTTTTGTAGCCCATTCCAGCCTTGTGCAGGTGTATGATCTTGTCCCTGACATCCTTAGACAGCTCCTTGCTCTTGGCCATTTTGTAGAGGTTAGAGTCTGACTGATTCACTGAGTCTGTGGACAGGTGTCTTTCATACAGGTGACCATTGCCGACAGCTGTCTGTCATGCAGGTAACGAGTTGATTTGGAGCATCTACCTGGTCTGTAGGGGCCAGATCTCTTACTGGTTGGTGGGGGATCAAATACTTATTTCCCTCTGCAGAATGCAAATAAATTCATATACTTTCCACAATGTGATTTTCCGGATTTAATTTGTGATGTGCTATCTCTCACTGTTACCAATAACCTACCCTTCAATTATGGGCTGCTCATGTCTTTGTCAGTGGGCAAACTTACAAAATCAGCAAGGGATCAAATACTTATTTCCCCCACTGTATGTTACTATGTTACTATGATATTAGCACCAAACCTGCAAAAAAACAAAAGCCCTTGAAAAATACTGTATTAAATCTGGGCCCACCCAGTTTGGGCTCAGGCTCACCCAGCAGCAGTGCACCCTTGCCAATGTCGAAGCAAGCTAGGCTCCCACATTAAAATGTACTAAACCCAGATTTTACCACACTTTAGTGGAAGGGGCCCTAAAGAGTTTAAGGCCTCTAGGAACAGAGAAATACCACATATATTTATTTATTTATTTATTTATTTATTTATTTACAACATTTGTATCCCACATTTTCCCACCTATTTGCAGACTCAATGTGGCTTACATATTTCCGTAATGGTGATTACCCGTTCCGGAAAAAAAGAAATACATAGTTAAGATAGAGGAGATAGAATGGAGTAGGTATTCAGGAAGGAAAGTTCATCTTATAATAAAAAATCGGGATAACTTAGTTTGAAACAATCATGAATATTAAACATAGGAAATAAAGAATTAGAACGTCCAGTGTACATCTTATTAATTGATAATTAGGGTGCGTTATTATGGTAAGCTTTCTTGAATAAATTGATCTTCAATAATTTACGGAAATTAATTATGTCGTGGGTTGATCTTATGGTTTTTGGTAGTTCATTCCAGATTTGTGTGCCTATGTAGGAGAAAGTAGATGCATATGTTAATTTACATTTTAGTCCTTTACAGTTGGGATAACGTAGATTTAGGAACGTATGAGATGAGCTAGTAGAGTTCCTGGTTGGTAGGTCTATGAGGCCTGACATAGATCCCGGAGCTTCATATATCTGAATGTAACTTGCTTTGAACTCCTGAGAAAGGTGTGAGCAAAATCCCAAAATTCCTAAATAATGCACGAGATAGATTTGCATACATTAGAGACTACATGCATATTCACTGCGAATATCATGAATACCTGATTGCCAAGGTGTATCTCAAGGACTGGGCTGAGAACCCCTGATTCAGATATATTATAATAAAGAGGAATTATTGGAATTATTGGAATTATTGTAATCTCCAGGCTGTCGACCCCCCCACCTTATCCTCTACTATCTCTGATCTCCTCCCTTCCATCTTGTCCTCCATATCCGTTGACAAAGCTGTCTCCACTTACAATGCCACTCTTTCCTCTGCTCTTGACACCCTTGCACCGTCCACCTCCCGGCCCACAAGACGTACCAATCCCCAGCCCTGGCTGACCCCTTGCACCCGATACCTCCGCTCCTGCGCCCGTTCGGCTGAACGCCTCTGGAGGAAATCTCGCACCCTTACTGACTTCATTCACTTCAAATTCATGCTATCCTCCTTCCAATCCTCCCTATTCCTCGCTAAGCAGGACTACTATATCCAATTGACCAATTCCCTCAGCTCTAACCCTCGTCGTCTATTCGCCACCCTCAACTCCCTCCTCAAAGTGCCCTCTGCTCCCACCCCCCCTTCACTCTCTCCTCAATCTCTAGCCCACTACTTCCGTGACAAGGTCCAGAAGATCAACCTCGAATTCTCCACTACTCCCTCTCCTCCTCTTCAGCCTATATCTCACTCTGTCATCCAACCTACCCAGGCCTCCTTCTCCTCCTTTCCTGCTATCACCGAAGAGGAAATCACCCATCTCCTCTCCTCCTCGAAAGCCACCACTTGTTCCTCTGACCCCATCCCCACCAACCTACTCAACACCATCACTCCTACCATCACCCCCACCATCTGTCATATCCTTAACCTCTCTCTCTCCACTGCATCGGTCCCGGACACCTTCAAGCATGCTGTGGTCACTCCACTCTTCAAAAAACCATCACTTGACCCTACCTGTCCCTCCAACTACCGCCCCATTTCCCTCCTACCCTTCCTCTCCAAGATACTTGAACGCGCCGTTCACAGCCGCTGTATTGATTTTCTCTCCTCTCATGCCATCCTTGATCCGCTTCAATCCGGCTTTCGCCCCCTACACTCAACAGAAACAGCACTATCTAAAGTCTGCAATGACCTATTCCTCGCCAAATCCAAAGGTCACTACTCCATCCTCATCCTCCTCGACCTCTCCGCCGCCTTTGACACTGTCAATCACAACCTACTTCTTGACACACTGTCCTCCCTTGGGTTCCAGGGCTCTGTCCTCTCCTGGTTCTCCTCTTATCTCTCCCATCGTACCTTCAGAGTACACTCTCATGGTGCGTCCTCCTCCCCTATCCCGCTCTCTGTTGGAGTTCCTCAGGGATCTGTCCTTGGGCCCCTTCTTTTCTCAATCTACACCTCTTCCCTAGGCTCCCTGATTTCTTCTCATGGTTTCCACTATCATCTTTATGCCGACGACACCCAGCTTTATCTCTCCACACCACAAATCACTGCGGATACCCAGGCCAAAGTCTCGGCCTGCTTATCCGACATTGCTGCCTGGATGTCCAACCGCCACCTGAAACTGAATATGTCTAAGACTGAACTTATTGTTTTCCCACCCAAACCCACTTCCCCTCTCCCTTCACTCTCTATCTCAGTTGATAACACCCTCATCGTCCCCGTCTCATCTGCCCGCAACCTTGGTGTCATCTTCGACTCCTCCCTCTCCTTTTCTGCGCACATCCAGCAGATAGCCAAGACCTGTCGCTTCTTCCTCTACAACATTAGCAAAATTCGCTCCTTCCTCTCCGAGCACACCACCCGAACTCTCATCCACTCTCTCATTACCTCTCGCCTTGACTACTGCAACCTACTCCTGACCGGCCTCCCACGTAGCCATCTATCTCCCCTTCAGTCCATCCAGATCTCTGCCGCACGTCTTATCTTCCACCTTAACCGATATACTCATGTCACCCCTCTCCTCAAGTCACTTCACTGGCTCCCAATCGGATACCGCATACAGTTCAAGCTTCTCTTACTCACCTACAAATGCACTCGATCTGCGGCCCCTCCGTACCTCTCTACCCTCATCTCCCCTTACGTCCCTACCCGTAACCTCCGCTCTCAAGACAAATCCCTCCTTTCAGTACCCTTCTCCACCACCTCCAACTCCAGGCTCCGCCCCTTCTATCTCGCCTCACCCCACGCCTGGAACAAACTCCCTGAGCCCATACGCCGTGCCCCCTCCCTACCCATCTTCAAATCAATGCTCAAAGCCCACCTCTTCAATATCGCCTTCGGCACCTAACCACTTCACCTCTTCTCAGGAAAACTTATCTACCCCAACGTGACATTTCGTCCTTTAGATTGTAAGCTCTTCCGAGCAGGGACCGTCCTTAATTGTTAATTTGTACAGCGCTGTGTAACCCTAGTAGCGCTCTAGAAATGTTAAGTAGTAGTAGTAGTAATTCCCTTCTCTGTTCTTCCACCTTCCAGACTACATCGATATTGGGAAAAGTCAAGTTTTCTACTGAAAGAGGGCTGGAAAGAAGTTTTTTTTAAAGATGCCAGGTTCAATTCCTTCCTTTGAAATGTTCATCCACTCTTGACCAACTGATCAAGATATGATTGGTTCACATACCAAAAATAAGGCATATTTGAGTTATCCTCTTTTAGATGTATTTCTTAATTAGAACGTGCTTCTCTGCGGCAGTAGCAGCATGCTTCAGTGACAAATGTGCTGAATTGCTCAGGGAAAAACTCCACAGATGGCAAGCAGACAGATGGACAGGCTTTACAAGCACATATGGGCTGCAAGGTCTGACTCTCTGCTTCCAGCTTTATGATACTTGGGATTGATGAACCATGTAAATTTTATACTAATTGAAGCAATCATTAATTTTGACTTTTCAAATATTGCATTAAAATAATTCTTGTATACCACAAAACCTACAGAGTTCTATGCATAAGAACATAAGAGTAGCCTTACTGGGTCAGACCAATGGTCCATCTGACCCAGTATCCTGTTTCCAAACAGTGGCCAAGCCACAAGTACCTGGCAGAAACCCTAATTATTAGCAACATTCCATGCTACCAATCCGGGGGCAAGCAGTTGCTTCCCCATATCTGTCTCAACAGCAAACTATGGACTTTTCCTCCAGGAACTTGTCCAAAGCTTTAAAAACTCTTTTTAAACAATACAATTAAAAAAAAAACTGGGACAATCCAGGAATGTATACAACTAGCAGCTAAAAACACAATCGATTAAAACAATTAAATAGATGTCAAACAGTAGATCTTAGTAAATTATTAGATAACAAGTATTTTTGGAAATAAAATGTTTTCATGGTTCTTCTGAATAACATAATGTTTCTCCAATCTGATTGCAGACGGAAGAGCAAATCCAGATCATGGCCGCCTAATATGAAAAAGAAGATGTGAATTGTTTTTGATATTTTAACTTTTTGAACAGATGGAAATTTTTTTTTTTTTTAAAAAGCATCTGATTTCAAAGAGAATGGATGTGACTTGCCTTTTAGCGACAGAATACGATCTATCACGTATAAAGGCACAGCCCCATTCAAAGCTTTAAATATTCACTCTGGCCTCAATCGGTAGCCAATCAGGGGCAGTTTCGAAAGGGCGCCCATCTTCCGGCACGAATCGGGAGATGGGCGTCCTTCTCTCAGGGTTGCCCAAATCGGCATAACCGAAAGCTGATTTTGGGTGTGTCGGAGGTGTAGCGAAGGAGGGACGGGGGCGTACTTAAGAGATGGATGTCCTTGGCCGAAAATAGAAAAAAGAAGGGCGTCCCTGACGAGCATTTGGTCGACTGTACTTGGTCCATTTTTTTTCATGACCAAGCCTCAAAAATGTGCCCAAACTGACCAGATGATCACCGGAGGGAATCGGGGATGATCTCTCCTTACTCCCTCAGTGGTCACCAACCCCCTCCCACCCTATACATTCCTTACAAAACCAAACTGACAGAAATCACCAACGAAATCAAGCTCGGCCTGAACATCATGGATTCATGGGCAAATGCATTTCAACTAAAACTCAATAAAGAAAAAACTCATTGTCTCATCCTCTCATCCCAACACAGCGCGGACAACCCCACAAATATCAACACCCCAAATCACACCCTTCCTATCTCAGACAGCTTGAAAATCCTCAGCATTACAATGGACTGTAACTTAACACTAGAGAGCCAAGTGGCATCCACAACAAAGAAAATGTTTCTCTCTCACACACTCTCTCTCTCTCTCACAATGTCTTTCTCTCTCTCATTCTCACACACTGTCTCTCACACACTCTATGTCTCACACTGTATCACATTCACTCTCTATGTGTCACACAGTCATTCACACACTCTCTTGGTCTCATACACTCAGTCTTACAGAGAGTCTGTGTCTCACACACACTCTCTCTCTCTCTCTCGCACACACTGTATCTGTGTGAAACACACTCTCTCTCACACTGTGTCTCACATACGCACTTGCACACACTCTCATTCTCACACACACACTTGCACCTAGACTCACTCTCTCTCTCTCACACACACACAGACACTCGCACATTCACTCTCTCTCACACATACACACTCGCACATTCACTCTCTCAAACATACACACTCCGAGGAAAACCTTGCTAGCGCCCGTTTCATTTGTGTCAGAAACGGGCCTTTTTTACTAGTTTGATATAAATAGCAGGTCTATGAAGCATCTGTGAGACCCCGAGTGAGAGCGGGGAGTGGGCCAGTGGAATAAGACAGCCGGGCAACAAGTATGAATGCAAATTAAGTATTTATTTAAGGAAATTCTCAGCCCGTTCCTTTCACAAGCCCACGATATAGGGTAGGGAAATTTCTGCAGTTCAATGTTCAGTCATAACTGAACATTGAACCACAGTTTTGTGACTATTAGGGTTGCCATGCCCCAAATACAGCCGAAAAGTCCATGCTTCTCCACTGGGGTTCAGGTTTGGCTGTGGCCAGATCTCAAGCAAAAAACTTGGGCAGTTCAGTCTGATAAATCAAAGGACTTATCTCAGCCAGGTCACAGCAGTAAGATCTATTCAGTCAGGGCATACACTGGGACTTCCTCTGCTCTCCCCTGGGTCTCCTCACCTTCTCCCTGGCTCATGACTTTTGAACTTCCCTGTAGTGATTCCGCCCCACTTTACTTCCTCCTGGGGCGGGACCTGCTCTCTTAAGGTGGCCCGCTACTTAAAGAGGGACTTTTCTTAAGGGTGAGGGGTAATGCCCTATTAACCCCGTCACAGCGTCCTTTAGCTCAAAACAGCCCAGAATACTGCCGCCAGACTCATATTTGGAAAAACTAAATATGAAAGTGCAAAACCCCTAAGGGGAGAAACTGCACTGGCTCCCACTTAAGGAACGCATTGCATTCAAGATATGTACGATTGTACACAAAATCATTCACGCAGACGCCCCTATCTACATGCTCAACCTAGTGGACCTACCTCCCAGAAACGCACAAAAGAACATCCCGCAAATTTCTCAATTTGCACTTCCCCAGCTGTAAAGGACTAAAATACAAGCTGATGCATGCCACCACCTTCTCTTACACGAGCACGCAGATATGGAATGCTCTACCCACAGACCTGAAATCAATTGTCGAAACAAATAACTTTCGCAAATCTCTGAAGACACACCTCTTCAACAAGGCCTACAAAGAGAACCAACGGCTTCGCTGATCCACTTTACCAACCCAACCAGCTATGAAAATCTATTTCTACAATCACCCACCTAATCACTTCCTCTTTCCTCCCTTACTCAATCTCTGCACACTACTAATTGTTATCTGATATTCTGGAATGACAATGTCATAACAAAATTATGTAAGCCACATTGAGCCTGCAAATAGGTGGGAAAATGTGGGATACAAATGCAATAAATAAATAAATAAATTGAATGCACCAGAACTAGCTAATTGTATCATTTCTGCGCTCTGCATATTCTAGTAGATGTACCATTCTGCAGGAAGCTGAGAGAGTTTTTGTTTTTTTATTTAAGTAATAAACATTATTAGAGTAAATGAAAAATAATTCATATCTACAAACTTACTTTCCCTTAAGTGAAAATACGTCTTTGACCTGAGCAGCCTAAATCTAATTTGTATTTTGGCAGCTATGTAACACACAGAGAAGCTGAATGTCTAATGGAGAGAGCTATTATAAACAAACTGTTTAAAATATGATTACTGCATATGATTACTGCGATTACAAAAACGCTGTTTACATTTCAATGAACATAGCAACTGGCTACAGGAAGAAATAGAGGCAACAGCCCTGCCTCCACCTGATTTCCCACACACAAAATTACGTTCTGACACCTCAAGCACTCAGGGGCTGATGATCAAAACTCCAGCGCTATTCTGAATAGCGCCAGAACAGCGCAGAACAATGCCCTAATGCTGAAAGCTAATGAGATGCAAATATAGGCACGCTCAGGGGTGTAGCCAGACTACGGTGGGAGGGGGTCCAGAGCCCAAGGTGAGCACATTTTAGCCCCCCCCCCCCCCCCCCCGCTGTCATTGCCAACAGACTTTGGCTGGCGGGGGTTGGGGTCCCCCGCCAGCAAAGGTAGCAGACGGCGACGGTGGGTAGGCGGCGGGAGGGGGGGTTGAGAGGGTCGTTGGCAGGGGGGTCCAGGGCCAAATCTACGAGGGCCCAGGCCCCTGTGGCCCCATAGTAGCTACACCCCTGGCTTATAGCTTTGAGCATTAGGGAGTTCAGCAGGAGGACTGTGCTTGGTGCATTCGCATTAGAGAAAAGCAGTGAGCTCAGCTCCTGTGCACATGCGCCTGGTAAAACCTGAACGTGAAACACACACTGGCGTCTGTTTTCTGCAGCCTAAATATAAATGTTTTTAAGTTTTTTTTCTGGATGCTTATATTTAGATGCAAGTAACAGATGCCAATGTGTGCTTTGTTTTGTTTTTTTTTAAGCATGGCTGCTTTAAATTTAGACGCAGGACAAGAATGCCAATGCGCACTTCACGTTCGGGTCTGCTGTTTCTTACAACCAGCATTCAAGGACTTGCATGGGCTTCCTTCTGCTTCCAAAAGCAATCACAACTGGTAGATTTTGCAGAAGGAATCATGAGAAACCCTCTCTTCAACACTCTAACACCTACTTGAACCTGGTGTTATTTTTTTTACTGCAGTTTACAAAGTATATACAGGTATTTATTTGTACCTGGGGCAATGGAGGGTTAAGTGACTTGTCCAGAGTCAGAAAGAGCTGCATTGGGAGTTGAACCCAGTTCCCCAGGAGCAAAGTCCACTGCACTAAACACTAGGCTACTCCTCCACTAGCAACATTCCATCTAGAATATCAAATAGTAGCAACAATGCATGTAGAATTTCCAATAGTAGCAACAGAATCTCAAATAATAGCTACATTCCATGTAGAATCTCAGATAGTAGCAACATTCCATGTTCCACTGCACTAACCACTAGGCTACTCCTCCACTAGCAACATCCCATCTAGAATCTCAAATAGTAGCAACATTCCATCTTGCAATTTAAAAAAAAGTCTTGTAATGACCGAGGGCTCGCATCAGTTTCTCCATAGCCACATCATCATGATTACAAAAGGAAGATCCTCCACCTAGGTTTTTACAAGCTAAGTACTTACCTTTACTAAATGTTTTTTTGTGATCATTTAACTTATGATATAGAAAGGAAAGGTTGGAAGTGCTATGATGGTAGAATGGTGCTGTTGCATTTCTCGAGTCTTCGAGACGCTGTAATACACCAAAAAAACTGAGCACCAATTGATTATTTTATAAATATATTATTCTCACTAGTTCTATACACTTATATAGTGTTCTGTTTTGATATTATATTTATGATTAGTTGGTTAGGTTTCTTTATTTTTTCAGTTTACTGATTTAGAAACTGGAAAACCTTTTTAAAAACCCAGAGTATTTATTGATTTACATTAAATTTTAACTGCCAGACCCGTGACCATTCTTCTAACTTTTGGAGATCCCTTCTCTTTGTTTCTACTACCTCCAGGGTATCCACTCTATTGGCTATCTTCGTGTCATCCGCAAAAAGGCAAACCTTTCCTTCCAACCCTTCAGCAACATCTCTCACAAATATATTAAACAGAATAAGACCCAGCACCGACCCCTGAGGAACTCCACTGCTCACCTTCTTTTCCTCCAAGCGGATTCCATTTACCACCACCCTCTGACACCTGTCGGTCAACCTATCCAGTTCACCACTTTCGGTCCCAAGTTCAGCCCTTTCAGTTTATTCACGAGTCTTCTGTGGGGGACCGTATCAAAGGCTTTGCTGAAATCCAAGTAGACTACATCTAGAGTACGTCCTTCATCCAGTTCTTTGGTCACTCAGTCAAAGAAATCAATAATATTCGTTTGGCAGGATTTTCCTTTGGTAAAGCCATGTTGCCTCGGGTCCTGTAATCCATCGGCTTCTAGAAAGTTAACTATCCTTTCTTTCAGCAGCGACTCCATTATTTTTCCTACCACCGACGTGAGACTTACCGGTCTATATTTTCCCACTTCTTCCCTGTCTCCACTTTTGTGAAGAGGGACCACATCCGCTCGCTTCCAATCTCTCTAAAGTAATATGCCAGGGTCTGTCTTGATTTTTTGGAATTTGGCTATTCCTTGTCCTCCTTTGTTTACCACCCTCTCTCCCGCCTTTTTCTTGCATTGAGCCTTGAGTTTGAGATACAATAGTACATTATTATTTGAGGTCAGAGTGCTGGGAGAGGAATTCGGTCCAGTTGGAGTTTTTTCCCCTTTAGTTTTAATGTTTCAAAATTGCCACCTGCCACTTTATCATACAAGTTTAGTTTTTCCTTTTTAAAATGTATGTATCAAAGAAAGCAATTAAGATGAAAAGCTATGTAACTCAAGTCAATATTATCTTTCAATAAAAGTGAAACCTAAAAACAATATAAATTCAAATTTTATCAATGCATAAGCCAACACAAACTTCATTTTGAGGACTCTGTGGAAAAAGAAGGGCTTTGGCATGATTGAAATAGCAGAAATACATATTTGAACTTGCAAGAAAACTGAACTGGTAAAAATCAGATTGACAAGATGACTTAGGGGTCCTTTTACTAAGGTGCGCTGAAAATGGCCTATGGTAGTGTAGGTGCATGTTTTGGGCATGCACAGATCCATTTTTCAGCGTGCCTGCAAAAAAAAATGCCTTTTTTTAAATTTTTGCCGAAAATGGACATGCGGCAAAATCAAAATTGGTATGCGTCCATTTTGGGTCTGAGACCTTACCGCTAGCCACTGACCTAGTGGTAAAGACTCACACGGTAACTGGGTGGTAATGACCTACGCACGTCAAATGCCACTTGGCGTGTGGCCAATAGCGCATATGAAAATAAAAATTATTTTTCGGACGCGCGTATTGGACGTGCGCCAAAAATAAAACCATCAGAAGAACCACGCGATAGGCAGGCAGTAACTCCATTTTGGCGCACGTTGAGCACGCATAGACGCTTACGCGGCTTAGTAAAAGGGCCCCTTACACTGTGGCAATGTTCCCTCTAAGCTGAGCGGGAGTCCTCCAGATGTAGTCCTGCCAGTAGGGGCGCTGTTTCACTATCATATTTCAAGTGAAAGACAAGTTCTGCAGGACTTCAGGGAACCTGCCTGTCTTTAGTGATTGAAAACACAATATTGAAGCACTGTCCCCTACTGGTAGCAATGCAGTTGGAGGAACTCCCACTCAAGGAACAGTGGACTATACAGCATCAAAGGTGGAAGAAACATAACAATTCTGGGACATGTGCAGATGTATGTTCATGCAGTTGTAGGTACCAAGACAATTTATTAAGAACAGACCTGTGCGCGTATGCAACTGTCAACAGTCCAGCACTTTTCCTCCTTATTCCAACACACCTCCCTTTTTGCCTATGCTTTTTATAGAAGCTAGGAAAAAAAAAGCTAACCATTTTTTATGCTTGCAGTAAAGAGAATAAACATGCAGGAAATCCTCAGTACCACTGATTGCACGTGAACGAGCTAACCTTTTCTACTTCCTCAGCCCTTGAGTTAAAGCTCTGGCACTGCACGCAGAGTTTTCGTCTTCTGCACACTTCTCTACGTATGCGCAGATAGCTTCATTAGTGTGGATTTAAGTGTGCTGAGCAAAGATGTCTATGTGAGGCTTTGTGCATGGTTAGCTTTTTTGCAAAACCCATTTTTTCATAAGGCGACCAAGCTAACCAGTGTGTAAAGTCTAGTACACGTTATTGCATTGGGCCATTATTTATTAGGATTTATTTACTGCCTTTTTGAAGGAATTCACTCAAAGCGGTGTATATTAGTGAGTACCCCCCCCCCCCCCAACCATCATCAACTCTGCCCATCATCATGTCTAGATCTTGCAGCTGATGATAGCTTTTCTCCTCATCTACAGACGCTTCTCTTCCACTCGTTCCTCTCTAATTCTTGCCCGTTCTTAATACCCTCCACCCTAGAGCAATCACTGATTCTCCGCAAGGTCAGTCCAGTTCCTCTGATCGAGCTCATTCCCTATTACCCCCTACCCCATCTCATACAGATGTTTCATGCCTCCGTTCATGTTACTGGAGCTGCCTTCTACTGCTCCTGTCCCTTGTATGTTTAGTAGTGTTGGCAGCAGAAAGGACAAGCTCATTCCTGACATTTTTCTTGAGTCTGCCCCCCTTCAACCTCATTTCATGTCCTCTAGTTCTACCGCCTTCCCATCTCCGGAAAAGGTTCGTTTGCGGATTAATACCTTTCAAATATTTGAACGTCTGTATCATGTCACCCCTGTTTCTCCTTTCCTCCAGGGTATACATGTTCAGGTCAGCAAGTCTCTCCTCATACGTCTTGTAACGCAAATCCCATACCATTCTCGTAGCTTTTCTTTGCACCGCTTCAATAAGGCTGTGAATTGGGAGTAAGTGGAAGAAATTTTTTTCTTATAGAGGTTGGGAGCTGTTCCCTTAATCTCACAGCAGCAGAGCAACATGAAAATAGAACTATGTTGTGTCCTCTACTGAATTTAAAACATAGAGGTAGATATTCGGCCATCAGCGGCGAGTGTTTGTTTAGCTGCCACTGGTGTTATTCCTGGATATTCAATGCTGAGTCATGTCCAGGCACTGGCATTGACTATCTGAGCTCATGTGACTGTGTACTTTTTATGAGGCTAAGTGCAATATTCAGCACTTAACTACCTAGGCGGCACCACATAAAGATAGACTTTTACATGGTCTGATTTAACCATTAAACTTAGGCTTGGCACATGGCAAATCGGTCCTACCACTGGGCTCACCCAGAAGACCAGCAGTAGTTCCAGTTTTCCCGCACGCCATCACCAGGGGTGTCCCCGGCGGAGCCCTCAACGCCTCCTAAATAGGAGGCGGTAATGGCTCCAGCAGTAAATGGCCATGCGGCAATTTCCAAATGACCACACTGCCCTACACTGGCCCTTTAAAAAAGCCTTTTTACCTGCAGCGGTAAAATGTGGTAGCGCGGGGCGATCCCACACGTTGACACCACCGCGGGCTACCTTTTACTGTCGTTTGATAAAAGAGCCCCTTAGGTGGTTAAGTGCTGAATATGGGCACTTAAGCGCATATGTGCCGACTCCACCCTCGGACTGCCCACAAAATATCCGGGTTTGAATTTAGCGGTGGTGATATTCAGTGTCACTAACCGGTTACATTTTATTTTATTTATTTATAGCATTTATACCCCGCTCTTTCCCGCTCGATAGCAGGTTCACTGTGGCTTACAAGGTATGGTACAAAGTATCACAGAGATAATACAAAGTGTGGTACAAAGTATCACGGAGATAACCCAGTTGTAGAGAGTAGGACAATAGGAAGAGATGTGGGGGAGAGGATTGGAGTATGGGTAGCGTTAGTGGTGTGGATCAGGTTCGAGGATTAAGTTGGGTTGTTTGGGTATGCTTGTTTGAAGAGGTAAGTTTTCAGCAGCTTTCGAAAGGGTAGATGTTCATTGGTTGTTCGGATGTGTCGAGGTATTGCGTTCCAGAGTTTGCTGCCTATAATGGAGAAGTTGGATGCGTAGTAGGTTTTGTATTTGAGGCCTTTGCAATTGGGAAGATGGAGATTGAGATATGTTCGAGAAGCCCATTCCTGGCTGGTAGATCGATCAAGTCGGTCATGTAGCTTGGAGATTCGCCATGGAGGATCTTGTGGATCATTGTGTGGGCTTTGAAGTTTATGCGTTCCTTGACAGGGAGCCAGTGAAGTTTTTCACATAGTGGTGTTGCACTTTCGAATCGTGATTTGCCAAAAATGAGTCTGGCTGCTGTGTTTTGGGCCACTGAATATCAGCAGATAGCCCGAACAAGTGATTTACTGGCCTTGAGCTGTTTCTTTGTAAAAATTACATTTATTTTAATTGCTTCTTGAGGGCTGAGGATAAGCCCCAATCTGCCTATCGTCTGTGGCCAAGGTTTCATAGAAACAGTGAAAATGATGGCAGATAATGGACTCCCAACAAAAGAAACCTATCTAGTTTGTTTCCTTTCATTCTACCACAGACTACTACTACTACTACTTAACATTTCTAGAGCACTACTAGGGTTACGCAATGCTGTACAGTTTAACAAAAAAGGACAGTCCCTGCTCAAAAGAGCTTACAATCTAATGGGTGAAATGTCGAGCAGTCTAGATTTCCTGAATAGAGGTATGGTGGTTAGGTGCCGAAAGCGACATTGAAGAGGTGGGCTTTGAGCAAGGCTTTGAAGATGGGTAGGGAGGGGGTCTGGCGTATGGGCTCAGGGAGTTTATTCCAGGCATGGGGTGAGGCGAGGCAGAACGGGTAGAGCCTGGAGTTGGCGGTGGTGGAGAAGGGTACTGAAAGGAGGGATTTGTCTTGAGAGCGGAGGTTACGGGTAGGAACGTAAGGGGAGATGATGGTTGAGAGGTAAGGAGGGGCTGCAGATCGAGTACATTTGTAGGTTAGTAGCAGAAGCTTGAATTGAATGCGGTACCTGATCGGAAGCCAGTGAAGTGACTTGAGGAGAGGGGTGATATGACTGTACCGGTCCAGGCGGAAGATAAGACGTGCGGCAGAGTTCTGAACGGACTGAAGGGGGGATAGATGGCAAAGTGGGAGGCCAGTGAGGAGTAGGTTGCATTAGTCAAGGCGAGAGGTGATGAGAGAGTGGATGAGAGTTCAGGTGGTGTGCTCAGATAGGAAAGGGCGAATTTTGCTAATGTTATAGAGGAAGAAGCGACAGGTCTTGGCTATCTGCTGGATATGCGTAGAGAAGGAGAGGGAGGAGTCGAAGATGACTCCGAGGTTGCGGGCAGATGAGACGGGGACGATGAGGATGTTATCAACTGAGATAGAGAGTGGAGGGAGAGGAGAAGTGGGTTTGGGACCAGGCAGATCTCTGGATTTTCCTACAGTTATTTGCTATTATCTGTGTTTCTCTCAATTTTTCCTGCTACTGATTCTTTTTTTAACGCCCACCTCACTAGTGTGAGGCTGGAGTCAGGAATAACCAGTGGCATAGTTACTGGGGGCCTGGGCCCCCCAAATTGGATCTGGGGCCCATGGTTTGACTGACAGGGGTTCCCAACCCCCACCAGCTGAAGCCTTTCTCCAGCGCCGTTCTCTGCACATTGACTGCCGTTACCTCTCTCATCGCATACATGCTCGGTTTTAGTGAAAGTATGTGGGGTTGTGACAGGGCGGAGGTTGCGGCAGGGAAGTGAGCCAAACTGTGACCCCCCCCCCCCATTTTCAGCTCCGGACCCCTCAAACGTTGAGGTCTGGCTACGCCCCCTGGGAATATCAGGGTTTGAACCCCAAGGTCCAGAGGCTGCTGATCTGTGGATGAGCCACAATTTCTCTAGTCTTGACCCAGTCCCTAGAGGCTTTCCTCCAAATTCTACAAAGGGCGATAAAAATTGGGTGCGCAGAGGGGTCACTTACGCATATAACTAAATTAGCTAATTGGCGCTACACTGGCATAAAGTACCAATAATTGGCATCAACAAGCACTAAGGGGTGAATTCTATATATGATGATTTTTTTTTCAGCGCCGAAAAAAGCCACGTTTAAAGTTAGGCAAGGTTTATATAATAGCGCTGACGCCTGGGAATCGCGTCTAACTTTAGGTGCGGCCATTTGCACCAACTAAGAAAGCGCACAGAATGTTGAGTACTATTAGGAAAGGGATGGAAAACATACACAAAGATGTTATAATGCCGTTGTATCGCTCCATGGTGCGACCGCACCTCAAATATTGTGTCCAATTCTGGTCGCCGCATCTCAAAAAAGATATAAAGGAATTGGAGAAGGTGCAGAGAAGGGCGACGAAAATGATAAAAGAGATGGAACGACTCCCCTATGAGGAAAGGCTGAGAAGGTTAGGGCTCTTCAGCTTGGAGAAAAGGCAGCTGAGGGGTGATATGATAGAAGTCTACTACAAGATAATGAGAGGAGTAGAGCGGACAGATGTGAAGCGTTTGTATACACTTTCAAATAACAATAGAACCAGGGGACACAAGATGAAGCTAGAATATGGTAGATTTAAAACAAATAGGAGAAAGGTTTTCTTTACTCAGCATGTAGTTGGACTCTGGAACTTGTTACCGGAGAATGTAGTGACAGCAGCTGGCCTTACGGAGTTTAAGGGGGGTTTGGACAGATTCCTGAGGGAAAAGTCCATTGAACATTATTAAAAAATTATTATTATTTTTCTTTTGGGGGGGGGGTTGCTGGGTTCTTGAAGCCTGGATTGGCCGGTGTCGGAGACAGGATGCTGGGCTTGATGGACCCTTGGTCTTTTCCCAGAATGGCGGTGCTTATGTGCTAACTGAAACACAGTCCAAATGTATGCATCTAAATTAGGCACGTAGCCCCCTTTATTCTATAACGCACATAAATGCTAGGAACGTCCATCCCCACTCCACGTATGACCCTCTCATTTCTGCACCCTGTTTTTTTTAGTTGCCACCTCTCTCCATGCTCCCTCAACTTCTGCCGGCCTGGGATGTCTGCGATCACACTGACTGACCACCACGGACATCACCTCTGCTGCCTCCAAGAGGTGGAGGGAGAGAGGTCCAGACTCCCCCCCCCCCCCAAAGGTAAAAAACCATTAAGGTTTAACCTCAGGTTACATTTGATAGCAGCATTCCAACCAGAAAGTCCAGCAGTAACATGGCTAACATCAAAGTCTGCTCTCCCGTTTCTCCTTTTTAAAAAATATTTGGTTTATCTTGCTGATGAATTAATTCAGTTCACTAGATCAACAATGATTTTTGGCAACTGACTACTCATACTGTTGCCTCTTTCTTTACTTTCTGCCTTAGTGGCATGACGTTCTCCTCTTGGTTGGTGATTGTGCTCAAACAAGTCACGGGCTAACAGGTCCATTGCATGTGCCACTCACTCTCCTGCAAGCTGTCTGCCTGCATAAAATTGCTGCTCTCTCTCTACCTGCCTGCAATAGTGATCACCCTGATCTGACATGGACTGCAAACCCGTTCGGTCTTCTTTCTCTGCCTCTGCTAAAAATGACACCCGCTCTCATCTTCACTCTTCCATGCTTGCATTTTCATTTGCAACTTGTCACTTTCTCTCATCTATTAATTATGGCATTCTGATGCCAGCGTCAGTGTATACCAATTCTTCTGTGAATTTCCTTTCAGTGCCCTCCCTCTCTCTGCCAATCTGCCCGCATGCCTCTGTCAAGCTCTTACTCTTGCCAAAGCAGTTTCCATCGTTCGCTGCCCACTGCCTGAGATTTTGCGATACTTACTGATGCAGTCTCAGCTCCAAAACAAAGGAACTTTACTTCCAGTTTCAGCTTCGTAATTCCACTTAATCTCTACATTTATTAAGCGTTGTCAATAAAAGCCTGCATAGTCAGTGGGAGAAAAAAATGTCACAAAATGTTACGGAAAGTCAAAGAATCCATGGTGTTGTGTTGTTCAACTTTTCTGTTTGTCAATCATGGCTGCTCCTCTGGAATATTAACTTCATGGGATTCAAACTCTTGTCAGACCTTGATCCTTGTAGCAGAACCCTAATAGTTACTGCATATAATTCATCACAGAAGAAACCTCTAATACCTCTACATAGTAACATAGTAGATGACGGCAGAAAAAGACCTGCACGGTCCATCCAGTCTGCCCAACAAGATAACTCATATTTGCTACTTTTTGTGTATACCCTACTTTGATTTGTACCTATGCTCTTCAGGGCACAGACCGTATAAGTCTGCCCAGCACTATCCCCGCCTCCCAACCACCAGCCCTGCCTCCCAACCACCGGCTCTGGCACAGACCGTATAAGTCTGCCCAGCACTATCCCCGCCTCCCACCACCGGCTCTGGCACTAACCGTATAAGTCTGCCCAGCACTATCCCTGCCTCCCAACCTCCAGTCCCGCCTCCCATCACTGGCTCTGGCACAGACCGTATAAGTCTGCCCCGCACTATCCCCGCCTCCCAACCTCCAGCCCCGCCTCTCACTACCGGCTCTGCTATCCAATCTCGGTTAAGCTCCTGAGGATCCTTTCCTTCTGAACAGGATTCCTTTATGTTTATCCCACGCATGTTTGAATTCCGTTACCGTTTTCATCTCCACCACCTCCCGCGGGAGGGCATTCCAAGCATCCACCACTCTCTCCGTGAAGAAATACTTCCTGACATTTTTCTTGAGTCTGCCCCCCTTCAATCTCATTTCATGTCCTCTCGTTCTACCGCCTTCGTATCTACCAGTACTAGGAATGTGAACGTTTGACTTGGAAGGTTCGAATAGCTTCCAGGACAAGAGATGCTCTGTCCTGACTGACTGATGGTAGTAGGAGGAGAAAATCCCTTGGAGGGAAACTATGTTAGTATAAATACTACTACTACTACTTAATACTTATATAGTGCTATCAGGCATACGCAGCGCTGTACACCATACACATAAAGACAGTCCCTGCTCAAAAGAGCTTACAATCTAATAAGACAGGTAACAGACATAACAAATAAGAGGCAGGGGGAATTAACGAGGAGGGGACAAAGGTACAGGCAAGTGAGCAGTGGTTAGGACTTAAAAGCAGCATCAAAGAGGTGGGCTTTTAGCTTGGACTTAAAAACGGCCAAAGATGTGGCAAGACGTACATGCTCAGGAAGTCTATTCCAGGCATGTGGTGCAGCGAGATGGAAGGAACGGAGTCTGGAATTAGCAGTAGAGGAGAAGGGGGCCGACAAGAGAGATTTGTCAACAGAACGGAGTGTTCGAGGAGAGGTGTAGGGAGAGACAAGAGTGGAGAGGTACTGGGGAGCAGCAGAGTGAATACACTTATAGGTCAGTAAGAGAAGTTTGAATTGAATGCGGGAACAGATAGGGAGCCAGTGAAGTGACTTGAGGAGAGGGCTAATATGAGCGTAGCAACTTTGGCGGAAAATGAGTCGTGCAGCAGAGATTTGGACTGATTGAAGAGGAGAGAGATGGCTAAGTGGGAGGCCGGTGAGAAGCAGGTTGCAATAGTCTGGGCGAGAGGTGATGAGAGTGTGGAAGCTCAGTGGAAGTGGCTTTGTCTTTGGTTCAGATCCCCGGCCACTGTGACTGCATCACTACTGCTTGAGCCTCTGCGTTTACGTGCTCACTAAATAATATACATCTAACTACTAGGAACAGGGTCTCTAGCTACTCAATCCACTGAACCTCGCGACAGTAGTGCATTTAACAGAGTTAACTGAGCTGTTGCAATTGCACAAGTGGATGCTGGAATGTGGAAACAGCTCTACACCCCTGCCTGGACTGAAGTAAGGAGAGAAAAAAATAACAAGATCAAGCCTCTATTAACAAGCAGGAACCAGAGGAAGGACCAGGAGAAGTTCAGTGAACCCATCAGGGAAAGTCACCTACCAGGACCTTGTACCTGCAGACTCAGGGACACTTAATAATACAAAGGGAACGAGGAGTTACAGAACAGCTCTCCTCTGGGAAGGAACAGAGAAAGAGAGAGAGGAGCTGCCAATGACATTTTTCCAGAACCTCTTCAGGGCAGAAGGTTCCTAAGGAAACCAACTAACGGCTGTAAGTATTTAAAATTACTTTATTACATATATAGTTCATGCTAGAAGTTGCTCCATGTTTTTGCCTGAAGAAGCCATGTTGAAATAAACCCTTTGATTCAAATGTAAGTTTCTGGTCTAGATTGGCTTATTAGATGAAAGGAGAGTCCTGAGTGAATGGATTTTGCAGTGCCTTCCAGCCTCTCAGGTTGCTGCTCCTGACCTTGACCTCACAAACAAGTCCTATATTTACTCAAGGTAACCCACCCTGATGCTTACCAGGCAAGACAAGGTTACACAATTGTAAGCAAAAAGTGTGGCTGGAGAGGTAGGTATGGCTACAAGTAGGCCATGGGTGTGGGTAGGAGGATGGATGTTGCTGTCATGGATGCACCTGTACTTCTTAATTTTTGACTACATCGCAGCTTAGCACAGTTTGAATGAGGAAGCTTCTAGGGCTACCAGCAAATCTAACTCATCACTGAGCAACTGATCCTTTAGTCTTCATATGAAGCTGCTAGGTTTGCCATTTGACTTATCAACTCCGACAGGCTCATCCAGTTCTGCTTTGCCTGATGGCATCCGAAAGATTTCTAGTGCCAATTTCTCTATAAGCTCAGACATGCGATGGGTCAAAATCAGAACTGGATGAGTCTGGCAGAGTTGATAATATTCAAATTTCAAACCTAGCAGTTTCATATGAAGACTAAGGAATCTGATTACTAAAGTGCAGTAACATGCAGTGAATATCTGACCTCCTACCAGCAGGCGTCAATGTTTCCCACCTGACTGACTGGATGCTGCTATCTACTCCATAGTTATTACTTCCTTTCAAAGGCCATCTTGTTCTTGTTTGAATACATTGGTCTCATCCATGTCCCCTACCTCAACGCAAGCGGGGTTCTCGGGCTGCGCAGGGTCCCGTCGACACACACACTTGACTGGCACAGCCCTGAGCCATATGTGTGTGTAGTTCTTCACTGGCTGCAGGCTCCTTGATTACTTTGCTTCCATGCACCTGGGTCTGCTCTCTCTCTGCCTGGCTTCCAGGCTCCTTGATTGCTTTGCTTCCACCCACCTGTGTCTGCTCTCTCTCTCTCTGCCTGGCTTCCCTTGCTTCTCTCCTATTGGTCTTCTGGTTCCTCCTTCCCCTGCTCTTGACCTATGGCTGTGCTCTTTCTCCCTGCTGGTCCCTGCTGATGTCAGATGCCAGCTATAAGACAGACCAAAAGATCATACTATAAAACTAAAATAGGGACAGATTACAAAGACATGAAGAAATTATACCAACTTGTGAACAAACTCTTAGACACCAACTTAAGTCACTACATCGAATACAGACATCCCATCTGCAGACAAACTTGCTAAGTATTTCAATGAAAAAAATTGCAAACCTACGCAACACGCTACCTCAGGACAACACTGACATCAAAATCTTCCTTAATGAGTTGGACCCAACCACTGGAGAATACCTGGCTGACCGAACCTGGTTAAAATTCGCCCTCCTTACAGTCGATGCAGTTGCACAGGCGATCAGCAGGTTCTCCAACACTCACTGTAAACTAGATACCTGTCCCAACTACCTAATGAAATCCGCCCCTGACCACTTCATAGCAGACCTCACATCCCCCCTAAACTACATGCTTCAGCTAGGTCTCTTCTGTAAGGAAAATGGCAATAGCCTACTCACTCCGATGCCAAAAGACACCAAGAAAGAAAACAAATGAAATCACTAACTACCGTCCAGTAGCATCCATTCCGTTGTCAGTCAAACTGATGGAAAGCATGGTAGCCAAACAATTTACAGATTATATAAACAAATTCTCAATATTACACGAATCACAGTCAGGTTTTCGCCCCCTCAACAGCACAGAAACAGTACTACTCACTCTCCTAGCCAAATTCAAGCAGGAAATAGCAATAGGCAAAAACATCCTCCTCCTCCAATTCGACGTCTAGTGCATTCGACATGGTAAACCATAATATATTAATAAGATTACTAGATAAGTTCGGGATTGGTGGAAACATACTTAGCTGGATCAAGGGTTTCCTAACCACAAGAACATATCAAGTAAAATCAAACTCAAACATATCTTCACCGTGGAAAGAAGACTGCGGAGTACCACAAGGATCACCGCTATCACCGATCCTCTTCAACCTAATGATGACCCCACTAGCCAAGTCCTTATCTAACCAAGGCCTTAACCCTTTCATCTATGCAGACGATATCACAATATTCATTCCTTACAAATCTAAACTGACAGAAATCACCAACGAAATCAAGATCAGCTTGAACATTTTGGACTCTTGGGCAAATGCATTTCAACTAAAACTAAACAAAGAAAAAACACACTGTCTCATCCTCTCATCCCTACACAGCGCGGATAACCCCACAATTATCAACAACCCAGATTACACCCTCCCTATCTCAGACAGCCTGAAAATTCTCGGCGTTACAATGGACCGCAACTTAACAGTAGAGAGCCAAGTGACATCCACAACAAAGAAAATGTTCCGCTCAATGTGGAAACTCAAACGCGTGAAACAATTTTTCCCGAGGGGAACATTTCGCAACCTGATATAATCAAGGGTACTAAGCCATGTAGACTACTGCAATGGAATTTATGCGGGATGCAAAGAACAAACCTTAAAGAAACTTCAGACCGCTCAAAACACGGCAGCTAGGCTTATCTTCGGAAAAATACAATTTGAAAGTGCAAAACCCCTTCGCGAAAAACTACATTGGCTCCCAATCAAAGAACATATTGCTTTCAAAATCTGCACTCTGGTTCACAAAAGTATCTACAGTGAAGCTCCGGGATACATGACAGACTTGATCAATCTACCAACTAGAAACACATCCGAATCAACACGAACGTACCTAAATCTGCACTACCCAAGCTGCAAAGGACTCAAATACAAATCAACTTACGCATCCAGCTTTTCCTACATAAGCACACAATTGTGGAACGCATTACCAAAAGCCTTGAAAACTACGAACGACCACCTAAACTTCCGGAAAACACTTAAAACTAACCTGTTTAAAAAGGCATACCCTACCGAACCAACATAAATGCCTGATCTCTACAACACAACAAAACTAAAGAACGCATTGGACATAACACAACTCTTCCATTGTACGTTTCCCTAGTGTGGCTGTACCACATGAACTTTATCTTACCACAACATCACCTTGTATTTGTTTACACCGGAGTCTGTAACGCCTCTCCGGTACTATGTAAGTCACATTGAGCCTACAAATAGGTGGGAAAATGTGGGATATAAATGTAACAAATAAATAAAATAAATGTGCCGTAAGTACAGAGACTTCTGCTAAATGCTGGGGGAACGCCCAGCACATTCCTTGCAGTTATTATACATTAAGTTCATTTGCAATTAGCACAGATGCACTTACTGCCTCCTCTTCAGGAGGTAGTAAGCAGTGGCGTAGCTACGTGGGGCCTGAGGGGGCCGGGGACCCCGCAGATTCACCCCAGGACCCCCCTCCCGGCGAACCCGCCCCTGCCTACCTTTACTTTTGCTGGCGGGGGATCCCACTCCCCGCCAGCCGACGTCTTCTTCTCAGTCCTTCCTGCTCTTTAATTTGTTTGCTGACATCCTGAACGTGCAGGACGTCAGACTCAGAGAACAGTTCTGTTCTCTGAGTCTGACGTCCTGCACGTACAACGTGCAGGACGTCAGCAAACAAATTGAAGAGCAGGAAGCGACTAAGAAGAAGACGTCGGCTGGTGGGGAGTGGGATCCCCCGCCAGCAAAAGTAAAGGTAGGCTGCAGCGGCGGCGGGTTCGCGGCGGGAGGGGGGGCGGCAATGTCGGCGGTGGGGGGGGCGGCGCCGGGGGGAGGGCTAAAATGTGCCCCCTCCCCCCGGGCTCTGGACCCCTCTCCCACGGAAGGCTGGCTACGCCCCTGGTAGTAAGTACACCCGCATTAACTGTACCAGTGACAGCACTCAGTAAATACTGTGTACTAACTGTAATGTGCAATCCATGCTCATTTTTCACCCATAACCCATCCAGTTATTAATCCCAATGGCTATGCAGTTATGGGACGTCTATAACCGGGTGCCACCAATTTGGTACCTAGATTCAACATGCTAATCTTAACACCTCCGACATCACAATCCCTATTTCCGACAGCCTGAAAATCCTTGGAGTGACATTAGACAACCACCTCTCGCTAAATCCACTGCAAAGAAAATGTTCAACATGATGTGGATACTCAAACGCGAAGCTCTATTGAGCAGGAACTGTCTCTCTGTGTCAGGTGTTCAGCGCTGCGTGCGTCTGGTAGCGCTATACAAATGCTAATAATAATAATAATAACTTGGTGCAATCCATGGTACTTACCCATGTCAACTATTGTAATAGTATTTTCTTAGGCTGCAAGACCCATATCCTAAAGAAACTTCAGACTGCCCAAAATACGGCTGCAAGACTCGTTTTTGGCAAATCACGTTTTGAGTGCACAACACCTCTTCGTAAAAAAACTTCATTGGTTCCTATCAAAGAACGAATCAACTTTAAGGTCCACACATTAATACACAAGATTATCCACGGTGAATCTCCGGACTATATGCTTAATCTGATTGACCTCCCAGCCAGGAACATGTCTGAAGTTTCGTGAACTTACCTCAATCTGCATTACCCCAATTGCAAAGGACTCAAGTACAAAACCTATTATGGATCCAATTTCTCCTTCCTAGGCAGCCAACTCTGGAATGCCCTCGCCAGATCTACCCAATCAATCTGCAAATATCTACCCTTCCGGAAAGCACTGAAAACCCATCTGTTCAAGCAAGCTTATCCAAATGACCCAGACTAATTCTTACAAACCCATCTACCCAACACATACCTAGACGACAACGACATTGACCCAGACTATATCTCCCATCTTTCTCACTTCGCCATTATCTATCTCTACTTACTTATCCCTTTTATTATTCTGCTATTCTTAATTTATACTTTCTCTAACAATATGCTGTATTCCCTATTAATATGTAAGCTGCATTGAACCTGCTTTAAGTGGGAAAGCGCGGGATACAAATGTAATAAATAAATAAATAAATAAATGCTAATTCTCTAATGGTATCTAGCCACCCAGATCTCATTATAGAATACTAGCATATGTGAGTCTCTATATGCCGAGATTTAAGGGTAGATTCTATAAATGGCACCACAAAACCTGCTGAGCACTATTCTATTTTGTTACGGAGAGGGTGGTGGATACGTGGAATTCCCTCCCTTGGGAGGTGGTGGAGATGAAAATGGTAATGGAATTCAAACAATCATGGGATAAACACAAATCCTGTTTAGAAGGAATGGATGTACGGAATCTTAGCGGAGATTGGGTGGCAACGCCGGTAATTGGGAAGCAAAACCAGTGCTGGGCAGACTCCTACGGTCTACGCCCTGATTGTGACTGAATAGATATGGATGGGCTGGAGTGTAAATTTTAAGGGGCTTCGACATTAGCTTCAGAATTTAGTACAAGAATAGTGCTGGGCAGACGTCTACGGTCTGTACCCTGAGAATGGCAAGGGCAAATCAAACTTGGGTATACATATAAAGTATCGCATACCATGTAAAATGAGCTTATCTTGTTGGGCAGACTAGATGGACCGTACAGGTCTTTCTTTATCTACCGTAATTTACTACTGTATGTTACTGTGTTATATGCCACACCTAAAGTTAGTTTCAGTTTACAGAATACCGCTTAAGTCCTGGGGGGAGGGGGGGTCACACTTAAATTTAGACACGCCAATTTGCACCAATAGTGCTTGGACGTCCCTTATTCTATAATTGTGCACATAACCAAAAATCACACCAGTGATCCACCCCAAAAGCTACTCATGACCCTCCCATTTCCGTGCCTTTTTCGGGATGTGCATAAATGCCAATTAAATCTAATTAGTGCCAATATCTGCTTGTTAAAAAGCCAATTGTTGGCACTGATTAGAACATGCAAATTGGGCACACACTCAAATTTCCTCGTGCAATTTTGGGTGACTATTATAGAATTAGGGGGTTAGCGCAGCCCCCCCCTTTAAAAGATATAAAGCAGAGAGCGGGGTTAAATAGTCAGTATTCTCAATGAAGAAGGGTAGATAGTGGGGTTCCGCAAGCGTCTGTGCAGTCAAATTGGGTGGTGAAAAAATTAGCACTAGGTGTGATTCTATAAAGGGTACACACTGATTCCCATGCCTAACTTTTGTTAAGCAATTCTGAAAGTGAAAGCATGCACGTACGCAAACATGCTCTTTTTTCAGTACATTCTTCTTTTAAGGGGTGAATAACACAACATACTGCCATTCATGTACCTTCCTATTTTTTTTCCACTGTCTGTCAGCTTTTTCCTTGCTTTTACTGAAAGGATCCTTTAAGAAAAGTTGCTATTTTACTGCACGTGCTGGGAACCTCTTTTCTGGGCCTCCCATCTGTTTTCAGGTTTACAAGCACCATCTGAACACACAGCTAGCTATTTGTCACAGACATTACAAGTTGGAAAGTATGATGCAACTCAAGGTAGGTGCAATGCAAGATCTATGTGTTTATCAGCCTGACATGGTTCGTTTTTACAGTGCCGGAAAACATAAGCTCGAAGACAAAGCGGGGTGTTGGGGAACTTGTGGGGGGGGGGGGCTATTGTCACCCCAGATTTAGACTTAGCATCCCTCCATAGCCACCTTCTTCTAGCAACGAACTCTTTGCTCCTTTTCTACAACGTTAAGTGACCTGGCTGTTGGAATCCTGCCCTTCCTCACTTTGGCTGAAAGTACATACAGTCCTTCCACAGCACACTTATTTTTAATTGAACAGTGAGAAGACATTCCCAGAGGCATGTTTAGGTCAGGGGAGGAAATTAACCCATGCAAATTTTCCAGTCAATATTCAGCCAGCAGAGGTCATCAGTTTCTAAGCTGGATAAATTAGGCAATGTCTGGGCATGGACATTGAATATTCAAGCATGACTGGGCATATGCTGGCCACTGCCAGTTATATGGGTCCTGGCCAGTATTCAGCTGGGACCTACATAAGATTCGGGTGCTGACTGAATATTGGCTGGGACCTGCATAGGGGTCTTGCATTTCAACTGCTCCCCCTGTTCTAATGAATCCCCCCCTCTGGCAGGGTCTGATTTCCCCCTCCAAGCCCCCCCCCCCCCCCAAGCAGGTTCCAATCTTTCTGATCTCTCCTTCCACTGCTCATAGCCCTGCCCGGGCCTCTTCTATCCCTGGGATTTATCTGGAGGCTGTGGATTACCGAGGGCAGGGCGGTGGGGGTGGTCCGCCCCGGGTGCATGCTGCAGGAGGGGTGCTGGGAGCAGCCATGCGGTTGTCGGCTCCGCCGGTTCCCCGCACCCTTTGCCCCAGAATAGGAAGTAACAGCAGAGGGAGCGGGGAACCAGCAGAGCTGACAGCCACGCGGCTGCTCCTCCCTGCACCCCAGCAGGCAAGAACAATGCACCGGGGGGAGGGCTTTGAGGTAATGTGCTGGGGGGGGGGGGGGGGGGACAACGCTGCACCTGGGGGAGACAGACAACACTACACTGGGGGGGGGGGGGACAGCAGCGACTGCCCCGGGTGGCAGCCGACCAAGGAATGCCACTGCCTGGAGGTGATCTCTGGAAGTCTGATGGGGTAGGGCAGGAGTGGTCCGTCTCCACTCCTCCCTCATTGACTCAGCATTCAAAATGGCAGTAGGATCAGAGTGGGGGGAGGGGGCTGAGGATTGGAGGGATGAGAGCAAGGGACAGACCAGAACAGGGGGGGGATCAGCGGGATGGGGACATTGGATCATGGGGGCGGGGCGGACAACTAGTGGAACTGACATGGGTATCTGTCATGTTGATAGCACTGGGCTGTGTTACATGTCTAGGCCAATAGCGCAGAAGGTCCATGTTACCTGCCTAGACAATTACCATGGTGCCCATATAGTAACTGTGTGCCCTGGGCAATAAATACAGGGTAGATGCAAGGCATGCTCCCTACAATTACCATGCAGGCTTTGCACTTACCTTAACATTTGCTGTTAACAAACAGTAAGTGCAAAACTCTACCGTACTTTCATAAGAGTGCCTTAGGCCCCTAAATTTGGCTGAAAATAGGGCACAAATTTAGGAGCCTAGCTTTTTTTGGAATATCAAGTCCCTAGAGTACCTCTGTAGTCAGACTGAAATCTTAACCCTAAGATGATAATTAGCTAAAGAGAGCCAATAGAAGCAGAGTAGACAGTGACGCCAGCGAGTCCCCTTTTTCCCCACAGTGAGTTAGACAAGCAATCATCACCTTTCTGCTGTCATATAGATGTTTAATAGTTTAAATATTGATATACCATTATGCTTAGCATCCAGAATAGTGTACGATATAAAAACAATCAGAAAAGAACGCAATGGAGTGGAGGAGTGGCCTAGTGGTTAAGATGGTGGACTTTGGTCCTGAGGAACTGAGTTCGGTTCCCGGCACAGGCAGCTCCTTGTGACTCTGGGCAAGTCACTTAACCCTCCATTGCCCCATGTAAGCCGCATTGAGCCTGCCATGAGTGGGAAAGCGCGGGGTACAAATGTAACAAAAATAAAATAGATACTATTGGAGATTCTACATGGAATGTTGCTACTGTTGGAGATTCTACATGGAATGTTGCTACTATTGGAGATTCTACATGGAATGTTGCTATTCCACTAGCAACATTCCATGTAGAAGGCTGCGCAGGCTTCTGTTTCTGTGAGTCTGACGTCCTGCACGTACGTGCAGGACGTCAGACTCACAGAAGCAGAAGCCTGCGCGGCCACATTGGTGTGACTCTGGGCAAGTCACTTAACCCTCCATTGCCCCATGTAAGCCGCATTGAGCCTGCCATGAGTGGGAAAGCACGGGGTACAAATGTAAACAAAATCATGATAGGAAAGAACTTACATCCTCAACACACATCCTCCTAGAATCTGCAGATCCCCCCCAGTGAACCCCCACAATTAATTAATAAACCCAAAAACTTAAAAAAATAATAAGTTTTTAACTTTACTTTAAACTACTTAAAAGACTCCTCTTCGTGCAGCTCCAAAGGGAGCTGATTCCAAAGAACGGACACACCGAAAAAAAATACGCTTTCCCTCATCACAGTCACTGCCTGTGCACTACCTGGTAGTGCCAATAACGAGGAATTACCAGACCTCAAAAGTCTCCCTGGAACGTAAAAACATATCGGTGGAGCCAAACAACAAGGGGGTCCCCCTCCAGAAACCGTATGTTCCTAAAGCGGCATGAAGACTTGTAGAGCGTCTTCTGTTTTAGAACCTACTTGGAACAAAATTGCATTGCCTATGCAGTCAGACATTTTTATAATACACTGCTTTGGATTTTAAGCACACATTCCTCTGCATTTGACCTGATTCATATAAGTCAGTTTTGTCAACATTTCTGGTTTGTCAACCGCTGCTTGGAGATTTTATGCTCTCTACAAATATTATATGGCAGATAATAACGCTGGTGTTTCATTTCATTTGGAGAAACAGTTGATGTGCCGGAGTTGGAGGAGTACGGCATGAGGGTCGCTGAAATCAGCTTGGAAGGAAGTAGTTTTACCTCTATACGCATTAATTTTGAAATCTTAATGCTGCAACATTTTTCATATAAAAATATATTTGTATCTCGATAGACGGTGAGAAAACAAGAGAGGGAGGATGCAGTTCGAGATCTTGTTTTTTCAGACTCCTTTTTCCAGCTGCAACTTAATTATTTATGTTTATTGTAGAGCTGTGCCGAACAGCGTATTTTACTATTCGGCCAAATACGAATAATGAAAAATATTATTCGGTTGAATACGAATACTGAATGCGAATAATGGGCATTGAGCTTTAACATAAAAAATGATAAAAGAAGCAACATGAGATCAGAAATCAAGCGTTTATTTCAGTAGGATTTAGCACAGTAGAGGCCCGGATGATTCGTATTTGAATTTAAATTGCTATTCAGCTGACTGCGAATAAAATATTCGGGGGCCGAGTTGAATTGAATACGAATAATCGGTACAGCCCTAGTTTATTTATTTAGTCTTATTTGATATAGAGGGGCATAATCGAACGTCGCCGGCGATCTATTTTGGCGGCGGCGCAACAGCTAGCCGGAACCGTATTTTCAAAAAAGATGGCCGGCCATCTTTTTTTTCGATAATACAGTTTAGCCCGGCCAAATGCCAGAGTTCACCGGGTTTGAGATCACCGGTTTTGTTTTTCAGCAATAATGGAAAAAACTGCCGGCCATCTCAAACCCGGCGAAATCCAAGGCATTTGGTCGTGGGAGGAGCCAGCATTTGTAGTGCACTGGTCCCCCTGACATGCCAGGACACCAATCGGGCACCCTAGGGGGCACTTCTAAAAATGTTTTAAAAATACACAAATTGCTCCCAGGTGCATAGCTCCCTTGCCTTGGGTGCTGAGCCCCCCAAATCACCCCCAAATCCACTCCCCACAACTCTACACCATTACCATAGCCTTTATGGGTGAAGGGGAGCACCTACATGTGGGTACAGTGGGTGTTGGGGGGGTTTGGAGGGCTCAACACTTAGCACCACATGTGTAACAAGTAGGGGGGGGATGGACCTGGGTCTGCCTGCCTGAAGTGCACTGCACCCATTAAAAACTGCTCCAGGGACTTGCATACTGCTGTCAGGGAGCTGGTTATGACATTTGAGGCTGGCATAGAGGCTGGCAAAAAAGTGTTTTATTTTAATTTTTTTTAGTGTGGGAGTATGGAGAGGTGATCCCCCATTCCCTCCGGTGGTCATCTGGTCAATTGGGGCACCTTTTTGAGGCTTGGTCGTGAAAATTAAAGGACCAAGTAAACCCGGCAAAATACTGATGAACGCTGCTTTTCTTTTTTCCATTATCCGCAAAAGCCGGCCATCTAGTAGCCACGCCCATGCCTGCCCATGCCCCACCTTTGCTTTGCCGCCGACACGCCCCCTTGAACTTTTGCTGGCACGGCGACGGGAAAGTGGCGATGGTGTCAAAAACGCCGCTTTTGATTATACCGATTTTGTCGCTTTTGCGAGATCGCCGGCCATCTCCCGATTTGTGTCGGAAGATCGCTGGCGATCACTTTCGAAAATAAGCCTGATAATCACCTTTCAGCGTCCTATCTGTCCTAAGCTATCTGGATAGCAAAGTGTGGGACCCTTTTACTAAGCAGCGCTAAAAAGTGACCTGAGCTGTCTGCAGAACGGGTATTCCCTGCGCACTAAGGCCACTCTTAGCACTGCCGGGAAATGGCCAATTTTTGTATTTTGACCACAATAGCCAGGCACTAATTTTATATAGAGAGAGGAGTAGTGTGACCAGCAAGGCTCTTCCAAAAAACACCAGAAAGACGAATATATGTTGGAGAAAACTTTATCCTTTGAGCTGCATTTCGCGTCTTTTTAAAGATAGCCAGGGCTATAAATTTTCAAGCGCGTATATTTGAACTCATTGTACAGAGTACCCTCGAGGCAGCCACTTGGCCGAAACACGGTGCCACGTCGGGTATTACAAGAACAAAGACTAAAGTTTTCTCCGACATATATTCGTCCTCCTGGTGTATTTTGGAAGAGCCTTGCTGGTCACACTACTCCTCTCTCTATACTGTATATACCTCTATACATAGTGGACCTCTGTCCACTATGTATAGAGGTTGCAATTTACTATTTTCAAGTTTGCCTCATTTATCCTATTTAGTTTATTCTTTGTTATTTTACTATTGTTATGCTGTTAACAAATTTTGGGCCCTGTTTACTAAGCAGCATTATAGGCGCGTTAACATTTTTAACGCGTGTTAATCACGTACACGCATTAACCATGTACGTGTCTACAATATCCCTGTAGGCGCCTACATGGTTAGTGTGCACACTAAGTGGAGGAGTGGCCTAGTGGTTAGGGTTGTGGACTTTGGTCCTGGGGAGCTGAGTTCAATTCCCCCTTCAGGCACAGGCAGCTCCTTGTGACTCTGGGCAAGTCACTTAACCCTCCATTGCCCCATGTAAGCTGCACTGAGCCTGCCATGAATGGGAAAGCGCAGGGTACAAATGTAACAAAAATAAAATAGATACTATTGGAGATTCTACATGGAATGTTGCTACTATTGGCGATTCTACATGGAATGTTGCTATTCCACTAGCAACATTACATGTAGAATCTCAAACAGTAGCAACAGTGGAGGAGTGGCCTAGTGGTTAGGGTGGTGGACCTTGGTCCTGAGGAACTGAGTTTGATTCCCACTTCAGGCACAGGCAGCTCCTTGTGACTCTGGGCAAGTCACTTAACCCTCCATTGCCCCATGTAAGCTGCACTGAGCCTGCCATGAGTGGGAAAGCGCAGGGTACAAATGTAACAAAAATAAAATAGATACTATTGGAGATTCTACATGGAATGTTGCTACTATTGGCGATTCTACATGGAATGTTGCTATTCCACTAGCAACATTACATGTAGAATCTCAAACAGTAGCAACAGTGGAGGAGTGGCCTAGTGGTTAGGGTGGTGGACCTTGGTCCTGAGGAACTGAGTTTGATTCCCACTTCAGGCACAGGCAGCTCCTTGTGACTCTGGGCAAGTCACTTAACCCTCCATTGCCCCATGTAAGCTGCACTGAGCCTGCCATGAGTGGGAAAGCGCGGGCTACAAATGTAACAAAAAAAAAAAAGGTGTAGGCACACAAAAAACACTAACACACCTTAGTAAGCAGGGCCCTTTAAGTTTTATGTTAAACTGTGCCTGCTGTACACCGCCTTGGGTGAATCTCTTCAAAAGGCGGTTAATAAATCCCAATAAATAATAAAAAATAAAAAAATATAGGCAGAATCAAGGAAGAGAAAAAGGGGATGAGCTCTCGGCTCTGCATTTCAACAGGTCAAGCCTCGAACCATTCATTTACCTTTGACTTCATTATAAGACCTGTCAAGATCTGCAAAAAAAGAAAAAAAAAAAAGCGAGACAGTTGAATATTTAACGTCAACCCAACTCCTTCCTCAGAGCTCCTTTTCGTCTCATCAGAATTTTCGCACACTACAAATGCTTTTGTGCTTTCGCTGGCAGCAAGTCCATCATGCTAGGATCTCGTCTTCTCCGAGCCCATGAGGGAGCTAACCTTGCTAAACACTTAGCGGAGGGAAGGGGTGAGAAAGAATACAGCCGAACAAAGCAGTTTCGGAGCGAGAAGCTGAAATGGGGGACAGGGCACCGTACACTTAACCTTGAATGGGGTCTCTTCGTGTGGGGATTGATACTCAACAGTCAAGCTGGAGGATGAAATCAGCATGTATAATTTCTCAACTGCAGGGTTCAGATAAGCAAGTTTCATTTTTTATCCCCATTACCATTTGCTTTCAGTCCTTCCTAAGGGCGATAGATGGGTACAGGACAGGAACTGAGGTGAGTGCGTCAATAGAAAAGCCATTCAAGCTTCAAGTGGAACGCTGAAAGGACAGGCATCCCAGAAGGAATGAACTATTCTGAACTCTGCTCGCTCTCTCTCAGCTCTAGCTGTTTATCAGATGTCTGGCTTTGGCGGGGTGGGGAGGGGGGGGGGAGAAAATCCCGTCCAGCAACTTGGAGCTAAGCCTTTGCTTAATCTCTCATTGTTTTTCTAATGGATATTTTGTTTGAATTCTCTCTTATGCTCCAGCTCTCTAGTGCCAATGCTGTACAGAGACAAAAGGATGAATGTAAAATCTTCAGCTGTCACACAAAGAAGCAATGACTGGAGATGTATCAGGAATAATTAGAGCGAAAGTCTAGGCAAAGGCTTGACCCCTGGACAAAAGACAATGATGGTAACTTATCCAAGCTTTTCTGCGCTTTCACTTGTCCGCTACTTTATATACCAGCGCAGTAACACAGTTTATAAAGCATTGGTATTCAACATCTGTCTTCCGCTCTTGAGTAATCTGAAATCAGGCTTACAAAGTGGTTACATATGGTTCCTCAGCACCTTTTACCGCAGCAGAGGAGGAGAAACATTTAGTCACTAGTCCAACACCAACCTAGCTATAAAGTCTACTGTAGAATGTTCCCACACTAATTAAGATACTAGCCACTTAAGAGGACAATCTAGGCCAGTGATTCCCAAACTTGGGGGAACCCCGGCCAGTCAGGTTTTCAGGATATCCACTATGAATATGCATGAGCTAAATCTGCATACCAAGGAGGGAGTGTACGTAAATCAATCCCATGAAAATTCGTTGTGGATATCCTAAACATCTGACTGGCTGGGGCTCCCCAGGGCAGGTTTAAGAATCACTGGTCTAGGCAGTTCCTAGGGTAGTGACCTTCTGGAGGAGCAATGCGGCCGGTGTTGCCAATTAACCAGTGTCAAAACCCGCCCAAAATTTCGCACCCCTGCCCCCGCTGTCATCAACCCCGCCCCCGCCGTCATCAGCTCCATCCCCGCCATCATCAGCTCCACCCCCGCCGTCACCAGCCCCCGCCCCTGCCTACACCAGCCCCACCCCCACCGTCACCAGCCCCGGCCTGCCGTCCCCAGCCCCGCCCCGACATCACCAGCCCCACCCCCACCGTCACTAACCACTAACATAGATATGATGCCAAAGATTTTCTACAATACAGCTTACCTTACAGCTGAGGGACCAAAAGCAGATATATGATGGGAACAAGATGCGTGGTACAGCGTCAGTTGGGATAATTTGATGGTTAGTTAAAGTCAAGGCAAGTTTGTTGCATAGTTAAGCATGAGATAAGGAACTGATCTAAGTTACAGTATGTGTAGCAAGCTAATACAGGTGCAGAGTGGGCGTACAGTCAGTCACCCTATGTATTAAAGGCTTGGGAGAGGAGCCAGGCTTTCCCCTGCTTCCTGAAGTAGAGGTAGTCTCGAGTTATACGTAGGCCCTCTGGAAGTAAATTCCAGTGCGTGGGGGCTACTCCTTGGAAGGCTCGCTGGCGGATATCACATCGTACAATTTCTTTTGACAAAGGTACAGATAGTGATGATCCTTGAGAGGACCTTAGAGGTTTCAAAGGTGTGTAAAGGGCTAACTTATTTTTTAAGTTAAAATATACTTGCAAACCTTTACTCCTGCTTGGGAGTTGGTGTAAATGTATTCACGTGAAGTACACACATATGAGCATATTTCTAAAATAATGCATATACCAAAGTGCTATCAATAAATAGACAGTCAGACCATCAGATGGTGAACTCAGTGCCATTCATATTTTGTGGGTACTAGTTAACCACGTGGAGGAGTGGCCTATTGGTTAGAGCATCAGTCTTGCAATCCAGAGGTGGCCAGTTCAAATCCCACTGCTGCTCCCTGTGATTTTGGGCAAGTCACTTAACCCTCCATTGCCTCAGGTACAAACTTAGGTTGTGAGATCTCCTGGGACAGAGAAATATCCAGAGTACCTGAATGTAAATCACCTTGAGCTACTACTGAAAAAGGTATGAGCAAAATCCAAATAAATTATTTGAGATTCTGTTGCTACTATCTGAGATTTTACATGGAATGTTGCTAAAGTGGAGGAGTGGCCTAGTGGTTAGAGCACTGGTCCTGCAATCCAGAAGTGGCTGCTTTAAACCCCACTGCTACTCCTTGTGATCTTGGGCAAGCCAAACAGATTATGAGCCCTCCTGGGGCAGAGAAATATCCAGTGTACCTGAATGTAATTCACCTTGAGCTACTACTGAAAAAGGTGTGAGCAAAATCTAAATTCTCAGAGTAACAATCAACTGTAACCTATCATTAGAGAGACAAGTGAAATCCACTATAAAGAAAATGTTTTTCTCAATGTGGAAACGCAACCTGATACAGTCAACGGTACTAAGCCACGCAGACTACTGTAATGGAATCTATACAGGATGCAAAGATCAAATCATAAAGAAACTTCAGACTGCCCAAAACACAGCAGCCAGGCTAATATTTTGAAAAACACATTTTGACAGCGCCAAACCACTCCGAGAAAAACTGCATTGGCTACCAATGAAAGAACGTACCACTTTCAAAATCTACACGACTGTTCATAAAATCATTTACGGCGAAGCACCAGGATACATGACAGACCTCATCGACCTGCCAACCAGAAACACCACAAAATCTACACGATCATACCTAAACCTAAGGTCTCAAATACAAATCCACCTATGCATCCAGCTTCTCCTACTTAAGCGCACAACTATAGAACGCACTGCCAAAAGCAGTAAAAACTACGTTCGACCATCTAAACTTCCGGAAAGCACTAAAGACAGACCTGTTCAGAAGAGCATACCCCACTGACCCAACATAATATACCTGGACACTTGCGATACAATGTAACCAAAGATCATTATGACCATTACCTGACCCTTCCTCCTCTCTCCCTCTCTAAGATCCCCTCAATTCTACCTACCATACATGTACTTCATTCCACCACAATATCACTGTATCCATTCATTCATGCCATGTATTTGTTCAGACCGGAATCGGCTAACGCCGTTAATGGTAATATGTAAGCCACATTGAGCCTGCAAAGAGGTGGGAAAACGTAGGATACAAATGTAACAAAAATAATAATAAATAAATAAATAATTTCTCATCAATCCAGAATGATTTTTCTTGTATTTAAACTTAATATTCTGTATAAGAACTCATTTATAGTTGTTTCATTTGATCATAATTTGACAATGCACTTGTCTTCACTATCTTCAATATTTTGCAAGCAAAAAGATAACCTTCAGGCAACCTCCCTCGACGTGACCATGAAGTATGCATTTGAAAATAATTACTGATGGGATTGTAATGTGCCTGAAGTTAGTATGAATATAATGAGGCGTCAGATACTGATTTTATGATTTATTAAAGGGACCTCCGTCCTAATTCAGTTGGCGAAACTGCCACAGTTCAAGGGATGTGAGCCCATGGGCCATAGCCGCAGAATGACTACAGCATGCGAGTCACTTCGGCTGGCCACTGCACTAGGCAGAGTACTAGGCAAGCCATAACTCAGCCTGGAAACAGGTGGAGTAAGCAAGGCTTGGCAGGAGATAAGGTAAACAATACAAGAACAGAAGACAAAGCTTAGCAAGGCTAGACTAGAAACAAGGTACACAAGGCAAGGCAGGTCTAGGCAGGGCTAGAACCACATCCAGACAAGACAAGGTAAAGCAAGGCAAACAGGCAAGAACTGGATCCAGACGACACCAAACAGGACAAGACTGGAGCAAGAGACAAAACAGACAGGGCTGGGACTAGGAAACAAGGCAAGGCAGGAGATTAGTTAAGGCTCTTCAAAGCTGGAGTCAAGGTAGGAACAGCAGACAAGATGGGCTAGGCAGGAACAAGAAAACCTCATTCTAACGGTGCTGAAGAAGGGCCTGGGCCTTCCTTAAATGTGCTCAGACCCATAACTTCACTCCTTGCACACCCACTTGGTTTCCCTCCGCTAGCCCTATAAACTGTGGGCTGCAGCGCGTGCCCTAGGAGGCCGGTGCACAACTGAAGGAGAGAGGAAGGATGCCGTCCCTAGGAGCACTGCTGAAGCGTTAAATGTGCCTGAGGGTCGGGGCAGGAATCATGGCAGGGCCGTGACAGTACCCCCTCCTCAAAGGCCTCCTCTCCTCAGTCCAGGGAGGTGTCTCAGGAAGAACCTTTTCAGGAGCACAGGATTCTTGAAAACCGCAGGCCCCTCTGGAATCAAAGGTATCCAAGATCTGACCCCTATGGTCTGGTTCTTTGGGCATGGTACATGACATTGAAGCTTGAGAAAATTCCTTAAGTAGGTACCAGCCAAGGCCTGGATCTTAAAAGCAGAAAGTCAACAAGTCTTACTCAGACCCGGGTTATTGTGTTAACGCAATCACCCGGGTTCTGACAGGAGCAGGAAAGGGACAGACCCTGGTACAAGGCTCCCCTTGGAAGAGAGGTCCGGGGAATCTTTCCCCCCTCTCGGTGGCCCTGGCACATGTACCTACATTGGTATTTACCAATACAAATGGTTTTTTGAAATTTTTCCTATTAGTAACTGGATTTGGAAACAAAATAATTTAGAGATGAGATGCCTAAGGATTTTGTAAAATGTCCAAATAGGCATAAACCCCCTGATTCTATAAAGGTCACCAAAAATTGCCTGTATAAATGTAGGTGCATTCCTGATTTGTGTGTGCAATAGAATAAGCCAATTAGTGCCAATAATTGGCTTTTTATCAAGCGATTATTGGCATGAATTAGATTTAAATGGGACTTACCCACATAAAGTTAGGGATCTGCGCCTAAAATTTATGAGCAGTCCAAAAATGGGGTGCAAAAATGGGCGGGTCATGGGCCCATTGGGGGAGGATCACGGCATGGATTTGAGTTACATGCATAACTGTGGAACAATGTGTGTTCCGTATGTAAATTTAGGCATGGATATCTGCACCATTTTTCCATTGGTGCAAATGGCCACGCCTAAATTTACGTGACCTCTCCACTTAAGCGTTAATTCCATAAACTGCCCCAAATTTAAGCGCGACTTATAGAATACCGTTTATGCAGTGTTTTTTCAGTGCTGATTTTTTTGGGCATCATCCCCAAGATTCTATATTATGTGACCAAAATTGTGCGCGCAAATCCAGGCGTATTCTTTATTTGTGCGTGCAATTTAATTAGTTAATAAGCCAATCAGCATTGATAATTGCCACTTAAACAATTATTGACACTATTTGGTATTAATTAGAATTCATGCACACAACTTGCTGGGAGTATTCTATAAAGAGTTGTGTCTAAATTCTAAGGTGTGGAGCCAAAAAGGGGGTGTGGCCATGGGCATGGAATGGACGGATCATGGACGTTACACAAAATTATATGCGTGGTTACAGAATACCTCTGTACCGCGCCTAACTTAGGCACCATTATTTACACCAGATTTTACTTGGCATAAATTCCCGTGACCAGGTTTAGGTGCGCGTAAGGGGCTCTAGGCATATTCTATAAACCGCGCCTAAAGTTAGGTGTGGTTTATAGAATACACCTAGGTGAAAATTTTTTCAGCAACGATTTTTCAGGTGCCATATATAGAATCAACCCATAGTCATATGGAGGAGTGTGAATGTCAACAGGGAATAGGAACAAAGCCAAGAGGGAAATCATTAGCAGGCTGGACTAGGAGTGGCCTAGTGGTTAGAGCACCAGTTTTGCAATCCAGAGGTGGCTGGTTCAAATCCCACTGCTGTTCCTTGTGATCTTGGGCAAGTCACTTAACCCTCCATTGCCTCAGGTACAAACTTAGATTGTGAGCCCTCCTGGGACAGAGAAATATCCAGAGTACCTGAATGTAACTCACCTTGAGCTACTACTGAAAAAGGTATGAGCAAAATCCAAATACATTATTTGAGATTCTGTTGCTACTATCTGAGATTCTATATGGAATGTTGATATTATCTGAGATTCTACATGGAATGTTGCTATAGTGGAGGAGTGGACTAGTGGTTAGAGCACCAGTTCTGCAATCCAGAGGTGGCTGGTTCAAATCCTGGTGCTGCTCCTTGTGGTCTTGGGCAAGTCACTTAACCCTCCATTGCCTCAGGTACAAACTTAGGTTGTGAGATCTCCTGGGACAGAGAAATATCCAGAGTACCTGAATGTAACTCACCTTGAGCTACTACTGAAAAAGGTATGAGCAAAATCTAATTAAATAAATTTTACATATAGGGTCTGTGCTGAAAGTTTCAAAACTACAAAAAGTAAAAGTTGGTGCATGCTATTTTTATATTGCCTGATATCACTTTTGGAAAATGTCAAAGCACTTGGGCCTCCATGTGTGCTGGTGATTTACGACAACACCTGCAACTAGGCAGGAAACCGGACCTTGCTGTGTTCTTCTTTGCAAACTGCCATTGAAAAAGCAGGACCATTAGTAAATTGCTGACCTGCTAACATTTTTAATTTCCACATTGTTGTTCCCCGATGTCCCACGGCATTAAATTTATTTCTACTCACTTGATGGTACTTTTCGCCCCACAAGCGCGGCGCAATACAATTTAAAAAACTGCAGCCTCCAATTTAGGTAACAAAAGACTGGACTGCAGATTGACTTTTCGTGTAATTACCTTATGCTTCTTACTGATTTTTTTGAAAGTTCACTGGGCTCCACACCGGACTGGCACCGTTTACTCTGTATTCAGAGCCTACTCTTGGGCACTTAAACAGCACTTGTGTTCCCTCCCCAGTAAAACGTCATTAAAGAACCTACATGAAGGTACTTAAGGAAATTACAGAGTGACTTCATCCAACAGACTTACTCATGAAAAGTTTCACAAGGAGTTTTCCTCACCGTAGACACACGTTTCTTTCTACGTCTGGCTCTGCTGCTGTAATGCTGTATTCCAGAGGCGTAGCCACGGGTGGGCCTGGACAGGCCCAGGCCCAGCCACTTTTGCTCCAGGCCCGCCCAGCCTCTTCTGCCCACTCTCCCCGTCCGTGTGGTCTGCTCACTTTTACTGCCCTGAAGCGCCATTCTCCCTCCAGCAGCACCGGTGATTCCCATAGCCAGCCTTCTGCCAGTATGCGTCGTCGGGGCCTCTTCTCAGGCACGTCTCGCCTACTCTGCAACTTCCTGCGTCCCACCTTTGTGAGAAGAGGCTCCGACGACGCACGCTAGCAGAAGGCTGGCTATGGAAATCGCCGGTGCTGAAGGGAGAACGGCCCCCCAGAATTGATCGGGGGGGGGGGAGTAGCGGGTGGAGAGGAAATGCGGCGGCGGCGGGCGGGCAGGTGTGGTAGCGGGTGGAGAGGAAATGCGAGGCCTGTGCCCACCCAGTCCACCTCCAGGCCAATCTAAAAATTAAACTCTGGCTACACTACTGGTAAGTACGATGCTGGGGAATGGAATTTAAGGTGCAGCCTCATGTTTTCATTTAGAAGCTGCAGGACCAATATTTTTAAAAAGCTGAAGGATTTTCTATGTGCAATTTATAGAATACCAACTAAGGGCACTTGTGCATAACGCACACAACTCACAGTATTCAATAATTTTCATGAACAATTTTATGAGCTAAGATAAGTATATAGAAGTAGGGGATATGTGCAAAGATTGTGCATTGTTTCCTGATAGTACACACATGTGCAAACTATCACAGATGCGTGAGCCATCACAAGTGCACTTACAATCGGAAAAGAGTGCACATAACGCACACTGTTTAATAAGTGCACCTTCTTTGTACAGAGTGTGCACTTTTTAATAAGTGTACCATCTTTGCATATAGGGGCTGATGATCAGAAGCAAACGCGAGCATTAGAAGCTATTAGCGCCATACTAGCACCCATGTTTGCTCCCGCCCCATGATTAGAGCCCGCAAGCGCGTGAAACAACACACTCATGGGCTTTGACAGCAAGTAGCATATAAATGCATGCTAAACAGGGCATTAACTACTCCTCCCCAAACATTGGTGCTGCTCCCGCGGCAACCCCTAAGCCAGCTTGGAGCTGGTGTTAGGGTTTACGGAGCAAAGGGGCAGAATGAGGAGCTCTGCCCAGCATACATTTGCATGCTTACAGGTCCCCACCCATCCAGGCATGCAAGGAGTTGGAGGTCTGGTGGATCTCCAGCCCCTCTACCCCCCCACAACAAGTTTCCATGGTGGCCCAGCGGCCTTCCCGCCCTCACCCCCCCCCCCAACAAAAGGAACAAGGGGGTCTCTAGCCTCCCTAACACCCCCAGCTTGAAAAAAGCTGGCTCTGGTGGCACAGTGGGCAACCCTACCCCACGCCTCCCACCCGCCCTGGTGGTCTAGTGCTCCCCAACCCCCCCCCCCCTGTACCTTTAGAAGGAAGGAAGAATAACATCCCCTCCTCCTTCTAGCACTGCCTCCAAAATGGCAGTGCCCTGCCCTGTGCATCCTGGGATAAGCTGGGTGGGGCTTCCCTAGTTGGGTAGGGCGCCGCCATTTTGGAAGAAGTGCTGGAAAGAGGAGGGAGTGGTATTTCTCCCCCCCCCCCTCCCCACACTTTTAAAGGTACCAGGGGGTTGGGGGAGCACTAGGCCACCGGAGCGGGTGGGGGTAGGGTTAGGGTTGCCCACTGGGCCACCAGGGAAACTTGTGTTCGGGGGGGGGGGAGGGAGACCTCCTGTTTTACAGGTCCAGTCTTTTTTATTTGACAGCCCGGACCTGTCAAACAACTTCTGTGGGAGGAATGTGGATCCTCTCTACCAGCAAATGGATGTTGCCATACAATTACTTGTTTGTTTTTGGGAGAAAAATATTTATTACTTTAATAGTTTTTAACTCCGTCCTCAGAGATCACTAATGTCTTTCTTATTCTGTGTTTACTTAATCAATAATTTTAGACTTATTGACTGCGTGCCCAGCTCGGAAGACTTAAAAGCCTTGAGGCGAAACCATTGGACTTTTAATCCTGGTACGACGTACCTTAGTGTATATTTTTTTTATCCAAAGGGATTTACTGAACTGTTATTTCAGCACTATATATTTCAAATTGAAGCAGAAAACTTGAATGTCTGGAACAATTAGTATGAAAAGAACATTTTTAAGTGATAGTACACATAATAGGATCATAAGAACATAAACACTGGCATACTGGAACAGACCGAAGGTCCATCAAGCCCAGTATCCTGTTTCCAACAGTGGTCAATCCAGGTCATAAGTACCTGGCAAGATCCCAGAACAACAAAACAGATTTTATGCTGTTTATCCTAGAAATAAGCAGTGGATTTTCCGCAAGTCCATCTTAATAATGGCTTATGGATGTTTCTGTTAGGAAATTATACAAACATTTTTTTTAAACCCTGCTAAGCTAACTGCTTTTAACACATTCTCTGGCAACAAATTCCAGAGTTTAATTGCAAACAGATGGATATGCAAAGATATGGTGAAAGGCAGATGATTGTCAAAAGTGTTACCACTCTCAAGGGCCCTTTTACTAAAGCTTAACAAGTGTTAGTGGAATTAGCATGCACGAAGGGGTCCTTTTACTAAGCTGTGGGAAAAGGGGGCTTGTGTTAGCTACATTGCATGTTTTCGATGCACACTGAGGGCCCCTTTTACTACAGCAAGGAAAAGGCTATCTTTTTTTCCCTGAAAAGAAATGGCCGTGTGATAAGTGAATCACTTACCACACAGCCATTTTTTTTTGCGGGGGGGGGGGGGGGCACTTGCTGCCACCCATTGAGGTGGCAGTAAGGGTTCCCGCACTAACCCAGTGGTAACTGATGGGTAATAACCTAATAACCGGTGCTAAAAAAACAAAAAAATATTTTGTATCGCCATAAATGGCGCGTGTGGGGTGGGAACTACCACCGGGCTCCTGTAGTTCCAGAATGACGAGTGGTAAGCCCGCTTAGTAAAAGGGCCCCTAAATGCCCCTATTTTATTTATTTATTTATTGCTTTTGTATCCCACATTTTCCCACCTATTTGCAGGCTCAATGTGGCTTACATTGTTCCGTCATGGCGATCGCCATTTCTGGAGTGAGAGGTACAAGTGGTATTACATTAGGGAACTTGATTAACATGGTAGATTAGCAGTCAAGTATAAGGAGTTCATATTCGGAATAAGAGGTAGGGTGGTATTGTATTGAAGTACATTTGTGAAAGAGGAGACCTTGGTAGTTAGGTATAGAGGGTTAGGTTTTATCCAGTTCTGGCTTGGGTTTCACTGTCTGGTAGTTAGGATGGATCATTTTGGTATGCCTTGTTGAACAAGCTGGTCTTCAGTGATCTCCGAAAGTTAGTTAGGTCAGGTATTTTTTTCACGGCGAGTGGTAATGTGACCCATAGGTAATTTTATACCTATGGGTCACATGGCTCTTAGTGCACGCTAATGTCCGTTAGCGCGGGCTCAGCTTTAGTAAAAGGGTCCCTTAGAAATACAATTTTTAATGCGATAAACAAAAAAATATCAACAATAAATTTGTGAGATATCGATTTCAGGGAGGCTTCGGACCGTCTGCCGTTCGAGAGGTTCGCATCACATGGGCATCCACGGGCTGGGTTTGAAATTGACTGAGTGAAAGGCACATGGAGATGAATGGAGTCCACTTTAAGGAAAAGATGGCTATGTGTGGAGTGAGTCAAGGATCACATAGTAACATAGTAACATAGTAGATGACGGCAGAAAAAGACCTGCACGGTCCATCCAGTCTGCCCAACAAGACAACTCATGTATGCTACTTTTTGTGTATACCCTACTTTGATTTGTACCTATGCTCTTCAGGGCACAGACCGTATAAGTCTGCCCAGCACTATCCCCGCCTCCCAACCACCAGCCCCGCCTCCCAACCACCGGCTCTGGCACAGACCGTATAAGTCTGCCCAGCAGACCTGGGTCCAGTTGCTTTCAATATATTTATAGAATAAAGAGCTATCATTCGAACATATGCTGTATTCCTGTGTTAACCTGCATACTTTTTGGACTGCTGTCTGGGAAAGAAATATCCATTCTGTTGAATATACATTCTTCATTTTCTTACAAGATTATCATTTCCCATTGTGTACCTGAACACTTATTCCCTGAACAGAGTAAGCTTTTTGACATTTTAATTGCAACCGCACTGAAAACCATTTACATGAATGGGAAAACAATAGTAAAGTCTCTTTCACGTCTTGCTAGAAATCCATATGTCTATTGTATAAATATGAAGTCAAAAATAGCTGAAAAGACTCGAAAAGCTTAACAGACTCAAAATGATTTGGAAGTCCGAGAAGTTGTTCTGCTCTGAAGAATCCATTAACTGCTACACACAAAACTCATTAGCTCCCAGTGGCGTAGCAAGGGCGGCGGTGGGGGCAGTCCGCCCCGGGTGCACACATTCCTATGGGTGTCTCTAACGTTTTAGCGCACCCACAAATTTAAAAACGTGAGCGCGCTTAGTAAAAGACACCCTTAGGGCCCTGTTTACTAAGGTGCATTAGCCTTTTTAATTCGCCTATAATTAATCGCATGCTAACCGTGTAAGCGTCTATAGGGATATTGTAGACGCGTACACGGTTAACGCAAGTACATGGTTAACAAGCTTGAAGAGAGCCAGAGTCGCAACGGGTCGATCAGTGGTGTACTGGTAAATTTTTAACAACAGGCTCTCTCCCCGGGTATAGCCAGCCCTGCAATTGGGGGGGGGGGGCAACACCCGGGGAGAGAGAGCCTGGGGGGGGGGGGGGGCAATGCAATACTCTCGCCAGAAAAAAAAATGATTTTAAATGCTCCCAGGATCCAATCTAATTCATGATTAATGTGGGATAAAATACCATGAATAAGTAAATAAATAGATGGAAACTCTGAATGCTGAGCACCTGATTCTCATAATATGATGTCTGTTTTAGTGGCCCTTTACCAGGAGGAAAAACAAATGTCTGCACGAACATAACACATACGAGGGTGTCCCTATAATCAGCCCCTCCAAACGACACACTGATTACGATTTATAACAAATTACTACTCTACCTATGAATTCCCTTATTATACTTCCTCTGTAAACATCCGTATGCATAAGCCAGCATGTTTGAAAATATAACTTTTTTTTACAGTATCCTCCCCACAGTCCCCACCCCACCCACCTATTCCAGGCCTCCTCCCCGCTCCCCCGTTCCCCTCCCCCCGAGCCGCAGGGTGTTATCCCAGCACATACTGAAGCTTCTCTGGTGGTCTAGTAGACTCTTTGGGGCAGGAAAGATCCCTAGTCTTTCCTGACCGCTGCCTGCGCTGACCCTACTCCTGAGTCCTGCAGCATCTTCTTTAAAACGGCTGCCGAGACTTACAACGGCAGCCTCAAGATGCGAGGCCACTGCTGGAAGTCTCAGCAACCATTTTTAAAGAGCATGCAGCAGCAGAAGGATCAGCGCCAGCAGCGGGCAGGAAAGACTGGGGATCTTTCCTGCCCCGAAGAATCCACTAGACCACCAGGGTGGCTACCTTCAGGCATGTGCTTGGACCCTGCGGCTCGGGGAAGGAGAGGCAAACCGGCTCGCCCTGCCTGAACAACCGGCTCGCAAAATGTTAAAAAATTTAACAACCGGCTCTTGCGAGTCGGCTCCAGCACACCACTGGGGTCGATGCAGTTGAAGCCAGTTAGGGTGGGCCAAATAGCGGCACTTGGTAGGCCATAAGCTGGACAACCCTGTCATGATTTGATAATCTAAGAATAACTCAAGGAAATATTTCTTCTCAGACAGGCAAAAATGTTAAGCTGCTGCTTTCATGTCTCCTTCTTTTTACTTTCCTCAATCTCCCTTTCCCTGTAAACCCATCACAATCCACAAATACCTGTTGTGACTCCAGACACAACTGCATCGTTTCTGTAAAATACTGTGGAATGCACCTTTTACATAAACACAAATCTTAGCAATAATTACAATAAAAAAAGGCTGCACATCCTTTAGAATAATGTTTTAAAAAAGAGGCATTTGGGAATTTTTGGTAATAACATTATATTAAGTACAAGCAGCTGCATAGCAGTGCTGTACGACAGCACCTGACACAGGGTTGCATCAGGACAAAGACAGGCAGAGAAAAAACTGGATTTGGCCGCAGTGCGTTGGTCTTTCCACCTTATTGCATCACTAGTGTATGAACAGAGTTGCCGAGTCATGTGACCAGGTTATTCCACATACGACTAAGCAGGAACCCAGAAAAAAAAGTCTGGCTAGGTGTCTCAGTAGCAGTGACACATACTACATGTGGAAATTCAGCCTCTGCTTCCTGGGCCAATCTGGGGCTGGGGGTGTGGTGGAGACATGGGTCACAGGCTAGATGGGAAAAGAATTTCTGTCAATGTTCAACACTGACATCTACTGACCAGACTCAGGCCAGTATCCAGACTCAGGCCAAGGAGAGTCATACGCTAGGTGTGGTGGGAAAAAATGACGCGGTAGTTATGAATGAAAACTATGATGTAATAACCCAGTGGAGATTTGTTCAAATCTCCTGAAGGAGAAAAACTACATTAATAGGACTTTACTACAAGATCTTAGAAAAAATACATTTATTTAATCAGGTTTGGAGCACAATAAAATATATATACAAAAAAAAATTAACCCCCTAGATTTGTTTGCTGTTTTCTCAGCAACCGCTTTGAATTTCAACAAGAAAGTTCATGTACTTATTCAATCATCATATGTATGTATTACTATCAGGGGCGTAGCTACGGGTGGGCCTGGATGGGCCCAGGCCCACCCAGTTTCATCTCAGGCCCATCCTCACCTTCTCCCACCCCCGCCGTAGCGCTGCCTCCTCTCCTGCACTTCGCGGTGTCTGTCTCCCACCCTCACGGCAGCGCTTTCAATTTGCTATCAGCGCTGCCTGCCTGACAGCTGACAGACGCGACGCGATGTCCTGCTGCTCCGGGGCCTTTCCCTCTGCCGCGTTGATTCAACTTCCTGTTTACGCAGGGTGGATTGCATGCGGCAGAGGGAAGGTCCCGGAGCAGGGCGTGGTCGCGCCGCATCTGTCAGGCAGGCAGCGCCGATAGAGCGCTGCCGCGGCAGTGGGAGACGGAGACCATGAAGTGCAGGAGACGAGTCAGCGCCACGGTGGGAGGTGAGTGGAGGCAGCGTCGATAACTTTAAAGGTGCTGTGCGCTGCGTGTGTGTGTGGGGGGGGGGGGGGTTGGGGTTGTAGTGCCCACCCATCCAACCCGCTGGCCCACCCAAAAATTGTCTTCTGGCTATGCCACTGATTACTATTAAAAAATATTTGATTATCTTAAGCTATGTTGAGGTTACTGATATTTTAGCGTTATTACCTAGCAATTTCTGCATGTTAAAAAATTTTCAAGCTAAAGCACAGGCCTTCAGTCGCTTTGGGAAGTTCTTAATGGCCTTGTGGATCGGTCCCTGTAGCAGGCTGTCCCAGATCATCTGCAGCGCCTCCTTGAGTTTAGCGATTGTTCGCGGCTTTGGGTGGAGCTTGTGATAGGCCTCCAACATTACGACTTCATTAACAGTAAGCTGACACCCCTTTTTTTTTTCCAAATAATGGTAGTTTTACAGTGCAACCCAAAAAAAAACACCGAGGTGGAGAAACAAGATCCACTACGAACATGACAAAGTCAAAAAAAAGGAGGAGAAGCTTGATCAATAAGACTCTTCCAAAGAACCAAGGAGATGTAACGACGAAATAAAAGTCTTTAATAAAAAAAGGGCTCAACACAGCACCGTGTTTCGCCAACGTGCCTGTATCAGGAGTCTGTGATGGATGAAAGAAACAAAAAAAAAAAGGGGACAACGCAGGATCGAGTCTTTAAAAGACTAGCAAACCATTTTCTTTTCATCTTGGGACTTTACGGTCTCTCACAGAGTTTGCACCTCTGCTGCTGTTATGAGCTTCAATGGTGTATTAGTATCCCTAGTCTTTTTAAAGACTCGCTCTTGCGTTATCCCTTTTTTTTTCATCCATCACAGACTCCTGATGCAGGCAATTTGCCGAAACACGGTGCCGTGTCGAGTTCTTTTTTTATTTCACCATTACGTCTCCTTGGTTCTTTGGAAGAGTCCTGTTGATCAGTTTTATAGTGCAAACATTTTTTTAACATGCAAAAATCACTAGGTGGTCATGCTAAAAAAATCTGTAACTTTGCCATGTTTAAAGATAATCTCATTCCACTCAGCACATAAACGTTGCTAGTAACACCAGATAAAGCTGTAAAATTTCACGTTCTAATTCAAAGCAGTTGCTCAGAAAACCGGCAACAAACTCTAGGGGGCTACCTTTTCTTTTGCCTCACCCTGTATAGGACAGCAGAGGTGAACCATTAGGCTATCTGAGTCAGCCTTACTCCTTTCCTGGTTCCAGTGCCATACATTCCAGCTGATCTCTAGCTGTCTGTTTTTGCCTTTACTGCTTGGGCACACTGTTGTTTTCCCCAGCTACAGAATTCATATAACAGGGATAGTGGATGACAAAAGGATAAACACACAGGGCTCCAGTCGACCACAGACAAGTGCAGAATGACCTAAATATAAGCTCTTCTGTGCCTCCAGCTCAAGAGTTCTGGGATAGTTGGTAAAAATGTAAATGCATCAGAAATGTAGAACTGAAGGCAAACAGCAGGATACATAGGAAGATACGGGAAAAAACTAGAGGATAATTTTATATTAGGGCACCTAGACTGTGAAGGCACATACTCTTGGATTCCGCATAGATCGCCAAAAGTTGCATGCCCATATTTGGGCACACAGGGCAGATGCGAATGCAAATTAATTAGTTAACAAGGTGTTGACATTTTTTCCAAATGGTTTTTATTTATTTATTTGTTGCATTTGAACCCCACATTTTCCCACCTATTTGCAGGCTCAATGTGACTTACATAGTTCCGTCAAAGGCGTTTGCTCAGTCGATTGATAACAAATACAGGTTGTATAGTGATCGTATGAGGTATAAGTGGAGGGTTGGAAGGGATGAAGATTGCGTGTTGTCCAGTACGATTATAGTCATGCCGTGTTGCTGGGTGAAGAGGTTATGTGGGGTCGTTGGGGTAGACCGTTTTGAAGAGGTTGGTTTTTAGTGATTTCCTGAAGTTCAGGTGGTCGTGGATTGTTTTCATAGCTTTTGGGAGGCCATTCTATAGTTTTGCGCATATGCGGAAAAGGCCACTTCTAAAATTACCCTATGGTCCAGGTACATAAAAGTACGCATCCTGATAAGATGTACTTGACGGAATAAAAGGTTTGAGAAATAACTACCTAAAAATAAATAAATACCGTTTTGTGCATCATCCTCCGGACTCCCTCTAGTGTGTCTAGCGTTCCATGCTGAAATCCAAGCATATTCTATAACGATGTGCAGTAGCGAAACAGAAGGGTCCTTTTGTCAGTGAAATGGCATGTTGCTTCAGCTAATATGACCGGAGCTCACCCTGGATGAAGGTTGAATGTTGGATTACCACCCGGGTGGAGAAGTTAAGTGACGATTTTTGCTGTGCACAGGTCTATATCTTTTTCAGTAGTATTGTTTTAGAATTATCATGTTAGTTCTTCAGTCATTGGTATTAAGCCACTTGGACTACTGTAACGCTCTATACGCAGGCTGCAAAGAACAGACCATCAAAAAACTCCAAACAGCCCAGAACACCGCAGCCAGACTCATTTTTGGAACACCTAAATACGAAAGTGCGAAACCCCTCAGAGAAAAACTACATTGGCTCCCGCTCAAGGAACGAATTGAGTTCAAGATCTGCACAACTGTACACAAAATCATTCACGCAGATGCCCCACTCTATATGCTAAACTTAGTGGACTTACCGCCCAGGAATGCCAAAAGATCGGCCCGCAAATTTCTCAACCTGAACTTTCCCAGCTGTAAAGGAATGAAGTACAAACAGGCGTATGCTACCACCTTTGAGTACAAAAGTACACAGTTTTGGAATGCACTACCCAAGGCCCTAAAAACCATGACCAATCTAACCAGCTTTCGCAAAGCTTTGAAAATGCATCTCTTCAACAGAGCCTACAAAAGTCACCCTCAATGAAACAAATCATTCCTAAAACCACCCAAATACACCAAAACACCTCTTTCACAACCTTACCTAACACCTTCTACCTAAATTCCTCTTTCACCTCAGCTTATGATCGATCAACTGTTTTCTTAGATCATGTAATGACGTTCTCATTTCCATACTCTGTAAGCCACATTGAGCCTGCAAAAAGGTGGGATAATGTGGGGTACAAATACAATAAATAAATAAATAAAAAATAAAATTATTATTATTAAGAAATAGTCCTCTGGGTTTTTTTTTTTGCTGCAGTGTTTTTTCTCTATTAGGGAGTTGTTGTACACTGCAGTAGGTTTCAGAGGTTATATTGAAGCCTATGATGAGAGCCTCTTAAGGGGAATACCATCCCTGTAGGCGCCATAGGCTTTTCAGAGTTCCTTTACTTACATGGTAACATAGTAGATGATGGCAGAAAAAGACCTGCACGGTCCATCCAGTCTGCCCAACAAGATAAACTCACATGTGCCATTTTTTGTGTATACCTTACCTTGATTTGTACCTATCTTCTTCAGGGCACAGACCGTATAAGTCTGCCCAGCACTATCCCCGCCTCCCAACCACCAGCCACGCCTCCCACCACCGGCTCTGGCACAGACCGTATAAGTCTGCCCAGCTTCATTTATATGCACAATTTAACTGACACTAGCAAATTACCGGTGATAATTGCTGTCAACTGGCACTAACAGCAGTTACATGCGTGACTGCATTTAGTATTGTATAAACATGTCGCATATTCTATAACAGACAAAAAAGCAACAGTGGGCCTTCAAGACTGGGACAAATAAAGTTCTTTATTGATGACCCGACACGGGCCGTGTTTCGGCGCTGGACAGCGCCTGCTTCAGGGGTCAAAAGGGGACACAGTAAGGTATACTTGAAGTCAATTCAATGCCCCAGCGTATAGTATGATAAAATCGCCGTACGCCGTAATTGCGAGGACGTAGCTCCGTAAGGAACCAGCAGTGTTTGAAGAAGAGGATGAAGATGAAGAATCCTTACAAGACCTTTGGAATCATCTAATTGACCTTAGACAAAATACTATTAGATATGAACTGCGTTATGCAACACTTATTCAATATTGCAGAGTTCAGCGTATTCCAAGAGGTCTCAGAATTCAAAAAGAACCTCAACTTTTCAGAAACAACTTTTTATTAATAAATGGTGTTCAATTCTGAACAAGTGCTCCCTGGATCTGATAATTTTCTGCATATTCTATAACAAGCAACTGCAAGAGGAATATACTATACTATATACCCTGTTTCCCTGAAAGTAAGACATCCCCCGAAAATAAGACCTAGTAGAGGTTTTCCTGAATTGGTAGATATAAGGCCTCCCCTGAAAGTAAGACCTAGCAAATTTTTGTTTGAAAGCAGGGCCGCCGAGAGCCGGACAAGGCCGCCCCCGGGCCACCCCCCCCCCCACCCGAGGTCACCGGGCCCCCCCTCCACCCACCCTCCGTCGCTCCAGGAACTAACCTTAAACGCCTCCTTTCACCTTCGCAGCAAGCAGCAGCAGGGCAGACCTCTCCTTCCTTCCTTGCCCCGCCCTCGCAGACGTTACGTCAGGCGAGGGCGGGACACGGAAGGAAGGAGTGGCCTGCCCTGCTGCTGCTTGCTGCAAAAGTGAAAGGAGGCGTTTAAGGTTAGTTCCAGGAGCAACGGAGGGCGGGCGGGCCAACCCCCGATGCAACCCCAATGTTTCCCCGAAAAATAAGACAGCCCCTGAAAATAAGACCTAGCGCATTTTTGGGGGCAAAAATTAATATAAGACAGTGTCTTATTTTCGGGGAAACACGGTATATGAAGCCCTAGGTTAATACCTATTGGTTACAGCAAGATTTTTGATTTGGTTTCTATATTTTGCTCTTTAGCGTTTTTTGATTTTTGAGTTTTAATATAATAGGCCATAATTTGTGTTGTTATTTGAATAATTTTACTGCTGTAATTGCCTATTGCTCATGTTTGATTTATTCTTATTGAACACCGCCTTGAGTGAATTCCTTCAAAAAGGTGGTCAGTAAATCCTAAGAAATAAATACATTTTAGATGTATGCAACCTCTCCTTTCTGTAAAAGGCCTAACCGACTTAGTATTTACTTGACTTAATGGAATCACACATGGGGTGCACTGCCAGTCTGAGCATTTCTGATTCCTGAACCATTTGACAGCCTCTGCAGGTGAAAATCGAGAAAATCTATGCTTTTTTTGTGTTACTGCTGAAGTATGCAGGTGGTTGTCCAATGCATTTAAAGACGAAATGACCTTCACAGGAAGGCAGTGAGCTTTAGGACAGGTTTTCTCTCTGAATGAAAACAAGCATCCTCTGTCGATTCGAGCATTTCTAATGAAATTACTTTACAAATGAGATTACAATTATAGTAACTGAGAAAAAGAGCATAAATAAAAGCCTCAAATTAAATGGGTTTTTTTTTTCTTTTTGAAAGTGCCGTAGTTCCCACTAGCAAATGTCCCCAGTGGACCACAGAGTTACTTTCCATTCTTTCTACTGATTCAGACTCATTTTTCAGAAAATGCAAAAAAAAGGCTGTCCGTGAAAGGGTTTTAAACACCTGGAACAGATTTCACGTGGAAGAGGTAGAAATTTAAACAGTAATAGAACTGAAGCCTTTTTTTAGAAGAGATGTTATCAATAGAAATCAAACAAAATAAAACATGGAAAAGAAAATAAGATGATACCTTTTTTATTGGACATAACTTAATACATTTCTTGATTAGCTTTCGAAGGTTGCCCTTCTTCGTCAGATCGGAAATAAGCAAATGTGGTAGCAGGTAGTATATATAAGAGAAACATCAAAGCATTACTTTGACAGTCTGACAGAGTGGGAGGGTTGGGGTATGCATGGGGACATCAAAGCATTTCATTGATATTCTAACAGAATGGGTGTTGGTAGGTGAGAGGAGGGTAATAAACAGAGAAATAAACAGAGAAATACAGCTTTATGGTTTATAATGGGTTAGAAAACCCAGATCCTTATTAAGTCCTGTTTGTTGGGTGTCAAAATATTCAATCATTCTTATTTCAAAGGTCTTACGTTCCTGTATTGTTTTAAAATTACCTTTCAATATTCTTACTGTGAAATCACTGGTGCAGTGCAGTGTTCTGGTCTTGTGAAGTGTTGGCCCACAGGGGTGGGGGCTATTTTCATGTGATGTCTGTGCAGATTGAATCTTGTCTTAAGCATCTGGCCTGTTTCTGCAATATAGCATCCTTCGTTACATTTTTTACACTGAATGATATATACCACATTGGAAGATGAGCATGTAAAATAGTCCTTTATGTTGAATATTTTTCCTTTGTGAATGACTGTGGGGTGTTGTGAAATGTTTTGGCATAGTTTGCAGCTGGCTGTGTTACAGGGAAACGTGCCCTTTTCTTTTTCCGTCTGTGTTGGAAGTTTACTTCTGATCAGCTTGTGTTTTAAATTTGGTGGCTGTCGGAAGGCCAGCACTGGTGGGGATGGGAATATCTCTTTCAGTAATTCATCTTCCTGGAGTAGGGGCTGTAGGTCTCTTTTTGATTTTCCTCAGTTTCTCCAGCTCTGGGTTGTATGTCACTACAAGGGGAATTCTGTCGTTGGCTTTTTTTTTTCTTTGTACTGTAGCAGATTTTCACTGGGTGTTTTGAGGGAGGAGGCAATATTCTTGGAGATTATTTTGGGGTTGTAGCCTTTCTGTTTGAAGGATGCAGTCAGGGTTTCAAGGTGTCTGTCTCTATCCTCTGGGTCCGAGCAGATACGGTGGTATCTTGTGGCTTGGCTGTAAATAATGGATCTTTTTGTATGTGAAGGGTGGAAGCTGGAGACACATTTGCTTATTTCCGATCTGAGGAAGAAGGGCAACCTTCGAAAGCTAATCAAGAAATGTATTAAGCTATGTCCAATAAAAAAGGTATCATCTTATTTTCTTTTCCATGTTTTATTTTGTTTGATTTCTATAGATTCTACATGGAATGTTGCTATTCCACTAGCAACATTCCATGTAGAAGTCAGCCCTTGTAGATCACCAATATGGCCACGCAGGCTTCTGCTTCTGTGAGTCTGACGTCCTGCACGTACGTGCAGGACGTCAGACTCACAGAAACAGAAGCCTGCACAGCCTTCTACATGGAATGTTGCTAGTGGAATAGCAACATTCCATGTAGAATCTCCAATAGTAGCAACATTCCACGTAGAATCTCCAATAGTAGCAACATTCCATGTAGAATCTCCAATAGTAGCAACATTCCATGTAGAATCTCCAATGGTATCTATTTTACTGTCATAGTAATGCTTGAAGGTTTTCACTTATATACACTGTCAGCTAGCACATTTGCTTATTTCCGATCTGAGGAAGAAGGGCAACCTTCGAAAGCTAATCAAGAAATGTATTAAGCTATGTCCAATAAAAAAGGTATCATCTAACCTTTAAGAGTGGACTAACACGGCTACCACACCTCTCTACTTTAGAAGAGATGTAAACAGAGCAGAATATTTCAATTCATTTGGCCTTTTTTTTTTCCTGATTTTCAGATTTGTTTTCAGTTTATTTCAGATTTATTTTAATACGGATTTTTAGCACGTTAGCAGGAGCATTTTCAATATGACGTCTAAATCTGATTTTGGACGTTTTGTTGGAAACGTTCAAACATCAAGTGGCAAATATATCAATTTTTGAACCAGAAAAACGCCTGTCTTTTTGTTTTGAAAACAGCCATTGCTTAGACATTTTGTACTCAGTGCATTTTTCTTTTATAACTATTCTTGAAAAAAAAAAGAAAAACGTCCAAGGGAAAAATGCACAAAAGCAAGCCATTGGGATATATGGGAGGGCCCAGCATTCTTAGTCGACTGGCCACAGACTTCCCACCCTAGGGGGCGCTGCAGAGGAAGTCACATATAAGGTCTAAGGTACACATTTTACCATTACCCCCTTATATTGTATGAAGAGCCCTCCAAACCCCAACAAAAACCTACCGTACCCAACTGTACACCATTACAATAGCCCTTATGTCTGCAGGTGTCACCTATATGTGGGTACGGTAGGTTTTTGGTGGGTTTTTGATAGCTCACACTTTCCACCACAAGTGTAACAGAGTGGGATATGGGCCTGGGTACCCTTCTCTACAGTGAACTGCATCGACCACTATTCTACTCCGGGAAACTGTTTGCTGCTCTAATGGTGTTCTTTTCCCAAAGATTTGATTTGTCGGGTAATCAAGTTTTTAATAAGCATAAACATAACAGCTGCCACAGAGGTTGGTATATACTGTTTCATTCACATCTTTGGGAGGTGGAAGGAGGTCAGTGACCACTGGGGGGAGAACCAGGGGCATACCTTTATCCTTCCAGTTGCCATTTGGTCATTTAGGGCAACCTTTGTGACAGTTGTGATTGAAACACGTCTAGACCAAAACATCTAACTCTCACACTGGATTTTTTTTGCTTTGTTCCATTATGGAACACTCAAATCACACACCCCCAAAAGCCTACAGCATGCGTCCTTCTGATTTGGACGCACTGCAGACGAACTGCATAGAAAAATGTCTTAAAAATGGGGTTTAAAAACAGCTGCTCTGCCAGGCTACAGGTTCTTCTTCCTGCCGTGTCCTGCCTCCTGTGTAAAGTACTTCCTGTCTTGTCTTTTCAATCTTATGACACTAAAGATTGGTCTTTAAAGAGACCTTTGCAAATGGTATAACGAAGGGTAGACAAAGTCTGCGACTTCAGAATATGAAGCTTAACAGTTTCTGTGTCGAATCCAAGATTGAGTCCATGATCGATAAACCTTCTTGAAGCGTCAAGTTTCTTTTTCCCCTTACCTCTGGAGTCCGCGGTCCTTTTCCCACTACCTTTTTACTTTTACGGTGTATTTAGATGGTGATTTGACACGTCGGCTACATATCCAAAAAGTGGCTTTTTTTTTTTAAATCCATCTACTTTTGTGATTTATTATTCTGTTAAGTGATTTTTGTGTTGTTCTGCAGGTCATGATGCTCTTTCATCCTGACTACTGTAACGCTATCTATTTTGATTTTCCAAAGACTCATCTTTAAGCACTGCAACTGATAAAAAATGCTATGGCTAGGGTGTTACTTGGGGCTGATTTAGTATTTTGTCTAATCACTTTTAGTTAGGGGCCCTTTTACAAAGATGCTGTAAACACACTGAGGAATCCTGCGGTAATTTGGAAATGTGTATGCTGGAGTGGGTCTGGGGCAGTGGCATAGCAAGGGCAGGGCGGTGGGGGCGGTTCGCCCCGGGTGTCAACAGGTGGGGGGTGCTCTGCTGGCGAGTCCCTACCAGCTCCATCCACCCGGCAGCTGTGTGGTGCGGCGCCTCGCGTCTGCGCTGCTGTAAGAGAAGAAAATCGCCTCATCAGCTCTTCCCTCACTCTGTCCCGCCCTCGAGGAAATAGGACGTTACATCAGAGGGCGGGACGGGACACAGTGAGGGAAGGGCCGACGAGGCGATTTTCTTCTTTTACAGCAGCGCAGAGTCGCGAGAGGCACCGGGTGGACAGAGCTGGTAGACAGGTGGGGACTGGGTCGGGTGGGGGGTGACGTGTTGCCATGTCATGCCGGGGGGGGGGGTGCCATGTTGCCCTGCAGCCGGGGGGGGGGGGTGCGCGCAGCACCGATCCGCCCCGGTGGCAGTGAACCACAGAACGCCACTGGTCTGGGGGGTGGAGAGTAGGTGTGTTCTGTGCTAAGCAGGTGGGCATTGCCGCGCACTAACCAATTAGCGCAGGTTTAGCTCGTGAATCCTTACCGCCTACAAAATAGGTGGCAGTAGGGGTTCATGTGCTGATGGCCCGGCACTAATGGAAAAATTAGCGCAGGGCCAGGGCCATTAATACGAAAAATAGAAAAATCAGCCATTTTACCCCAGTGGTAAAAATGGCCTTAGCATGCGGGAATGACCCGTGTAAGCGTGCACTAATGTCTGATTGTGTTACTGTATTATTATTATTTATTTATTTTGTACATTTATATCCCGCTTTAGCCAAAACATACATAATCTAAAATAAAATAAAATCAGACAAGAACGACGATTAGCTCTGCATGTGAAGTTGTTCACCATATAGAATGGTCATTCACTTGTGCTGCAGTATATAAATAATTATAATTAATTAATTAATTACATTCCCTAGGAAGCTAATTGATTTCCCTGCTCCTTTGCTAAGTCTTCTTAATTTCACGTCTATGTTTGAACACCATGGAGCTCGTTATCAAGCATTAGTGCCGGTACAAATTTTAATTAATTCATTTTTTAGCAATTTGCCAGCTCAGACAGCATGCACCGAGTACAGCGAGAAGCCTAGGATTTAACAAAAGTCACAAACTGCCTTGCCACTGTGACTTGCCCATAACTTTGATTTTCAAATTATTCATTTTGGACTCAATTCTGTAAGTGGCACCCAAAAGAAATGTGTGCTTTGCCTCTCAAGCAGAGGCAAAGCCAGTGTTGGCCAAGACTTCTATGGTCTGTGCCCTGATCGTGGCTGAATTGATTTGTGTGGGCTGCAGTGGAGTATTTCAGGGACTTAACAACTGCAAAAATTTAGAACAAGGACAGTGTCAGGCAGATTTCTACGGTCTGTGCCCTGAAGACGTTAAGGACAAATCAAGATCAGGTATACACATATGAAGTATTGCATCATACCATATGCAATGAGTTTATTTTGTTGGGCGCACTGGATGAACCGTACAGGTCTTTATCTGCCGTCATCTACTATGTTACTATGGGCGTCTTTTACTAAGGTGCACTCACGGTTTTAGTGCGCGCAGTGCACTAAAATTATGAGCATGCTAAATGTTAGAAACGCTCATAGGAATGCATTGACATCTCTAACGTTTAGAGCGCCCACATTTTTAGCGTGCGCCAAAAACATCAGGGTGCCTTATTAAAAGACCCTTTATGTTATGTAGCATACTGTGTCACGCTTTGTATTGTTTGAATATCTTTACTGCTGTAATTGTCTATTGCTTATGTTTGATGTGGAGGGGCATAATCAAACGGCACCGTCTATTTGGCCGGCGCCACAAAGAGCAGTCCCGAACCGTATTATCAAAAAAGATGGCCGGCCAAATGTCAGAGATGGCCGGGTTTGAGATGGCTGGCATCGATTTTCCCCGATAATGGAAACTAATGCCGGTGATCTCAAACCTGGCCAAATCCAAGGCATTTGGTCGTGGGAGGAGCCACCTTTTGGTCCCCCTGACATGCCTGGACACCAACCGGGCACCCTAGGGGGCACTGCAGTGGACTTCAAAAATAGCTCCCAGGTGCATAGCTCCCTTACCTTGGGTGCTGAGCCCCCCCAAATCCCCCCAAAACCTACTCCCCACAACTGTAGACCACTACCATAGACCTTAGGGATGAAAGGGGGCACCTACATGTGGGTACAGTGGGTTTGGGGGGGGGGGGGGTTGGTGGGCTTAACATTTACCATCACAAGTGTAACAGGTAGGGGGGGATGGGCCTGGGTCCACCTGCCTGATGTGCACTGCACCCACTAAATACTGCTCCATGGACCTGCATACTGCTGTCAGGGAGCTGGGTATGACGTTTCAGGCTGGCATACAGGCTGGCAAAAAATATATTTTTTTGTTGAGTGGGAGGGGGTTGGTGACCACTGGGGGAGTAAAGGGAGGTCATCCCCGATTCCCTCCGGTGGTCATTTGGTCAGTTGGGGCACCTTTTTAAAGCTTGGTCTTGAAAAAAAAGGGACCAAGTGAAGCCGGTGAAATGCTCGTCAAGGCCAGCTTTCTTTTTTCCATTATCGGGCGAAGTCGGCCATCTGGTGACCACACCCCCGTCCCGCCTTCGCTACCCTACCGACACGCCCCCTTGAAGTTTGGCCGGCTCCGCGACAGAAAGCAGTTGGCGCCGGCCCAAATCGGCTTTCAATTATACCGATTTGGCCAGGTTCAGGAGATCGTTGGCCATCTCCCGATTTGTGTCGGAAGATGGCCGGCGATCTCCTTCGAAAATAAGCTGGATATTCTTGCTGTACACCGCCTTGAGTGAATTCTTTCAAAAAGGCAATAAATAAATATATAATATATAAATATATATATATATTCAAAGATGGGTACCATTTATAGAGTAGTGCTTAGCACCCGAACCTATGCCCAGTTTTGGGAATGAGGATTTACACCAACTGAACTCTGGTGTAAATCCCTGTGTTGAAATTAGGTGCGGATCCCCCGAATTCTATAGCACTGCGCATACACCCTAGAAACGCCCCTGACCTGCCCATGCCCCTCCCACGGTCACGTCCCCTTTTCGGATCCATGAGGAAAAATTCACGCGCACATAAATTCCAATCATTGCCAATTAGCACTGATAATTGATTGTTAGCGCCCCATTATCAGACCTAACTGCCTCATTAAGCAAATTGTATGCACAGTTTCAACATATGCTAAATAATTTCCCTGCTCCTTTCCTAAGTCTTCTTAATTTCATGTCTATGTTTGAACACCATGGAGCAAAAAATAAGTGCCTGTATATAATCTATAAAACCTCTTTGACTGTAACCACAGGAAGGCAGTATATCAAGTCAAGAAAAATGTCAGGAAGTATTTCTTCACGGAGAGAGTGGTGGATGCTTGGAATGCCCTCCCGCGGGAGGTGGTGGAGAGGAAAACGGTAACGGAATTCAAACATGTGTGGGATAAACATAAAGGAATCCTGTTCAGAAGGAAAGGATCCTCAGGAGCTTAACCGAGATTGGATAGCAGAGCCGGTAGTGGGAGGCGGGGCTGGAGGTTGGGAGGCAGGGATAGTGCGGGGCAGACTTATACGGTCTGTGCCAGAGCCGGTGGTGGGAGGCGGGGATAGTGCTGGGCAGACTTATACGGTCTGTGCCAGAGCCGGTGGTGGGAGGCGGGACTGGTGGTTGGGAGGCGGAGATAGTGCTGGGCAGACTTATACGGTCTGTGCCCTGAAGAGCACAGGTACAAATCAAAGTAGGGTATACACAAAAGTAGCACACATGAGTTGTCTTGTTGGGCAGACTGGATGGACCGTGCAGGTCTTTTTCTGCCGTCATATACTATGTTACTATGTCCCATCTCCCCTTTTAGGAAAGAAAATACTCTGGAAAGGAATCTAAAGAATGCTGCCTCTGAACTCCAGGCGCAAAGCTACAGTCATTTATCTTGGATGCAAAGTCATTCCAAGGATAGGATCAAGAGGTCTCCTGCCCTCTTATCCCTCAGATATTCAGGACACAGCAGCAACTGTGATGTATTTCAGCCAACAATAGCTGGTTTTTTTTTAAGGGTTTTACAATGGCTTTATACCAGAAACAGAGAAATCAGAGAAAAATAAAGCATAAAATCCGACATAATCAGATATCTATGCCATTCTGTAGAAATGTTTGAAAAGATACCTGATGTTCCAGTGAATAGTAAGATCCATGTAAAAGCATTTTCAAAGTGTAGGAGTAGCCTAATAGAGTAGCAGCCTGAGAACCAGGGAAGCCCACTTCATATCCCACTGGAGCTCCTTGTGAATTTGGTTAAGTCACTTGACCCTCCATTGCCTCAAGTACAAACATAGCAGGCAAATTTCAGCCTGCAGCAGTTTTAAAGCTGCTGACAGTCACAGGCTGAATCAGACCTGGATATTCAATGTCAAGCCATATCTGAGTGCCAGCATTGACGCTCTGGGCCCTCGGCCAATGTTGAACTTATACAGATGCCGACTGATATTCAGTGTTCATACCTGCATATCTAACCAGGCAAAGATAGGTCTGCTTTTTGTGTGCTCCTATCCATCCAGATGCAGCACCAGAACTGAATATTGCCAGAGTCCACATATCTTCTGGGCCCACCTTGATACTGCCCATGGACCACTCCACTACAGGGGAGTATCTACGTGGAGCCACAGGCCCCCACAGATTTAGTCCTGGCCCCCTCCACTTTTGACCCCCCCCCCATCAACTGTCCCCCGCCACTTTCGACCCCCCCCCACCTCAAGGTACCTTTGCTGGCGGGGGGGGGGGGTCCCCAACCCCCGCCAGCCTTAGTCTTCTTCAGCGTGCGTTAACTTTGCTGATCTGTGCTGTGAGTTCCTTTGGAACGTGCAGGACGTCAGAACTCACAGCACAGATCGGCGAAGTGAGTGAATGCGCCGGAGACCGGCGCTGAAGAAGACTAAGGCTGGTGGGGGTTGGGGACATCTGCCAGCAAAGGTACCTTGCTGCGGCGGGTCAAACATGGCGGGGGAGCGTCTGTGGCAGTGCGGGGGGGGGGCTGTCGAAGGTGGCAGGGGGTCGGCGGCTGGGGGAGGCAGGCTATTATGTGCCCCCCCACCTTGCCCCTACTCCACTATTATGTGAAAATGAACACAGCAGATCAGCGAATGGTCCAAAATGTTCTTTATTGAAGAATCTCAAAAGTAAAATGTCCGACACAGGCCATGTTTCACCCAAAAGGGACTGAGTCAGGGGATATATATTACTCTTCAACATCAAATCAACAGTGTGGTGTGTGATAATGACAACCAAATGGTTGATGGTCAATAGAAACTGGAGAAAAGGAAATTTTAAAAACCCAGAGTAATCTCTACTTCTGATTCGAGGGGTACTCCAAAAGAAATGGCAAAGCGCTCATATGCACGCTCGTAATGCTGCATTACAAGAGTGCATATGCATTTTACTTTTGAAATTCTTAAATCAAGATCATTTTGGACCGTTCACTGATCTGCTGTGTTCATTTCCACATTGGAGTTTGAGGATCATTTGCCTTTTTGCTTTTTGGGACCACTCTACTATTAACCAGACAATGCTGTAGCAGTCAGAGGGGACATTCAGTGGCACTGCTCAGTTATGTATCACTGAATATCCCCTCTTAACCAGCTGATCAGGTTTAAGTAGGCTAGATGGGACTCAAAAGGGGGGGGGGAGTGGAACAGAAGATGGATGAGTCTCAGGGGCAGGGGGAAGTAGAAAAACAGTTGGAAGGGACTTGGAGGAAGGGGAACAGAGTTGGAGATGGATAGGACTCTGAAGGGGGAATGGAACTGAGTAGAAGCTGGATGGGACAGGAAGGGGGGACAGATTAGAAGCTGGTTGGGATGGGAGAAGGAATCAGAGTGAAAGCTGGATGGGCCTCGTGGTGGTGGAGGGGAGAGCAGAAACTGGATAGGACTTGGGAGCAAGGTGAGCAGATCAGATGGTAGATGTGACTTAGGAAAGATGGATGGAGCTTGGGAGGAAGGGAACAAAGGAACAAAGAAGATGGCTGGGTCTTGGTGGTGGGAACAGAGAAGAAAACTGATGGCACTGGGGGGGGGGGGGGGGGGACAGTGTAGAAGAATAGAACTCAAGAACTTGGATTTGGTGATTGTGTGTTGTGAAAGTCACCTCCAGGATAGTAGTTGGGTTAAGGCAGTTTCAGTCTGAAATACAAGTCCCAGAAGGCATTGCAGGCAAGGAGCCAGAGGGGGAGATGAAGAACCCGGACTGGACTCCTAGCTGCAATCAGGGAAGACATGGGTGTAAGCTGGCAGGTTGTGTAGAGTGGCTGCCACTGGGCGGAAAGAGAGTTAGGAAACCCTGTGTGCAGGAGCTCATCATTGGTCTCATTAGTTTAATGCTCAACTCAGCTGGTATGGGTGTGAGGAAGCTAATGGAAGGAGAATGATTGGTGGTGGTAGCTGAAGCCAGGGATTGATTAGGCAGGTGGGAAGGAGTCCCAGGAGTGTAGTTCAGTTCAGGAGAGAGAAGCAGAAGGACAGAAGAAGTTTGCAGGCTGAAAATCCTTGGGCAGGGAGGTCCCTAAAGTACTGAAACAGGCTGAGATTCCTTGGGTGAGAGGAGGTCCCAAAAGTATTGAATTCACTGTGAAGCTGATGCAGAGGAAAACCCTTGGGTAGAAGGAGTCCCTAAAATATTGAACTCTCCTGAAGGTAAAGAGGATAGAAGGTAGAAAATGCTGCTTGGTGACTGAACTGTGATGATGAACTGAAAGAACTGTTTGTCCTGGGAACTGAATTACTGTTTATTGTGCACTGGATAAGGAGTCCAGACTGGAGCCTGTAAGCCTGTATTGAATCCTGGTATGTGCTATGCTGCTATTGGAACTGGGTACTAGAAACCTGCATGGAATAAAAGTCCTTAAGATTGAAGTTACTGGTGGACATCTATTTCTTCCTTGTACCGGGAGCCTGTGGCTGGAGGAGATTGTTCTATCCTTGGCTGCACAAGAGAGGTACCTGGTTACAGTGTGAAAGTGCTGGGGTCAATGCAGGGAATAACGGATAGAAAAGAAACGGTGGAAATTTGGAGGGGATAGTGATTGGTGTGTGTTAGAGAATGGTGAGATTGATGGGAATTTGGTGGGGACAGGTATGAATGGGGGGGAGGTGTTAGATGGGATTAGAGGATGAGTGAGGGTGTGAAATCAAGGTAAGACAAAGGGGATGAAATGCGGGAAGAAGGTGAATGATTTTTTAGGACGGAAAAGTCTCCTTTATATTATGGGAATTGTATTGTTTTCCTGACTTGGCTAGGGTAAGGTTCAAGGTATAAATGCTGACTTTTAAAGCACTGAGAGGGGAGAAGCTAGACTGGTGTTGTAGAAGCCCTCTTGGGACTTGAGATAAAGCCAGGACGTGTTGTTAGCAGTACAATCTTTTAGGCATCTTAGGAATGCGTTTTTATAATGGCCACTGCTTTACTGTAGAATCAGCTTCTTCAGGAGCTTCTTGGGTTCCAGAATGATGCCACATTGAGAAAGACAAACGTGCTTTTTAAGTGGCCAGATTTTGTATTTCTTGGTTGATTTTATGTTTGTCTCTGTTGCTAATATATTATTTTGTTCCTGTGTTAACTTTGTACCTTGGAGTAATTTGCCTCTGTAGAAGCTTCTCAGAAGTATATAAGAATTTGAAATAAGTAAATAAGGGTTGTATATAAATTAATAAATTATCATTACTAGTATTTAGCCACAATGTACTCACATCGTGTGTGTTTGAATTTCAGGTTGTTATGTGGATTAAAAAAATGTGTAGTTACCCCAGGGTTCCTTATACAATGTCCAGATCTGGGTGCCCAAATTTGGATGCGCGTCCGAGATGTACTCTTTCAGGCAGCTGAAAATCCATGTTTTCAGCTGCTATCATTCTGCTTGTGTCACACTATTGTTTTTTTATCCACAAGGATCCAACTAAGCCTTTGAAAATGTACCTGAAATGTATATAATTCTGAATATTTATGGACCCTGTATCATAATCATGAGACCAAATCTTTTTACTTGTTGGATTGCTGAGCATAACAAACTCTTCCAATGTTGACATCTCCTTTCTCTTTCCATTACTGTGCTTATTTTTCTGTTTATTCAATATCATTAGTTGATTTGGGAGAAGTTATTATATCACTGTGTACATCTGGTATAACCTTTTTTGGAGACAGGACGGCAGTAGAACTAGAGGACATGAAATGAGGTTGAAGGGGGGCAGACTGAGGACTAATGTCAGGAAGTATTTTTTCACGGAGAGGGTGGTGGATATGCTTCGTCGCGCTATAGAAATGATAAGTAGTAGTAGTATGTTCTGCACTCAGCAGCTTCAGACTTTCGGTTTGCGACTCATGTGACTGACATAAAGGACTGTAAATATTCTACAGTTTTAATATAAATGAGAGGCAATTCTTGCTTATCTACATAAAAGTACCACTTACGAGCATGAACACTGCTCTATGAGGGTGCGTTTAACTGGCAAAACACACAATTGCAAAGGAACCGTATACATGGGCGGATCACGGTCATCTCTTACAATTACATACACAGCTTATAGAATCCTATAAGTCGCATGCACAGCTTGCCACCAGTGGCATAGTCATGGTGGGCCCAGGCCTACTCACTTTGGATTCAGGCCCACCTAGTAGTAGCACAGCAGCATTCACGCGGCCAAATACGGCCGCCAAACTTAAGACGGTCAGCCAATAAATATTGTTGTTAACCGGCTATCCACCTTATAATCGAAAGAGAAAAACGCCTAGAGTTCGACCCAAATCGGGAGGTAGACGTTTATCTCACAAAAACGAATAAATCGGTATAATCGAAAGCCAATTTTGGACGTTTTCAACTGCACTCCGTAGCGGATGCAGACAAAGTTGATGGGGGTGTGGTGAAGGTGGAACTGGGGCGTGGTTATCGGCCGAGGAGAGATGTACGCGTTAGGGCGATAATCGAAAAAATAAAGGCGTTTTTAGCGAACATTTAGGCCACTTTTGTTGGACCCTTTTTTCACACGAACAGGTCCCAAAAAAGTGCTCTAAATGACCAGATGACCATCGGAGGGAATCGGGGATGACCTCCCCTGACTCCCCCAGTGGTCACTAACCCCCTCCCACCACAAAAAAATGATGTTTCACAACTTTTTATTTTCACCATCAAATGTCATACCCACCTCCCTGGCAGCAGTATGCAGGTCCCTGAAGCAGTTGTTAGGGGGTGCAGTGGACTTCAGACAGGTGGACCCAGGCCCATCCCCCCTACCTGTTACAATTGTGCTGCTTAATGCTTATTAGTCGTCCAACCCCCCCAAACCCACTGTACCCACATGTAGGTGCCCCCCTTCACCCCTTAGGGCTATAATAATGGTGTAGACTTGTGGGCTGTGGGTTTTGAGGGGGATTTGGGGGGCTCAACACACAAGGGAAGGGTGCTATGCACCTGGGAGCTCTTTTACCTTTTTTTTGTTATTGTAAAAGTGCCCCCTAGGGTGCCCGGTTGGTGTCCTGGCATGTGAGGGGGACCAGTGCACTATGAATCCTGGCCCCTCCCACGAACAAATGCCTTGGATTTATTCGTTTTTGAGCTGGGCGCTTTCATTTTCCATTATCGCTGAAAAACAAAAACGCCCAGCTCACAAATTGTCGAATAAAACATGGACGTCTATTTTTTGCGAAAATACAGTTCGGTCCGCCCCTTCACGGACCTGTTCTCGGAGATAAATGACCATGGAGATAGACGTTTTCGTTCAATTATGCCCCTCCATGTCACTCGACATAGTGACCGGACCAACTGCTAACTGGCAGTATTCAACAGGAGACAATCAGCTATCTCCCACTGAATATCTCCGGCTAATTACCAATTAACCGGCCAGGTGCCATTCCTGGCTGGTTAAATGGTTTTGAATATTGGGGGGAACAATATCATCAAATTCTAAAATTAACAGAATGCATAATAGGGGTCATTTTACAGGCTTTTTTTACACGTGAAGCTCTGCCAGCTGAAGACTCCAGGCATCGCTCCCTCTAAGAGATCGGGGGAGGGGAGGGGGGGTCACAACTCCCCTCCCACAAACCCCCCGGTACCTTTAAATCCTTTAGTTCTTTTCCAGCAGCGAGCAACTCATTCCCCCTGCCCACGCCAGCACGCGCCACGGAGCCGGAGTGAGCCAAGAGAATGAGTTGCTGCTTGCTGTCAGTGAAAACCTATAGGATTTAAAAGTACTGGGGTGGGGGAGTTAAGTGACCCCCTGATCACCTGGGGGGGTAGAGGGAGAGATGCCATTTGGGGGATGGGTTTGTCATACCCACCCACTTGGGGCACAGCTCTCCCCCCTCAAAACAAAATTGGGCGCCTGCTTGTCCCAGTTAGAAGTACCCATTTACAACTGACATAGATCTGGCCTAAATAGTTGCACCTATATTTAGGCGCACCGATGCGGGTTTACGCTCTATAATTCAATCTGGGCATCCAGATGCCATTATAGAATAGGTATTCCCCATGTTGCCTCAGGACATATACATCTAGGCACCTTTATATAGAATAGCCCCAGTATACACTGCCAAGCACCTCCTCACTCCAGGAATCCAGCTAAGAACAAATTTTACATACATAAATTAGCACTGAGGCCCTGGAATCAGGGGCATAGTCAGACTTCGGCAGGAGGGGTGGCACATTTTAGTCTGCCTCCTCCAGCTGCCGCCCCCCCCCCCCCCCCCCACCGGCCAAAAGGTACCTTTGCTGGCAGGGGTCCCCAACCCCCGCCGGCCTTAGTCTTCTTCAGTGCCGGTCTCCGGGGCATTCGCTGATCTGTGCTGTGAGTCCTGACGTCCCGTACATTCCTTTAAGTAGTTTCACTTAAAGGAACATGCAGGACATGCTGGACATCAGGACTCACAGCACAGATCAGCGAATGTACCGGAGACCGGCGCTGAAGAAGACTAAGGCTGGCGGGGGTTGGGGACCGCCGCCAGCAAAGGTACCTTGCGGCGGCAGGTCGAAAGTGGCAGGGGAGAGTCGGCGGGGGGGGGGGGGTCAAAAGTGGAGGGGGCCAGGACTAAATCTGTGGGGGCCCATGCCCCCTTGGCCCCACCTATCTACACCCCTGCCTGGAATGAACCTCAGACCGAAATTCGCAGTCTGAAGTTTGAATCAAGCCTAGAAAAGTGCCCTCACAGCCTGAGTGTATATAGTGGCTCTTTATAAGTCAAGATGCAGGTAGTGTAGATAATTCTCTCTTTCAATGGATTGCATCACACAAGCGGCTGCATTTGGTCTTCAAGCATAATTGCTACTCACTTGAAAGCACCTTGTCAATTCTGCTCACTTTATTAGTGTCCCACTTGCTTCGATCAGAATTATTTCACTATACAGCCAGTGTAATTGTGCTCCACGTATCCCCACTTTCCATGTGCAGTGCATTTCTGCTTAGACCTTGATTATTCGGCTCTACTTTAAAAACAGACTTGTTACACCAAGAGCATCCAGCCAGTCAACTTGTAATGTGTTTGTGCACACTCTGTACCTTTAAATTGTCATCATGGGATTTTCATACCAGTGTTAAACCATCTTACAAACACTTAGACTTTGCTTTTATTTATATAAAACTCTTGATGAGGAGAGAGAGAAAGATAGGGAGAGAGGGATGGAGAAAATGTTAATTTTACCTACAGGTTCAGCAATTTAAGGAAATGGCCTGCTAATGCACAATACTTTGATCTCTGACATAATAATGACATAAAAATTAGAGCCACAGTAATGAGTGGTATCTCTCTGCTGGCCAGCTAAAAAGGTGACTTTTTGAGGCAAAACTATTTAACACTGGCTTTTCACTACTGCTAGAAAGACGGTATCTTGGCTTGATAGTCTCTATTGGAGAGAGAGAAATGTTTGATAAGCGTATTGGGCCTGATTTTATATATGGTGCTTAAAATTAACACACGATAGGCAATCATGCCTAAGAATATTCTAAACACTTAGGCGTAGTTCATGTGAGTAAATCTAGGCGTGCCCATTTGCGTCAATGAAAAGCTGGTGTAAAACCCTGCGTGTAGATTTATGGGCACTGGCCCATATTTTATTACAACGTGCGTAGATTTTGGAACGCCCATGAAACGCCCATTTCCATGCCCCTAACCATGCCGCTTTTTGCCTGCATGTGTTAGAATTTACGCACAGTAAATTACAGAATACGCTTAGCAATATACACACGTAAAATTGAATGTTTGCCAATTAGTGCTCATTATTGCTTGCTGAGAGCTGCTAACAACGCTTAACAAACAGCTTGTTAAAACAATCTACACGCCTAATCGCACATAACTCTAGGCGTGCTATATAGAATCCAGGGGATTTTGTAACGTGCTGAGCGTAAATTCTAATGCATGCAGGCAAAAAGGGGTGTGGTTAGAGGTGTTGAAATGGTCATTTCATGGGCGTTCCAAAATCTACGCAGGTCGTTATAAAATATGGGCCAGTGGGCATAAATCTATGTGCAGGGATTTACTCCAGCTTTCTGTTGGTGTAAATGAATGTGTGTAGATTAATTTAGGTTTTGCTCACACCTTTTTCAGCAGTAGCTCAGTGAGTTACATTCAGGTACACTGGATATTTCTCTATCCCAGGAAGTCTCACAATCTAAGTTTGTACCTGAGGTGATGGAGGGTTAAATGACTTGCCCAAGATCACAAGAAGCAGCAGTAGGATTTGAACCCACCACCTCTGGATTGCAAGACCAGTGCTCTAATCACTAGGCCACTCCTCCACTACAGCAACATTCTATGTAGAATCTCAAATAGTAGCAACAGAATCTCAAATAGTAGCAACAGAATCTCCACTAGTAGCAACATTCTATGTTCCACTGCAATAACCACTAGGCTACTCTTCCACTATCAACATTCCATGTAGAAGCCTGCCCTTGCAGATCAGCAACACGGCCGCGCAGGCTTCTGTTTCTGTGAGTCTAACGTCCTGCACATATGTGCAGGATATCAGACTCACAGAAACAGAAGCCTGCGCAGCCGTGTTGCTGATCTGCAAGGGCAGGCTTCTACATGGAATGTTGCTAGTGGAATAGCAACATTAACATTCCATGCAGAATCTCAAATAGTAGCAACAGAATCTCCACTAGTAGCAACATTCTATGTTCCACTGCACTAACCACTAGGCCACTCCTCCACTACAGCAACATTCCATGTAGAATCTCAAATAGTAGCAACAGAATCTCCAATAGTAGCAACATTCCATGTAGAATCTCAAATAGTAGCAACAGAATCTAAAACTATTATTTATTGATTTAGATTACACATTTTTCAGTAGTAGCTCAAGGTGAGTTACATTCAGGTGCTCTGGATATTTTTCTGTCCCAGAAGGGCTCACAATCTAAGTTTGTACCTGAGGCAATGGAGTGTTAAGTGACTTGCCCAAGATCACAAGGAGCAGCAGTGGGATTGGAACCAACCACATCTGGATTGCAAGACTGATGCTCTAACCACTAGGCCACTCCTCCACTCTTTTAGCTGCCTGAACTACATCTAAGTGTATTCTAAACACCATGCGCAGATTTACGTGCAGTATTTAGAATACGCTAAGGAGTGATTGCCTATCGCACGTTAATTTTAGGTGCCATATATAGAATCGGGCCCTAAGCGCATAGCCTTGGGGCACCTAAACTGAGATGCCAGTTTATAGAATTGCCCAGTTTGTGTCACTCTGCTGTGAATTGTTCCTGCAATAAGAGATGGACCCAATATTCAAAGTGATTTAAACGGATAGAAGTGGCTCCTGGCTGCTTAAATCGCCTGCCTAGGGAGAACTGGGTATTTTAGCACCTAAACTGAAATCAGCTTTTTGTGGGCATTCTAGGGGGCGGAGTCTAGCTAATTAAGTGCCGATATTCAGCACTCAACCGGCTAGGATAACCATGTTAACAGGACTGCGTAAAATTATGTCCTATCTTTATGCGGTTCTTCATAGACAGTTAAATGCTGAATGTCACACTAAGGGGTGTCTTTTACAAAGCATCTGTAAGCCCAACGCAGGCATACTGAATGCTAAATCGGGACTACCGCCAGACCAAAGTGGCCACTTGCGGTAGTTCCTCCCTGAGAACACACCATTTCTGGGGAAAAAAGAAAGCCCGCAGAAATGGCTTGCATGGCGATAATTGGGCATCACCATGCAATCCCCAATTACCACCGGATTACCGCAAGAGCTCTTATCGTCACCTCAATGGGTGGTGGTAAGGGGCTCCCCACCACATAGCCATGTTTCTCTGGAGGCTTTTTACCTGCTGTAGGGGGGGGGGGAATGGTCCCCGCCACTAACGCAGAGCCCTTTTCCCCCACAGCTTGATAAAAGGACCCGTTAAACGGCTATGTTTTCACCACCTCTGTATACCCAGAAATTCAATACCGGAGACCAGGCATGGCCTGGCATTGAATTTCTGGGTATAACACCAATGATGGTCAGCAAAACACTGATCACCGCTGGCCGAATATCAGACTGGTTATTTTTCCATAGTCATGAACACATGAAAAGCTCTTTTTAAAGATGTCACATCCTCCTTGACTACTAAATGCGATCAAACCTTGAAAAAGTCTCCAGTGTGTAGAACTGGACAGCGAGTCTGGTTATATTATGTAGGCTGCCATCCAGTAAAAAGCTTAATATATAAAAAAAAAAGTCTAGCTTCTGCAGATTAATATTCAATAGCTGGCCCTGAAGAACAGAACAGAATTTTGAGTTTGGAAAAATCAATTTTCCAGAAATTCTTGCATAAACAATATTAAAATGCATCATTAGCAAATAGGTCCCTTTGCATGTATTAATTCAAGTTAGTTCACAGTAATGCAGTAACACGTTTCAGTAAATCTGTGCTCATATGTTTTACTGAACTGTTTCTGCTTGCGTCATTAAATTCACCTGCCTCACTTCAGCATTATTTTATGAAAGGGCTTAAAATTGGAAAATAGAAATTAAAAAAAAAAGAAAAGAAAAGAAGATGATACCTTTTTCATGGGATTTACTTAACACATTTGTCGATTTGCTTTTGAAGGCCAGAACCTTCTTCCTCGCAGATTATTCATAAATATTCATGACTTGTTTTCTCAGTTCTATTTGCATGTGGTGCTGCTGTGGGGAAAGCTTAAGCAGTGTTACTGTTTACCATAAAAGGAACAGTACACAACCAAAAACAGTCAGGAACCAAAACCCTACGTGTAGTCCAAGAAGAAACCAAGAAAGAGTAGGGGTGGACCAAATGACCTCCTGCAGCCAAGCGGAAAGCATGTCTTTATTGGAATGGACGTATGCAGAGCACTGGGATGTAGCCTATGATTTCTTGCCTTCCGGGACCCTGAAGCAGCAAAGCGAAACACTGGCCATCTTTGGCCCGAGGGCGTTATACTCCGTCTGTGAAGTGACGGCTGGGCTCCGTTTCTCTACACCTGCTAGCTCTTTAAAAGATAAGTGCTTTTGATTTGCGCGACATGATTTTGAAAAGAATGTCTCGACTGAAGTGATACACTCTTATGTGAAGACTTTGAAGATTAAGGGCCCTGTTTACTAAGCAGCGTTGTAGGCGCGTTAACGTTTTTAACGGGCGTTAACCATGCACGCAAGTTAACCATGTACATGCCTACAATAGCCCTATACATAAGTACATAAGTAATGCCATACTGGGAAAAGACCAAGGGTCCATCGAGCCCAGCATCCTGTCCACGACAGCGGCCAATCCAGGCCAAGGGCACCTGGCAAGCTTCCCAAACGTACAAACATTCTATACATGTTATTCCTGGAATTTTGGATTTTTCCAAGTCCGTTTAGTAGCGGTTTATGGACTTGTCCTTTAGGAATCCGTCCAACCCCTTTTTAAACTCTGCTAAGCTAACCGCCTTCACCACTTTCTCCGGCAACGAATTCCAGAGTTTAATTACACGTTGGGTGAAGAAAAACTTTCTCCGATTTGTTTTAAATTTACTATACTGTAGTTTCATCGCATGCCCCCTAGTCCTAGTATTTTTGGAAAGCGTGAACAGACGCTTCACATCCACCTGTTCCACTCCACTCATTATTTTATATACCTCTATCATGTCTCCCCTCAGCCGTCTCTTCTCCAAGCTGTATAGCCCTAGCCTCCTTTGTCTTTCTTCATAGGGAAGTCGTCCCATCCCCGCTATCATTTTAGTCGCCCTTCTCTGCACCTTTTCCAATTCTACTATATCTTTCTTGAGATGCGGCGACCAGAATTGAACACAATACTCAAGGTGCGGTCGCACCATGGAGCGATACAACGGCATTATAACATCCTCACACCTGTTTTCCATACCTTTCCTAATAATACCCAACATTCTATTCGCTTTCTTAGCCGCAGCAGCACACTGAGCAGAAGGTTTCAGTGTGTTATCGACGACGACACCCAGATCCCTTTCTTGGTCCGCAACTCCTAACGTGGAACCTTGAATGACGTAGCTATAATTCGGGTTCTTTTTTCCCACATGCATCACCTTGCACTTGCTCACATTAAACATCATCTGCCATTTAGCCGCCCAGTCTCCCAGTCTCGTAAGGTCCTCTTGTAATTTTTCACAATCCTGTCGCGATTTAACGACTTTGAATAACTTTGTGTCATCAGCAAATTTAATTACCTCGCTAGTTACTCCTATCTCTAAATCATTTATAAATATATTAAAAAGCAGCGGTCCTAGCACGGACCCCTGAGGAACCCCACTAACTACCCTTCTCCATTGTGAATACTGCCCATTTAACCCCACTCTCTGTTTCCTATCCTTCAACCAGTTTTTAATCCACAATAGGACATTTCCTCCTATCCCATGACCCTCCAATTTCCTCTGTAGCCTTTCATGAGGTACCTTGTCAAACGCCTTTTGAAAATCCAGATACACAATATCAACCGACTCCCCTTTGTCCACATGTTTGTTCACTCCTTCAAAGAATTGAAGTAAATTGGTCAGGCAAGATTTCCCCACACAAAAGCCATGCTGACTCGGTCTCAGTAATCCATGTCCTCGGATGTGCTCTGTAATTTTGTTTTTAATAATAGCCTCTACCATTTTCCCCGGCACCGACGTCAGACTCACCGGTCTATAATATCCCGGATCTCCCCTGGAGCCTTTTTAAAAAATGGGCGTTACATTGGCCACCTTCCAATCTTCCGGTACCACGCTCGATTTTAAGGATAAGTTGCATATCACTAGCAGTAGCTCCGCAAGCTCGTTTTTCAGTTCTATCAGTACTCTAGGATGAATACCATCCGGTCCAGGAGATTTGCTACTCTTCAGTTTGCCGAACTGCCCCATTACGTCCTCCAGGTTTACCGTGAAGTCAGTAAGTTTCTCCGACTCGTCCGCTTGAAATATCATTTCCGACACCGGTATCCCACCCAAATCTTCCTCGGTGAAGACCGAAGCAAAGAATTCATTCAGTCTCTCCGCTACGTCTTTGTCTTCCTTGATCGCCCCTTTTACCCCTCGGTCATCCAGCGGCCCAACCGATTCTTTTGCCGGCTTCCTGCTTTTAATATACCGAAAAAAATTTTTACTATGTTTTTTTGCCTCTAATGCTATCTTTTTTTCATACTCCCTCTTGGCCTTCTTAATCTGCGCCTTGCATTTGCTTTGACACTCCTTATGCTGTTTCTTGTTATTTTCTGAAGGCGTTTCTTTTAGCCCTAATAGCTTCCTTCACCTCACTTTTCAACCAGGCCAGGTGTCTTTTCAACCACTTTTCAACCAGGCCAGGCATAGGTCCCTACATGGTTAGCACATGCGCTAAGTGTGGGAGCGCTAAAAACACTAACGCCCCTTAGTAAACGGGGCACTTGAAGCGTATCTCCTCTCCACCTATACTACCAATACCTTAATCCCTCCCACCACATTCCTTCCTATTGTCCTACTCCACACAATTGTGCTATCTCTGTGATACTTTGTTACCAGTGGGAGTACGACCAAGGATACCAGTTTCTGGTATCCTTGGTCGTACTCCCACTTTTTACAAATCATTGTTTTTACCGTGGGGTGCTTGAGTTTTCCGCTTGTTGGTGGATCTTCTCTCATACTTTGTTACCAAACATTGTAAGCCGCACTGAACCTGCTGTCGAGCGGGGTATAAATGCTACAAATAAATAAATAAATACACTGAAAGTTGGAAGGTTTTTTGCCGATGATGAATGAGTATGAGATCGTTTTGATCATTACAGCTCTGTGAATCTGTTTTGATCTTGAGCTCCTTGAGGCTTTTTCCTTCCATCAGTTTACACTTTAGTTATTTTTCAGCAGTGGGTTTTTTGAGTGATTTTGAGTGTTAATCTACACCCATTTTGTATTGCTTTATTGAAAAAGCATCATATATATGGTGGTTTTCCAATAAAGACTTGTTTTCCACTCATTTGGCTGCTGGAGGCCATTTGGTTCACCCCTACTCTTGCTTGGTTTCTACCATAAGGGGAAACCATAATGAACAGAAGAGCATTGGAAACATAGGGCATTGGACCTATTCAAAAATGCACCCACCTCTGTGTTATAACCTTTCCTGTTTTACACTGGAAGGTAATCTGCCTAACCTCTCTCCCAAGTATATTTACTTTATAATTAAAACAAAAGCAAATTGATAAGGTACACAACCCAGTGCAATGGCCAACAGCAGCCCTGATTAGGAAACTGCCAAACTCCAGGCAATTACTAATAGCTGTCAGGTAGAAAAGGACGAGACCTGCTAAAACTAACAGTAGACATTTCACCCACCGGATGCTGCAGTGGGATGAACAAGGAAATCAAAATATCATGTGCCAGTGAAACAGCAAGAGCCCTCTCCCCCTCCTTGACTCCCACCACCTGAAAAAGAACATAAGAGTAGCCATACTGGGTCAGATCAATGGTCCATCTAGCCCAGTATCCTGTGTCCAAACAGTGGCCAAGCTAGGTCACATGCACCTGGCAGAAACCCAAATCGTGGCAACACTCCATGCTACAAATCTGAGGGCAAGCAGTTGCTTCCCCATGTCTGTCTCAAGAGAAGACTATAGACTTTTCCTCCAGGAACTTGCCAAAACTTTTTAAAACCCAGATACGCTAACTGCTGTTACCACATCCTCCGGAAAAGAGTTCCAGAGCTTAACTATTTGTTGAGTGAAAAAATATTTCCTCCTATTTGTTTTAAAATTGTTTCCATATTACTTCCTTGAGTGTCCCCTAGTCTTTTTACGTTTGGAATGAGTAAAAAATCGATTTACTTCTACTCGTTCTACACCACTCATGATTTTTTTAGACCTCAATCATATCTCCCCTGATCCATCTCTTTTCCAAGCTGATGAGTCCTAACCTCTTTAGCCTTTCCTTATATGAGAGGAGTTCCATCCCCTTTAACATTTCAGTCCCTCTTCTTTGAACCTTTTCTAATTCCGCTATATCTTTTTTGAGATATGTCGACAGAACTGAACTCAATACTCAAGATGCAGTTGCACCATGGAGCGATACAGAGGCATTATAGCATTTTTGGTCTAATTCACCATCCCTTTTGGAATTGTATAAATTCATCACACAAAAAATGAATGGCACTAAGAAATGGAGCGTTGATTAAAGAAGCACAAATTTGAAAACCGCAGTGTTATCCCCTGTTAGGTTGGGGATTACTAGGAAAGGAATTCCTTGTGGAGAGTCACTGGAGGGTGTGACCGGGAGGTCCCTGGGTGGGAGGGCGCCCAGTCCAAGAGGGTGTAATTTTGAAATAAAATGCAGAGAGACAATGCCGTGGGACTGAAGAGTGTCAGGGGGAAGAGATTGGAAGAAGATAAAGAGGCGTGTTTGCCCTTTAGGGGGGGGGGGGCGGTCTTCGGTTGCCTGATTGTCCCCTGCCACAGACCTGGAGGAGAGAAAGGAGAACCCCCAACTGAGAGAAATGTGATCATTGTCAGTACCCATTTGTGGAATACATTACCTAAATCAGTAAAAATGGTACAAGATCACCTGGTTTTCGGAAAGTCAATCAAGACCTACTTATTTGGGCAGGCGTACCTAAAGATCCTGTCATGCCTCAATGACCCCTGGACTCCGACTACTCTAGTGCTCTTAAGGTCTTACCTACTTTTTTTACCTCTACCTTTCCACCCCACTTATCCCTTTCCATTTATTGTAGTCGCCTATTTGTTACTTAAATGTTGTAAGCCACATTGAGCCTGCAAGCGGTGGGAAATTGTGGGGTATAAGTGCTGTAAAATAAATAAATAAATAAAGGGGAGTTGTGGCTGAAAAAATAGCAATTGAAGAAGAGTGGAGCTTTGGGAGGACAGAGGAGAGACCCAAACCGTAAGCCAGGGCTCGGAACCAGGGAGCGCCCATCCCAAGACCAGGGCGAATTCAAAATGGGGTTCACCGATGGAGGGAGGTCAGGCCACAGGGGGTCTGAAAGGATCACAGCCTTTGGAACATTATTCTCTGGGATAGGCATGGACAGGAGTCTGTCAAACATGTAAAAAAGCATCTGTAAACATATCCAAGGGAGGAGAATATAGGAAGTCCCTTGGGGAATATCAGAAGGATTGTGGTTTTAAAAGACTTGATTTCAATGCTGGAGAGTTGATATGGTTTGATGTTCCTGCTTTTGCGTGAAGAATAAACAGTTCGTGTTTTATAAACTGCTGAATCCAGCGTGATCTTTGAATTTGAAAGAGTGTTAAGTGTCTCCCGAACCTGCAGAGCATCATCTCAGAGCTGGAGCACCCACCCCAGCCCAACCTGTGGGATTCGATGGCCAGCATTGTTCACAGCAATTTCTCTCTTGGATTTGTCTCTCTTTTGGTTTCCTGGAGGAGAAGAGGGTAATCCCACCCACTAACACTTCCTTCCACAGGTGGAGGCACCAGCACCATGTGAGTAAGGGACCGAGGGAGACTGCCCTTGGAGGCTCCAACCAGGTCAAACCCTGAATCCAAGAGTGCCCAGGACAGGGGCGTTACAGTAGTAAAGCCACTGATTAATCTGATTTTTCTTCTCCTCGTTGGAGCATCTCTCACAAGCATTTGATCCCAACATTTTGCTCACAGAGTCAGAAGGTTCCCAAAGAGAGTGGTACAGGGCAGGGAGATACTGTGCTCCATTCACTTTCTCACTATTCTGACCAGATCCTGGGGGGAGGGGCTGTGGAGCTCAAACAACAGGGTTGCATGGAGTGAGAGCTCTGCAATGTGCGACACTTTCTCTTGAAATAAACCCCCGTTTTACAGCATTTTTTACCAACTTTGGAGAACTGTTCTACATACCTACTGCTCTAAACCATGGGAAGTGATACATCATTGAAATCTGAACAACATTATGCGGTTACTACAAAACGGAAGAGTCAAAAAATAGATCCCCCCCCCCCCCACCCCCCCCACCCCCCCCCCCCCCCCCCCCCACACACCAGAAAAAGTGGCAGCTAAAGAACGGGAAAACAAAAAAGCAAAAACAAAAACAAAAAAAGGGGTGGGGAAAATAGGCTCTATTCAAACAATGGGGCAGACGTATAAATGAGTTAAAACAATGATTTTTATTGTGAATAGGTGACTCAACACAGCCGTCTTTTGGCGCCGTAGCGCCTTCACTCAACACAGCCGTGTTTCGGCGCCGTAGCTAAAGAACGGGACTATATCTTAGATCCAGTAATGCAAGAGATTCAAGTTATCAAAGATGTCATCAAAACTCAACTTGAAATCACCCGTGAGTTTCAAAAAGACATAGAAAACCTGAATTTAAAACTAGAAGCCTCACAAAAAAAGAACTGAAATCCTAGAGACTAAAACAACTAAGCTGGAGCAAACTCCGATCTTGATACAAAAAAGCTCTGATTTTATTCAGAAACTTCACCTTGATCTAGAAGACCTTTCTAACAGGAATTAAAGAAACAACATTAAAATAATTGGACTCCCAGAAGAAACATATATAATTACTTCTTATTTTTTTTTGATTCCTCAGTTATCTAAACATTAATTTCTCTGAATATTTAGAAATCGAAAGAGCGCATTGTGTTCCTTGTAGACAAATGCATAACTCCCCTCAACAGAGTAGTAGCAAGAATTTTGCGCTATCGACATACTTTAAAAATACTTTTACCTGCAAAGGAAAAAAGACAACTATTACATCAGGAAAGGAAAATATTAATAGTGCCTGATCTGGCTAAGACCACAGCTCAGAAACGTAAAGCATTTCTGCAAATGAGACTTGCACTGAAAACTCCTGGAGCAAAATATGGCTTGTATTATCCTGCAAGAATGAGAGTTATTCTAACCAGCTCCCTGTGGAAATCTGTAAACTGGATGTGGGGAATGAAAGCTTCAAGAAAGATAGTGGAACGGACAACAATAAAACCTCAATAACCTGAATGCGGTTTTTGAGAAATCAGGAAACAAACACAGCAAATCCTTGAAGGCAGGGAGGGAGAATAAAACCAGAAAAGTAGGGGTCTTTGACAGTGGTTTCCAGCTGGCTTCAGATTTTCAGGATGCATTGATCCGTTCCTGGGTTTACCCCGTGGCATGCAGAGACATGTTCTGATATTTTTATTGTATTTCCTAAGAAAAGCATCTACGCATACTGTTGGATAAAGCCAGGACTGGATCTGCCTGTTCTGCAAATCTGGAGCTACATGATACCTCTGGTCACCAATATTAATTTAAATGCCAGCCAAGGCATTTAAAGCAATATGTATGAAATGATCCCTTTCTGGCGCTTCCTCAGGTCCGAGGTCCGAGCGGGCAGGGAGCTTCCTCGAAAGACAGACTCCCTCGGACCCTTTCACTTCTCAGTTGACAGGCAGTGCTTCCACCTGTGTTTAGTGGGTTCAAAGATACTCTTCTCCTCCCAGGAACGAAGTCTCTGCTCCAGATCTCCTGCTGGATGTAAACTGGGAGTTAGTTAGAACGGCCCCTGACAGCCCTTGGTTCCCAAGCAGGGTTGCCAGCTGGGAAAAATTTCCCAGCCCGAAACAGCCGTAAACCTGCCCAAAAACCGCCCGTAGCCAATCCCCGTCTTCCGCGTCACCGAACCCCGCCCCTGCGTCACTAACCCCGCCTCCCACGTCGCTAACCCCGCCTCCCATGTCACTACCCCGGCCCCCTACGTCATCCCTGACGTCAGCCCCGCCCCTGAAAGGCTTCTATTGGTCCAATTTGGACCAATAGAAGCCCCGGAAAAGCTTCTATTGGACCGAATTGGACCAATAGAAGCCCCGGAAAATACCGCCGAACTCGCACAGCGGCGACGGGAAAACCGCCCAAAAAACCGCATCTCACAGCCAGCGAAATTTTCCCGCCACCGCTGGCGAAAACGCGCCCACCTGGCAACCTTGTTCCCAAGGCACTTTCCAGGATTAAATCACTCCACAGTCCGCTGAGTTATATGAAAAACAACTGGAACTTTTATTAACTTCTGCAATCAGCAGCTCAGACAATTCAAACCAGTGAAAACAGATAACAGTCCACTATCAACTTCATTTGATTTTAGAAGAGTATTTACAAGAACCCAGGTCAGAAATATATATACTTTATACAGCGCCTCTCCTTGTCCATCCCTTCCAGTTGACAATCCATCCCACACGGGCTGTGTGGTTCCTCGGGTGTCCCAGCTCCCTTAAGAGATGGAACTCTCCCCAGTTCCCATCTCCTGGACCTGACTCCCCTGACCCATACTCCAGAGCTCCTGACAGTCTCTCTCCGTCTGGACTATGACCCTTTTCCCAAATCCATGGGGTGTCAGCTCTTACTACTACTACTACTACTTATCATTTCTATAGCGCTACTAGACATACGCAGCGCTGTACACTTGAACATGAAGAGACAGTCCCTGCTTGACAGAGCTTACAATCTAATTAGGACAGACAAACAGGACAAACAAGAGATAAGGGAATATTAAAGTGAGGATGATACAATCAGGGTTCTGAACAAGTGAATAAGGGTTAGGAGTTAAAAAGAGCATCAAAAAGGTGGGCTTTTAGCTTAGATTTGAAGACACCTCTTCACTCCGCCCTGGTCTCTGGCAGGGGAATTTTGGACAGCCAAAAGACCATGTGCAAGCCCTAGCTCCTCCCAACGTCACTCATCCTCTTTCTGCACCATCTTGCTGCATTTTATTTCCTAACCCGTCCCCTTAGGCTGGGCTTACTTCCCACCCAGAGACCTCCAGAATACCCCCCCCCCCCCCCCCCCCAGTGACCTTCTACCAGGGCTCTATCTTCTCAGTAATCCTATACAACAGAGGGGTTACATGTATATTTATTGCTGCTATACACATAGGAGGGAATTCGGTAAATTGTGCCCCAAGTTTGACCCCGAGATGATCTCCACAAAGTTAATATTCTGTACAGGGCTCTCTGCGTGGAATTACATTTACAGGATACTAGCTTAGCACATATTTTGGTGCCTAACTTTGAGCGAGACCACTTACACCTGCCAAAGGCTGGTGCTCAATTTATGGCAGTTAAGTCATGCAAATGACATTATTCTGTAACATCGCGTCTAACTTCTGACAATGCCCCTGACCACTGTTCCCTCTAAGCTGAGCGGCAGTCCTCCAGCTACAGTCCTGCCAGTGGGGGGTGCTGTTTCACTATCACATTTTCAATAGCGAGGGGCAGGCAGCCTCTACCTGTCCCCAGTGATTGAAAACACAAGATTGAAGCACCACCCCCTACTGGCAGCAAAGCAGATGGAGGACTCCCACTCAGCTTAGAAGGCACGGTGCCCCTGACCCGCCCATGCTCCCCCCACGGCCATACCCCCTTTGGAGTTGCGTGCCATGAAATTTAGGCTCGCGTGTTATATAGAATAAGACATAGGGCAGATGCGTACATAACTCCTAATTGCTGCCAATTAACACTAATTGATTGTTAGCACCTGATTAGCTCATTAATTTGCATGTGAATCTGTGATCCACACCCAAATTTGTGCGCCCAACATTGGGTGACCTATACAGAATCCAGCATATAGTCAACAGAGTTCAATATACATGTAGTTTGGTGATTGTGGCCAGCAATGTATGTTTTGTTTAGACCTGCTATTTATCTGTATAGTGGATGAATATTCCTCCTCTATGGATAGTGTTAGAGGGAAAGGGAAATGGGACTTGATATACTGCCTTTCTGAGGTTTTTGCAACTACATTCAAAGCAATTTACATATATTCAGGTACTTATTTTGCACCAGGGGCAATGGAGGGTTAAGTGACTTGCCCAGAGTCACAAGGAGTTGCAGTGGGAATTGAACCCACTTCCCCAGAATCAGAGTCTGCTGCACTAACCACTAGGCTACTCCTCCACTAGCAACATTCCATGTAGAAGCCTGCCCCTGCAGATCAGCAACACGGCCGCACAGGCTTCTGTTTCTGTGATTCTGATGTCCTGCACGTACGCGCAGGACGTCAGACTAACAGAAACAGAAGCCTGCGCAGCCGCATTGCTGATCTGCAAGGGCAGGCTTCTACATGGAATGTTGCCAGTGGAATAGCAACATTCCATGTAGAATCTTAAATAGTAGCAACAGAATCTCCAATAGCAGCAACATTCCATGTAGAATCTCAAATAGTAGCAACAGAATCTCAATAGTAGCAACATTCCATGTAGAATCTCCAATAGTAGCAACATTCCATGTTCCACTGCACTAACCACTAGGCTACTCCTCCACTAGCAACATTCCATGTAGAATCTCAAATAGGGAAAGGGAAGTGGGACTTGATATACCGCCTTTCTGAGGTTTTTGCAACTAGATTCAAAGCGGTTTACATATATTCAGGTACTTATTTTGTACCAGGGGCAATGGAGGGTTAAGTGACTTGCCCAGAGTCACAAGGAGCTGCAGTGGGAATCGAGCAGTTAGATATATTGATATAATATAAATATACAAGGTATTTTTATATACCAATGTCATTAGGGGCAGGAGCACAGGTCCCTTGTTCCTGCCCCTTGCGGCTACTAAATGAAAATGGCCATCACAACCTCTCGTGGCAGCTTGCAGTACTACACAGTGCCACAAGCTGATGTGAGAGGTCTCAGCAGTCAATTTCATTCAGCAGCTACAAAGGTCAGGAAAAAGTGTCCTGCGCTCTTGCCCCTAATGACCATGAAGGACCACCAGGGCTACAGGCAGGCCCAAGGGGAGGGCCTACCTGAACGGCTGGGTGGGGGGGGGGGGGTCTCTGGGAGGGGGGAGTTCATGCCGTGGGCTTGGGGGAGAGGGGAAGGAAAGAGGGTCATTGTCAGGGGACGGGAAGGGGCACAAGGGAGCTTTTTTTTTTTAATTACAAAAAAAAAAAGTTATGCAGCTCCAGCCAGATATTCAGTGCAGGACCCGCATAGCTAGGCCGACCAAAGTTAGGACAGCTTTTGAGCTGTCCTAAATTTGTCTGCTTAGCTCTGTGAGTGCCAGCACTGAACATTACCAGCACCCGCATAACCCACGGGCTCCTCCCTAACGTCACCCCTTGTACTGCCCCTGACCTGCTCCTTTTTTTGGCGGCGGTCAGAGGCGGTATTCTGCGCCACTTTAGTGCCGCTGAATATCAGGGGGAAGGCAGCAACAAGCGATTTAAGTAAGCAGGGGTCTCTCCTACCTGCTTAAATTGCTTTGCATATCGGCACCTATATTTCTATGCATACTACGATTCTACTTTGGATTGGGGGGGTCAATTAAGTGGGGGCTTCTCCTCTTGTCCTAGTCTTTACATTGCTCTACTTTCTTCTATAACTCCTCCCTTCACATCTTTCCTTTTGGGTCTTTCCAAATTGCGGACTAGGGCTAGGGGTATCATTTCTTTCGACTATGCTTATATTGGCTTTTATCTGATACCATTGCTCAGCAGTTCGTGCCTTGGGGCTGAATTTGTAAATGTAAATAAAAAAAAGCTCCACTAACTAGGATACAATATTCAGCACTTTACATGGATACAATTTTCTCCCTCTGGGTTTCAAGACACTTAAATATTCCAAGGCCACAAAATCAAGGAACTTAAGTTCGCCAGGTCACTGCAGCTATAATTACTGTGTGTTTCCACAGAAGGAGCTCTAATGTTGTTAATATTTGGAGTTTCAGCCTGGCGGTTGCTCAGCATACAACCAGAGCAAATGGAAAAGAGAAAAAAAAAATTAAAGGTGAACCTCTGAATTAAGTTATCTAAATTGCTTTGCTTAAGGAATGTAATTAATTAGACATTTTACAGGGGAAAAGGCCTATGTCTGCAAAGTCTGTTTGCTATAGAAAAGTGTACAGAAGATCCCTCTACGACTAAGATGACCACATCGCTAGATGTCTGGGAGGAGGGGGATGCAAGCTGAACCAGTCCTGCTTTTACCCCACCACGCAGTAGCGTAGCCAGACAACCAATTCTGGGTGGGCCTTGGCCCAATGTGGGTGGGCATGTAATTCTCTCTCTCCCCACCCCCATGGTGTCTGCCCTTGGCTCCTCAAAATATAAATGCCTGAGCTGATACGAGCGGACCTACCTCACACCCTGACCGCTCCACCACTGGAGCGCCGGCCGAGAGGAGCAGACTGACGTTGAGGGACGGCAACCCTCCCGAGTCCCGACTCATCCACCAGTCCTGCGGGAACCACGCCGGAGACCTGAGAGTCGGATAAGAAAAGAGGAGCGACGGAGGGCCAATACGGGGCTAACTCCCCTCTGCTGAGCCTGCAGAGCTGTTTCCGATTGTCGAAGCCCCACACGGGGAGTCAGGGGAGCCACCGGAGACAAACTACCAGACTCATTGTTCAGGCCGGAAAAAGAAGGGCACCACACACACATGACCTCAGCCCACAGGAAGTGGCGGATTTGTTCGGCACCGCACAGCGCGTGGCTTGCGTCATGGAGCGTCACTTCGCGCACTACAGCTACCAGTGCCGCCCCAGAGACTAAAAGCAGGTGGGAGGTGGCTGCGCAGGCCGGCGCTGCTACGAGGCAGAAAGGCAGTGGCTGCTCAGCTGTGCACTTTTCAGCGCTTAAACTGGGTGGGCCTGAGCTGAGATTGGGTGGGCACCACCCGTAGCCACGCCCCTGCCACCACATGTCTGAACATGGAGTGCCTGCTATTCTTAAGGAAGTCAATATAGAAATCAAACAATATTTCTACGCATACAATGATTCTGTTAAATAAGGGACCAACATTCAACTCGCTGCGGTAAATAACTTGTAACCCGCTTAGAGCCACAGGTTGAAGTAACCTCAAATATACGTTTTGCTGCATGTTCGCTGCAACTTTGGATGTAGGCGCTCCTGAAATTGATAGACGGAGACTAGGTTTTTGTCTTCAAACCCTGTAGGGCACTAAGAAGCCTTATATTTACATGTCACAGGGACTCCTGAAGCAGGCCTCTGTGGCCGAAACACGATTCGTGTCCAGTCTATTATACTTTGAATAAAGCTTCTGATGTGAACTCTTTGAGTCCGTTGGACGTTTTGTTTTGCACCATCTTTGGTGACACCGTCACTGTGTTTGCCTGCTTGTACTGAGCTGTGAAAGGGTCTTTTGTTCTTCTGTGCTTGTCGATCCCAAATATACAATGCCAGGGCAGATGCGGCCTCCCCGGCACTGAATATTCAGATATGTGCGCTGACCCACAAGTTAAATGGGTGCCGGCCGATATTCAGGCCAGTGCCCAGTTAAATTGGTGCGTAAAGTTGCTGTCCTAATTTTGTGCACTAAGGGCTCCTTTTACCAAGATGCGCTAGTGGTGGAGGCCATTTTTGCTGTGCGCTGCAGCCCTTTTTACCACAGCGGGTAAAAATGGCTGAAAATAGCCATGGCCATGCGGTGAGATTGTTCTTACTGCATGGCCACGTGAGGGGGGGCGCTTACCACCACCCACTGAGATGGCGGTAAGGGCTCCTACGTTAGCCTGGCGCAGTGGTGTAGCTACGTGGGGCCTGAGGGGGCCTGGGCCCCCCTAGATTTGGCCCTGGCACCCCTGCCAACGATCCCCTTGAACCCCCCTCCCGCCACCAACCCACCCCCGCCGTCGCCGCCCGCCCCGCCGCCGCATCAGATACCTTGTTTGTTGGAGGGGGTCCCCGAACCCCGCCAGCCAAAGAGAGTCTTCTTCAGCGCCAAAGCAGCACCTTCGTTCAACAAAGCTCCTGGTGTGATCAGCTGTTTCTGACGCCTTACGTCCTGCACGGGGCTACATGCACGGTGCAGGACGTAAGGCGTCAGAAACAGCTGATCGCACCAGGAACTTCGTTGAATGAAGGCGCTACTCCGGCGCTGAAGAAGACTCTCTTCGGCTGGCGGGGTTCCGGGACCCCCGCCAGCTAACAAGGTACCTGATGCGGTGGTGAGGCGGGCGGCGACGGCGAGGGAGGGTTGCTGGCGGGAGGGGGTTTCAAGGGGGTCGCCGGCAGAGGGGGGTGGCGGCGGCGGTGGCTGGGGGGGGCGGCTAAACAGTGCCCCCCCACCTCGGGCTCTGGCCCCCTCCCAGTGAGGTCTGGCTACGCCCCTGGCCTGGCGATAACTGAGTAGTGTGCGGCGCTGCCCGATTACCGCTGGGTTAGCACCACGCTAAAAAATACAGCCCTATTTTCCCCAGCATGGGAAATTACTACTACTACTACTATTTAACATTTCTAGAGCGCTACAAAGTGTACGCAGCGCTGTACAAACACAGAAGAAAGACAGTCCCTGCTCAAAGAGCTTACAATCTAATAGACAAAAAGTAAAGCATTTAAATTTAAAATATTTAAGCAGTCAAGCACAAGAGAACAGTCACAGAAGGACAGAAGATGTTGAAGGGTGGTCAGTGTGATTAGGTGTAACTCTGGTTGGAGTAGTGGGAGAAGGTGATAGAAGAATAGAAATGGGTGAGGTAAAGTAATGAGTGGGTTGATAGGGAGGTTATATAAGACATGTCACTCTAGGGGTGGGTGGGTAGAGGGGTAGGGTGGGTGGGATTAAGTCTAAAGCAGGAGAAGGTATTCTCTGCAGCCTATCTGTGAGATGGAAAATGCTCTCTGAAGCTGCTGCTATAAGTTGTTAGTTTTCTCTACCTGAAAGAGATCCAAGCCACACCCACGAAGTTCAAACTGTCAGTGGGGAGGGTGAGGGGAGGAAATGGCAGTGCTTGATGAAAAAGAGAGCTCAGTTTGATAGGAGATATACTATAATGGAACGCGTTGGGTCTGGAACCACCATCGACACCAGCGTTAGGACGGCGGTAGCTCCAGATTAGTTTGCGGTAAGCCTGCGTCGGGCTTACTACCACTTTGTAAAAGGGTCCTTTACTGAGCTAGTTAGCAGACTGAAGATCACCACTAACCCAGCTAAGTTGTCGCTGTATCTAACCTCTGCCCTCAGACCACTCCTAACCAGCCGATTAGGGGATGTCTGGTTAATGGAGATATTCAGTGTCACTACCCAGGTTAAGTTCTGCTGAATATCAATGGCTCTCCAGTTCAGTGAAGTTTAACAGGGCAGGAGCCTCTCCTGTCTAGTTAAAGCCCTTTGAATATCAGGCCATAAATAAATAAATAAATAAATATAGTTACCTTAACTTATCCACCCACATATAGAATCATATGGACACAATCCCCCTTATTCTAGAACAGGTCACCTGAAGTTATAGAACACTAGATTTATGTGCAGTATGCTATAACTTACATGCACAAGTGCCTTGGTGTGTAAATGCAAAGGAATGTGCACAGAGTGAGAAGCACGAGTGGGGCATAGGTGTGTCTTCCACTTGTGCACATAACTTGCAGAATACTGTAAGCTACGCAGTAAAGAGCCACAGTTACATGTACACACTTATGCCTGCCATAGATATGGTATAAGTGGGCATGCCTAAATTTACAGACACTAATAGAGTAACAGAGTTCCACTTCGTCATGATTAAATACTGGCATACTTTCTCTCCCATTTCTCCATGCCAGTTTTGGGGCACAAATCTACCCGGTGCTGGTCCTACTTCCCAACTACTGGATTTGCCGTTGAAGCCCACTGCAGCCTTAATGACCTCCCCTTACGCCCCCAGTGGTCACTAACCTCTCCCACCCTCAAAAAACATCCTTAAAAATATGTCGTGCCAGCCTCAAATGTTATACTCAGGTCTATCCCAGCAGTATGCAGGTCCCTGGAGCAGATTTAGTGGGTGAAGTGCACTTCAGGCAGGTGGACCCAGGCCCATCACCCCCCTGTTACACTTGTGGTGGTAAATGTCAGCCCTCCAAAATCCACCACAAACCCACTCTACCCACATCTAGGTGCCCCCCTTCACCCCTAAGGGCTATGGTAGTGGTGTACAGTTGTGGGTAGTGGGTTGGGGGGAGGGGTTTAGGGGGCTCAGCACACAAGGTAAGGGAGTTATGTACCTGGGAGCAATCTATGAAGTCCACTGCTGTGCCCCCTAGGGTGCCCAGTTGGTGTCCTGGCATGTCAGGGGGACCAGTGCACTAGGAATGCTGGCTCCTCCCATGACCAAAGGGCTTGCATTTGGTCGTTTCTGAGACGGGCGTCCTTGGTTTCCATTATCGCCGAAAATCAGAAACGACCAAGTCTAGGGACGACCTAAATATCAAAATGTGGGTGTCCCCGACCATATTATCAAAACGAAAGATGGACGTCCATCTTGTTTCGATAATACGGGTTTCCCCGCCCCTTCGCCAGGACGTTTTGCGAGGACGTCATAAGCAAAACTTGGGCGTCCCTTTCGATTATGCCCCTCCGCGTGCTAATTTGCATATCCCAGGAGTTCAAGTACAGACTGGTGGGAGACGCTGTTTGACCAGTGGTAAGAAACTCGCCCTGAATAAATAAGATACAGCGAACAGGGAATACTGATGCTGAAAGGTACTATACTAGTAGACTATGATCATTTTTATTAGAAGCAAGGCTCTATCCTAGGCACTGAAGGGTCTTAATTCCTTAATTCAAGGGAGACGTGCTCTGAAACTGTTTCCTGAAATGCTGAGGACCTGAGGCTTTGTGACAAGATAAAGAAGACATATAAAAAGACAGAGTATATCATTATCATTTTTAAAACTTTAATAATAACACACATGCAAAAAAAATAGAATCCACCTAAAAATATATCTAATTTTTAATTTCTCTACGTGAAACCACATATATCAACAGATTTTTAGTATCCTTCCAAAGCAGCCAATTAGCTTGAAATTAAAAATCCTTACAGCAGAAGCCCTAAGTAAAACTGAACTGTTTCTTTCCTATCAATTTAGTCTGTGAAACTGAAAATGGTACACGACACTTGTGACCTGTAGAAAGGCAACATTAGCTTATTATTACATTTTATTATTTTACCTGGATTTATCTCACACCAGGTATATCCTTGATGGACTCCTGCTGTTATCATTCCCTGCTACTTTATTACTCTTACTGGTGACCTTCAGGTTATCTGAGATGTCTAATCCTGCCTCTCCTTTCCTGTGTAGCAATTTCCAGTTCTTGTCCTCTCATGTGATAAGTGATCAATGGATTTCTGTGCCTTTAAAGCATGGTTTGATCTAATCTGATTTGATATCCTGCCTTTCATAGAGACATAAATGCAGATCACAATAGAATTCATAATGTATACAAACAAAACAAATTCATAATATAGGAATAAAAAATAACTCAAAAATTTAACTTGCTGATTTGTCCCACTAATAATTACATATATACCCGAATTCTATATAGTGCGCCTAGCCTTATGTGCTGGAATCCAAGTGTATTCTACAACAGTGTGCGTAACTTAATTGGCTTAAGAAGCTAATCAGCATTGTTAACAGCACTTAATAAGTAATAATGAGCACTAATTGGCAATAATTAGAATTTACGCGCACAAATCGCTAAGCGTATTCCGTAATGCAGAGTTCCTAAATTTTAATGCATGCAGGCAAAAAAGGGACGTGGTTATGGGCAGGGAAATGGGTATTTTGTGGACATTCCAAAGTTTGCACGCACAGTTATAGAATATGGCCAGTGCGCCTAAATCTACATGCCTAATACAAACGTATGGGGTAAATCTACAATAATTAGTCCTAGCAGCATTAATTCTCCATATCATATGACTAATACAATCTGTACATTTATTTTACCAACCTATTTAATCACATATGCATTATACAATACACATTTTCCTATTTATTCCAACCAACACAACTCTTTGAAATCAACTCAAATGATGCCCAACATTTTCTTTTTCCCTTAAAAAATTCCAATTACAGCTGCAATGATTATACACACCAAACAGCGTGTGTGTGTGTGTATAAACAGCAAAAGTCTTATAACCTCAAGTGTAACTTGACGTATTCCAAACTCTCTGCATCCAGCAGTAATGTGTCCAACAGCTGAGAAATATCACCACTTTATTCAACAATCTTGATGTCGGGCTTCATCTGGATAATATTTTCACACGCTCCAACAAACGAAATTCAAACTGTCTTTGGTCCCAACACTGGCCGTGTTTCCTTATCACTTGATCAGCAGACCTTATACAGCAAACAGCATACATAATTACACATCTACTCCTTCATTCAAAACATAAAACATGATTCCAATAATGATGTTATTACCTTAAGTGACCTCACATTGTCGTTAGGCACACACAACAGCTTCCGGTATGTTAACGTCATTTCCTGCATCATATGGGTTACCACTAAACCTTGCTTCCTTTTATACCGACATTAGCAAAGGCCAATGGTATATGCTGCCCTTGACAGTTAAGGTACATAGGTGAGACCACATGTAAGATTAAAATACGCATAGCACAACATTTAAGCAATATTAGATTACAAAAGTGTGGCATCCCTTTAGTTAATCATTGGCTGCAATATCAACATTCAATTCAAGATCTGCAGTTCGTAGTGCTTGTCCATATCCAGAAAGGTAGAGGTTGCGCTGAGAAACAATTGATACGCAAAGAGCAACGTTTATTTTACAACTGGAATACCGTTGAGCCTAATGGGCTCAATAAAGAAGTTGATTGGCCTTTGCTAACGTCGGTATAAAAGGAAGCAAGGTTTAGGGATAACCCATAGGCCCTTACGAACCTTTATAAAAGGGCAGCTCAATGACCAACGTTTGGTCCTTCCAAATCCATCTAGAGCCTATTGGTAATCCACTACGAAATGCGCTTTTTACTTCTTTTTTTTTTTAGTTCAATATCTTTATTCAAGTTTTGAAAGCATAGTAAAATTATACAAGAAATATAGCCAAACTACTGCAATGTCATTAACAGCAAGAACCCCACCCCCCAACTGTAATCAATATATGAATACACATATCTCTATATATAAAAGGCAACACCAACGTTCTATGAAGCCTCCAGCCGGAAGTGTGAAGGGGGAGAGATATCCGGTTTCCCCATGAGTGTCTGCCCCGCCCTCGCTCTCTCTGTAACACAAACAGTGAAGGAAAACACAGCAAAGCACGAAATCAAATCGCTCTCTCTGTAACAGTGAAGGACTCAGAGGGGGGAGGGGAGAGAGGGCAGAGAGGGCAGGAACACACACACTCCCACATGCACACAGAAGAACACCTTGCTAGCCCCCGTTTCATTTGCATCAGAAACGGGGCTTTTTTACTAGTATACAATAAAATGAACAATTTACTATTGCATATAAAAGTATGAATCTAAATAGAAACAAATGATTTAAAGCAAGTTATGGAATATCGGTAGAGACAAGTGGTGACCACACTTTATCATACGTGGGAAGTCAACAAAAGTTCTCCACTGCCACCTGCTCATATTTAGCTGTCAAGCAAACAATATTCCACCATAGGTTATAAGTCAGTTTAGTTAGATCTTTCCAACAATGACAAACCATTTTAACAGCAATATCTAATAAAATACACACAAGCTTTGCCTCATATTTATTTATATCAATAGTAAGAGCTACATCTCCAGGGATTAATATTTTATAGGTAAAAGGCTCTGATATTGATAACGAAGAGGATATTGCTTTCCAAATGGAAAACCAATAGGGGTCTACAAAGTGACATTGATATATTAAGCGCTCCAGTGTACCTAGAGCAGATTTACAAGTCCAACATTTATTGTCTGCGTTATTTTGAAAACTTGGATAGCTTATGTGGTGTCCACATCGCTCTATGCATTACAAAAAAATATTATTTGGGAATAAGCTGCAGATTTGGTAGTTTTACTTGAAGATAACCATACAGAGCACCATTGTGCAGGTGTTAATTCGATATTAAGTTCTTTGTCCCATATATTTTCTAAAGTAGCTACAGAGTGAAATCTCTAACGTTGCAATAATTTATACCATTTAGAAACAATATCAGATTGCTTAGACAATTGATAACACATAGTAAACATAGTAAATGACGGCAGAAAAAGACCTGCACGGTCCATCCAGTCTGCCCAAGAAGATAAATTCATATGTGCTACTTTTTTATTTGTACTGTCCTCTTCAGTGCACAGACCGTATAAGTCTGGCCAGCCCTATCCCCGCCTCCCAACCACCAACCCCGCCTCCCTCCACCAGCTCTGGCACAGACCATATAAGTCTGCCCAGCACTATCCTCGTCTCCCAACTACCAGTCCCGCCTCCCACCACCAGCTCTGGCACAGACCCTATAAGTCTGCCCAGCACTATCCCCGCCTCCCAACTACCAGTCCCGCCTCCCACCAACAGCTCTGGCACAGACCGTATAAGTCTGCCCAGCACTATCCCTGCCTCCCACCACTGGCTCTGGCACAGACCGTATAAGTCTGCCCAGCACTATCCCCGCCGCCCAACCACCAGCCCCGGCACAGACCGTATAAGTCTGCCCAGCACTCGCCCCGCCTCCCAACCACCAGCTCTGCCACCCATTCTAGGCTAAGCTCCTGAGGATCCATTCCTTCTGCACAGGATTCCTTTATGTTTATCCCATGCATGAATTGATAACACATATCCCAGCAAATAGGATTATCACTGTGTAACATCACAATGTTTATTTTTGAAGAAATATAATGTTTAAGCTGAATCCACCGAAAAAAAAAGAACTGAGAGGTTAAGTTATATTTCTTTTGTAAGGTTTCAAATGGTAACTAACTATTCTGGCTTATTAACTGAAGAACATACCAAATGCCAGCTTTTATCCACTTAGGCCACTAAACACATTTATTATCAATTAAAAATAAAGGATTATTCTTTACATGTGTAACAATAGTAGTGAAGTAAGGACATTGAACAAAAGAACCTATCAATCTAAAAGCATCTTCAAAAAGCTAGAAAAATAGCATTATTAAGCGGAGAAGGTGAAAAAAGCCCAAGGTAATGAGTGCATGGTAACCAGTTTCCAAAGCTCAGCCTCAAATCGTAACCATAGATGAGGGGGAAGGGAAATGGGACTTGATACATCACCTTTCTGAGGTTTTTGCAACTACATTTAAAGCAGTTTACATATATTCAGGTACTTATTTTGTACCAGGGGCAATAGAGGGTTAAGTGACTTGCCCAGAGTCACAAGTAGCTGCAGTGGGAATTGAACTCAGTTCCCCCAGATCAAAGTCCACTGCACTAACCACTAGGCTACTCCTCCACTAGCAACATTCCATGTAGAATCTCAACTAGTAGCAACAGAATCTCAATAGTAGCAACATTCCATCTAGAATCTCCAATAGTAGCAACATTCCATGTAGAATCTCAAATAGTAGCATCAGAATCTCCAATAGCAGCAACATTCCATGTAGAATCTCAAATAGGGAAAGGGCAATGGGACTTGATACACCACCTTTCTGAGGTTTTTGCAACTACATTTAAAGCAGTTTACATATATTCAGGTACTTATTTTGTACTAGGGGCAATGGAGGGTTAAGTGACTTGCCCAGAGTCACAAAGAGCTGCAGTGGGAATTGAATTCAGTTCCCCAGAATCAAAGTCCACTGCATTAACCACTAGGCTACTCCTCCACTAGCAACATTCCATGTAGAATCTCAACTAGTAGCAACAGAATCTCAATAGTAGCAACATTCCATCTAGAATCTCCAATAGTAGCAACATTCCATGTAGAATCTCAAATAGGGAAAGGGCAATGGGACTTGATATACCGCCTTTCTGAGATTTTTGCACTACATTCATGTTTACATATATATATTCAGGTACTTATTTTTGTACCAGGGGCAATGGAGGGTTAAGTGACTTGCCCAGAGTCACAAGGAGAAGGAGCTGCAGTGGGAATTGAACTCAGTTCCCCAGGATCAACTGACACTGCCACTGCACTAACTACTAGGCTACTCCTCCACTACATGTAGAATCTCAAACAGGGAAAGGGAAGTGGGACTTGATATACTGCCTTTCTGAGGTTTTTCAACTACATTCAAAGTGGTTTACATATATTCAGGTACTTATTTTGTACCAGGGGCAATGGAGGGTTAAGTGACTTGCCCAGAGTCAAAAGGAATTGTGAGAAAGTGGGAATTGAACTCGGTTCCCCAGGATCAAAGTCCACTGCACTAACCACTAGGCTACTCCTCCACTATCCATACTAGTTATGGTAATCCAGGCTGCACTTTGAAAGCAGAATGATATTCATAAAAACGAGGAAAATTAATACCCCTTGATCTTTTCATGCAATAAGGGCCCCTTTTACCAAGCTGCGGCAAAAGGGGGCATGCGCTACTGTCGGCGCACATTTTTCACGCACGTCAAGGCCCCCTTTTATCAAAGTGGGTAAAAGGGAAGTCTCTCTTTCCTGCAGGAAATGGCTGTGCGGCAAGTAAAACACTTGCCATGTGGCCATTTGTTTGGGGGGGGGAGCCCTTACCATCACCCACTGAGGTGGCGGTAAGGGCTCCAGTGCAAGCCTGACAGTAACCGGACAGCATGCGGCACTGCCTGATTACCGCCAGGTATGCTCTGGTGCTACAAAAATAAATATTTTATTTAAAGCATTTGTATCTCACATTTTCCCACTGGTTGTAGGCTCAATGTGGCTTACAAAAGTATATCAGGACTACAGTACTAATAGTAAATTTAAACAATACAAACAGTAAATGAAAGATTGGCATTATATTAAACAACAGAATTTATTTTGTAAAGCTCAATGCGGCTTACATGGGGCAATGGAGGGTTAAGTGACTTGCCCAGAGTCACAAGGAGCTGCCTGTGCCTGAAGTGGGAATCAAACTCAGTTCCTCAGTTCCCCAAGACCAAAGTTTTTCTATATTTCTAGACATACAAAATATTAATTCACATTTTGAATTCTTACTCCCAGCTTACACTCAACTGATTTTTTTTTTTTGTTACATTTGTACCCTGCATTTTCCCACTCATGGCAGGCTCAATGTGGCTTACATGTTGTATACAGGTACTTATTTGTACCTGGGTCAATGGAGGGTTAAGTAACTTGCCCAGTGTCACAAGGAGCTGCCTGTGCCTGAAGTGGGAATTGAACTCAGTTCCTCAGGACCAAAGTCCACCACCCTAACCACTAGGCCACTCCTCCACCCTTAAGCCCCCTCACTCAATATAATTTCATACTTTGCCCCTGTGATCTCATCAGTAGGCCGCAGAAAAGAGCGCTAACCTTTCCCTCCCTCCCTTTGGAAGTCTCTTGACTGCCTGGCCCGTTTCCCTGGCTCCTGCAGCCCTTGCGATGGAAACTCACCAGAAAGTACTGGAGGGAAAGAAAAAATGTTAAATAATTCATAGCCACTACCATCAAGTCTGATGTAGGTATAAAAATAGTTACAAAACACCAGTCTCTACATGTGCTCCTTTAGGAGGCCAACTTGCAATAAAATGAAATGAAATTATTCTGAGGGAAACTGCATTATATATATTTTTTTTTTCTTACACAACTGCACAACACTCCTAAACCATCAGTGAGCACAGTCAGGCCCAATACATAAGTAAAGTGTCCAAAAATACACAATTTCATCAACACGGAAGTATTCTCCAAGCCTGACACTTCGCGCTCGCATAACAGCATGCCTCCTTGCAAAATTCTCTTCAGAATTCAGGTTACATATTACATGTTTTAGGAAAGGTCTTCCTTCATTAAATATTGAGATGAATTTGCTGTCTGGCACTACTGCTGTCTGCTCTGTGCAGTCTTCTGGAATTTGCTTGTGGTATTTTTTTTATTTAATTATTTTTTGCCGCCATAGAAGAAAACAGAACCTGAACTTCTGTGGCCACAGGACAGATGAGCATCCCAGTTTTCCTCGTTTGTCTTGCAGCATAAGCAGCAAGAGACATAAAATAGGACAAACTGCCTTTCAGCTGAATCAGAGGCATTGCCAGACTCGGTATTTTAGATGAGCCCAGAGGTAAATTGGATGCCCCTTCCCCCCCGCAACCACACACCACAAATATCTTCCTGGAGCTATTTTTTAAGAACACAAGAGGTCATTTTTTTCACCTAACCCACATCTTCTCCCTCTCCTCTGCGGCATCCCGGCACCCTGCACTCCTATCTGTGATACTTTGTACCATACTCTGTAAGCCGCACTGAACCTGCTATCGAGCGGGAAAGAGCGGGGTATAAATGCTACAAATAATAATAAAAATAATAATAATAATCTCTGAACTCCATCCCTCACCGATGTTGGTACAGGCGTCATTTTGTGCCGGCCCCACAGGCTTCAATTTGCCGTGTCCCACCCTCATTGACATCACTGTCTGTTTTCTATCTGGTGGAACGCGGGGCCGGCGCAAGAAGTGAAAATAAATTGTTGCGGGTGCCGAGGACGCCTGCACCGGGGAGGGAAGGGGTTCAGAGACCGGAGCGCAGATGCCGGGATGCTGCGGAGGAGAGGGGGGAAGAGAGCAGCGTGGCGTTGCAGCTGGGTGGGCCTGAGCCAAGATTGGATGGGCCTGTGCCCAGCCAGGCCCACCCGTATGTACGCCGCTGAGCTGAATGCTCATTCTGACTCAGTAGAGATAACCAGAGGTATTCTAAAAACACTTGGCCAGCAGTTGTCAAATTTTCCTACTGTAGCTTCATTTCTGAGGTACACAAAAATTACGGGACCACTGAAAAGGAGGACAACTCCGTGCTTACAACGGATGCAATTCGGGCTTTAATGTCGTTCAGTGTGATGCTATATCTTTGACATCTGCTCTCTGAATGCCCTGCTTTACTTTTGATCCTGTGGAACTAGTGACTAGTTAGGACCTAGGATTTGTTCAGCTGAATGGGATAACTTATTTGAGAGGTGAGGAATGGGATCTCTGGAATGCACAATGGTTCCTGGGCCATAAGCTAGGGACTACTGCCTTGGCACAGACTGTGGTGAATGGTTTTAAAGACTGAATTTAGGCTCTAATAAACATCAGTCATTGGGGGTGGGGGTGGGGGGGAGTTGTAAGCATGTTCCAAGAAGCAGTAAGAATTTGTTGGTTGCACATAGTTTTGTTCCTTTGGCTTCTCGGTTTCTATTAATTTTTTTTCTAACCTTTCTTTCTTATTCTCGTGCTGTAAAAATGCCTAATGCCTTATTCCATATTTCGTTATAGTATAGTCCTGAAATTTGGGAAAAATCAGTTTGAAACCAATTTCAACGTATTCCAAGTGGATGAAGACAATTCATTTTTATCATCAGAAGCTAGTTTTCAAGCTCACTGAGTAGGATTTTGTAAATAGGAAGAGTTTCTCCACATGACAGTTTTCCCTTGCTTCTTCGGGTTTTTAGCTGAACTGCAAGTGGTCTTTATTTTCAATCACTGTTGTTCAGTACATTTACCCGATTTTTATAACCTTGTCTGGCTTAAGCAGTCCACCGAGAATCCTCGGCTGGAGCCACAGAGCGCGATTTCCTAATCTCAGCCAGTAGGTGTCACTATTGAACAATGTCTTGAACTTACTTTCAAGGGGCTGTGAATGCTGCCCCCTACAGTAACCCAGCAAAAGACAGGCCTTGGTATTAACCCTGTGTCATCCACCAGGCCAAGAGAACGAAATGTAAATGAAGACTATTATATTTTCAAGTAGGAACTTTCTGGGGTCTGCCCCACCATCCCTCCCCCCCCCCCCCCAAACCAGATTTCCCTCCATTCAAGGAAAACTTTCCACTATATATTTTGTTTTGCCATAACTGAGACCGCACTGGAGCAACCAACCACCTGCGAGTGGGAAAAACCCAAGTAAGTGTGCGCTAAGGCCAACGTTTCCCATAGCTTGGGAAAAGGACCTCTTAGTGTTTGTGAGTCAGTGTCTTTCACCTAGTCCCATGCTTTCTTGAATTCCCATTAACATAGTAACATAGTAGATGATGGCAGAAAAAGACCTGCACGGACCATCCAGTCTGCCCAACAAGATAACTCATATGTGCTACTTTTTGTGTATACCCTACTTTGATTTGTACCTGTGCTCTTCAGGGCACAGACCGTATAAGTCTGCCCAGCACTATCCCCGCCTCCCAACCACCAGCCCCGCTTCCCAACCACTGGCTCTGGCACAGACCGTATAAGTCTGCCCAGCACTATCCCTGCCTCCCTACCACCAGCCCCTCCTCCCGCATGCAAATGTAATCAAATGGTTGTTAATGAGGTTTTTTCCTATTCCCTCCCAATGCTCAGAGAACAGTACACAAAACAGTTTCTTGCCTCTGCTATTCCTAATATGACTGGTTCCACGTTATCTGCCACACTTTCTGGGGAGAGATATTTCCTTATTTTGCACCTGATGCCTCGATCACCTTGTTCTAGAACTTCCTTTTACTGGAAGATGCCTGCCAGTTGGTACATTAAAATTTTTGAGGTATTTGAGTGCTCTCCCTCTTCTCTCTTCTAAAGTGTGGTTCTTTAGATCTTTAATTCTCACCCAGTAAATATTAAAGCACTAATTCTGCACCATTTTAGTAGGGTCCCCAATCCATCCCCTCCTGGACTGGCTCTATTCTGTTTGAGATATCGCTTCCAGAGGTGCATACCATCTGTCAAATGAAATATCACTACTACTACTACTACTACTACTTAGCATTTCTATAGCGCTGCCAGGGTTATGCAGCGCTGTACAAGTTTAAACATGGGGAAGGATGGTCCCTGCTCAAGAGAGCTTACAATCTAAAGGTAACAAGCTATGTAGTCAGTGTAGAGTGGCTAGGCGCCAAAAGCAAGGGAGAAGAGATGGGCTTTGAGTAAGGACTTGAAAATGGGCAGGGAGGGCGCATGGCGTATGGGCTCGGGGAGTCTGTTCCAGGCATAAGGTGAAGTGAGGCAGAAGGGGCGGAGTCTGGAGTTAGCGGTGGTGGAGAAGGGTACAGATAGGAGTGATTTGTCCTGAGAGCGGAGGTTACGGGTGGGGACATACGGGGAGAGGAGGGTAGAGAGGTAATGGGGGGCTGTAGATTGAGTGCACTTGAAGGTCAGTAGGAGAAGCTTGAACTGTATACGGTAGCGGATCGGGAGCCAGTGAAGCGACTTGAGGAGAGGGGTGATATGAGAGTATAGGTGAAGTATCACCAGAGCATCGAACCCGGATAAGCTAAGACAAGCTGGAAAAGCTGTCAGGAAAGCAAAATGGCAAATGGAAAAAAAAAGATAGCTACTACGGTAAAATTGGGGGATAAGACGTTTTTCAGATATGTAAGTTGACAGGAGGAAATGCCATAATAGCACTGTGAGGCTCAAAGCAGAGGGGGAGGAATATGCGGAAGATGATAAAGATAAAGCTGGACTGCTTAACAGTTATTTCTGCTCTGTGTTCATGGATGAAAGGCCGGGGGTAAGGCTGCAGAAAACAAAGGCTAAAGAGGATGGATGGATGGTAGACCAAGACCCGTTCTCAGAGGCCTGTGTTTGTGAGGAGCTAGCTAAACTAAAAGTAGGCAAAGCAATGGGGCCTGATGGGATACACCCGAGGGTGCAGTGGCGTACCAGGGGGAGGGCGGTGCGGGCGGTCCGCCCCGGGTGCACGCCACTGGGGGGGGGGGGGCGCCGTGGCGCGTGCCTGCCGCCCCGTCTCCGAGTTCGCATGTGTTCACCGCTCCCCCTGCCCCGGAACAGGTTACTTCCTGTTTCGGGGCAGAGAGGGAGCAGTGAACACATGCAAACTCGGAGCCGACAGGGCGACAGGCGTGCGCCACAGCACCCCCCCAGTCGCGTGCACCCGGAGGGGGGTGTCATTTCGCCGGGGGGGGGGAGGTTGCGCTGCACCCCGGGTGTCAGCTAGCGTCGGAACGCCACTGCGAGGGTGCTCAAGGAACTAAGAGAAGTTCTGGTGGCTCCGCTGACTGACCTCTTCAAAGCTTCCTTGGAGACTGGAGTGGTCCCTCTGCACAAGAGTGAAAGCAAGGAGGAGGTTGGGAATTACAGACCTGTCAGTCTGACCTCAGTGGTGGGTAAACTAATGGAAACACTTCTAAAGCAGAAGATTGTGAGGTTTCTCAAACTGGAATGCTGAACCCGAGACAGCATGGCTTCACTAGAGGCAGGTCATGTCAAACGAATCTGATGGATTTCTTCAACTGGGGGACCAAACAGTTGGACTTGTGAGGGGTGCTAGATGTGGTATACTTAGATTTCAACAAAGCTCATACAACTGATAAATAAATTGAGTGCCCTTGGTATGGCACCTAGAGTAACTGAGTTAAAAATTCATTGAATGGAAGGAGACAGAGGGCAGTGGTAAATGGAGCTTGCTCTGAAGAATGGGATGTTATCAGTGGAGTACTGCAGGGATCGGTCCTCGGTCCGGCTCTTTTTAACATCTTTGTGAATGATATTGCAGAAGGGCTATCTGGCAAGGTTTGTCTCTTTGCGGATGATATCAAACTCTGCAACAGGGTGGACACCCCGGAGGGTGTGGGTGACATAAGGAAGGCACAACCGAAGAACAGAAGAACAGGAACCCTTGTAGCCATACAGACACAACAATCACAACATTAGGAAGGACCAAGCAAAGCTGGAGGAATTGTCCAATATTTGGCAACTAAGATTTAATGTTAAAAAATGCAGGGTCATAAACTTGGGTCACAAGAATCCGAGGGAACGGTACAATATAGGGATGAAGTGCTTCTGTGTATGAAGGAAGAGAGGGACTTGGGGCTGATTATGTCTGATGACCTTAAAGCTTCCAAACAGGTAGAAAAAGCGACGGTCAAAGCCAGAAGGAAGCTTGGGTGTATAAGAAGAGGGATGACCAGCAGGATAGTGCCCTTGTATAAGTCTCTGGTGAGGCCTCATTTAGAGTACTTGTGTGCAGTTCTGGAGACCGCACCTACAGACAGATATAAACAGGATGGAGTCGGTCTAGAGGGTGGCTACAAAATTAGTAAGCAGTCTGGAACACAAAAAATACAGGGACCAGCTTATGAACCTCAACATGTATACGCTGGAAGAAAGGGGGGAGAGAGGGGAGATATGGCTTCTAAAAGCCCCGTTCTCCCTTGCTCCATGACTACACTATTTACTAGCACCAAAGCCAGATGGAGTGGCTGGTAGCTGTCCGTTTCCTTCTCTCGCCACTTTATTAGACAGGTATGGCATCTGCCAGACTCACGCCTGTTGGGTTGTGTTCAGAAAGCTGCTGCTGTTGGTGGTTACTACACAGCTGGCTGCTTATTTTCATCGATAATCACAGCTATCAGGAAAAATGTGGGCTCAGTATTTTTTTTTGTTTGTTACATTTGTACCCTGCGCTTTCCACTCATGGCAGGCTCAATGCGGCTTACATGGGGCAATGGAGGGTTAAGTGACTTGCCCAGAGTCACACCAATGTGGCCGCGCAGGCTTCTGCTTCTGTGAGTCTGACGTGCAGGACGTCAGATTCACAGAAACAGAAGACTGCACAGCCTTCTACATGGAATGTTGCTAGTGGAATAGCAACATTCCATGTAGAATCTCCAATAGTAGCAACATTCCATGTAGAATCTCCAATAGTATCTATTTTATTTAAGTTACATTTGTACCCCGCGCTTTCCCACTCATGGCAGGCTCAATGCGGCTTACATGGGGCAATGGAGGGTTAAGTGACTTGCCCAGAGTCCCACTAGCAACATTCCATGTAGAAGTCGGCCCTTGCAGATCACCAATGTGGCCGCGCAGGCTTCTGCTTCTGTGAGTCTGACGTCCTGCACGTATGTGCAGGACGTCAGACTCACAGAAACAGAAGCCTGCGCAGCCTTCTACATGGAATGTTGCTAGTGGAATAGCAACATTCCATGTAGAATCTCCAATAGTATCTATTTTATTTTTGTTACATTTGTACCCCACACTTTCCCACTCATGGCAGGCTCAATGCGGCTTACATGGGGCAATGGAGGGTTAAGTGACTTGCCCAGAGTCACAAGGAGCTGCCTGTGCCTGAAGTGGAAATCGAACTCAGTTCCTCAGTTCCCCAGGAACTAGCAACATTCCATGTAGAAGTCGGCCCTTACAGATCACCAATGTGGTTGCGCAGGCTTCTGCTTCTGTGAGTCTGACGTCCTGCCTCACAGAAACAGAAGCCTGCGCAGCCTTCTACATGGAATGTTGCTAGTGGAATAGCAACATTCCATGTAGAATCTCCAATAGTAGCAACATTCCATGTAGAATCTCCAATGGTATCTATTTTATTTTTGTTACATTTGTACCCTGCGCTTTCCCACTCATGGCAGTGGGCTCAATGCGGCTTACATGGGGCAATGGAGGGTTAAGTGACTTGCCCAGAGTCACAAGGAGCTGCCTGTGCATGAAGTGGGAATCGAACTCAGTTCCTCAGGACCAAAGTCCACCACCCTAACCACTAGGCCACTCCTCCACTATAACGCTAAATGCCATGCTTTCTGGGCTACTTTGCCTTTTAGGCACTTTTTTAATGTTTTCACCTAGCATAGGCGCCAACTAAGCTCCTTCAGAATTGAGCAAGCTCAATCATTTTGTTCAGAGCGGGATAATTTTAATGTATTTGACACCACCGATCATTTTGAAAGTTTGGCACCTATGTTGGCTAGAAATCTGCTTGATTTTGTACTCTTTATTGCGTTTGATCCTTTGAGTTTCCTCCATAATATCCAGCACTATGGACCTGAACGTCGATCTGATTACTCTCCTTGCCAAAACTCATGCTGAAGATGGGTTTCGATTCTGGTACAGTAGGTAGGTCACTGGGGCTCTATGGGGGTTGTGCCTTCTTAAGCTTTCATTCACAGCCACCCTGAGGTTCTGCCCAATCTTTATCCAAGGACCCCAGCTCACCAAAGAACCCACTATGAGTGAGAATCCCAGAGTCCTGTTTATTTCAATGAATTTCTCCCACTGAATTTTGCAGAGCTCTACATACTGGCACGAAACTTCTGCTTGTCAGTTTCTCAGTACTGACTATAAATTCAGTATTTCAAAAAAGAAAAAAAGTGTGGCACCAGGGAGGAATTTCTTCTTACTCTTCCTTCCACATCACACCATTTTTGCAAAAACTTCATTGGCTACCAGTACAATACAGGGCTAAATTTAAACCTCTATGTCTGATCTTCAAGGCCCTCAAAGGAAATGGCCCTGAGTACCCGAAGGTTAGGATGATCCTCTACACACCGCCAAGGACACTAAGGTCCTCTCAGGGACTACCACACCCTCTCCAAAAGACATTACACGATGTGATACCCGCAAGCGAGCCTTCTCCGGAGTAGCCCCCACACTCTGGAATGCACTCTCTGTAAGACTCCGCTTAACACAAGACTATCTCTACTTCAGAAAGCAGGTGAAAGCCTGGCTCTTCAACCAGGCCTTTAATGGAAGAAGTAACTTGTTAGTCTCACTCACACACACGAAGAGTGACTCGGGCTGCATATACTGCAGCAGGACATGTTTATCCACTCCTACCCTAGCTGAGATAACATTTAACCATCTCTCCGATCTCATGTGCAACTTTCTTTAAATTAATCACCTTATTTTCTAACTCTTCTTACTCTCTTACCTATCTATATGTTCTATCTTTGCTTATACCCTTCACTACCCATTACGTATTGTGTTGACATTTTAAGTAGTGTACTATGCCATATTTATTGTTAATTGAATATTTTTACTGCTGCAATTGCCTATTGCTCATATTTGATCTAGTCTGTACACCACTTTGAGTGAATTCCTTTAAAAAGGCGTCAAATAAATCCTACTAAATAAATAAATAAAAATAAGTTCTCATGGTCTGTCGATTATCAGAAAAGGTGCTTCTAACCCTGTGGCCGCCAGAGGAGATGGTAGTGGTGGCAGCTGCACTGCACAGAGAAGTACCTTCCACTCCTCCACTGCTGGGTCATATTTGAACGCGGTAATGGTGCCATGCTAAAAAATAAATAAATAAATAAAAATCGCACGAGGGAAGGAAAGAAAGAGAGGTAAAGAAAGGGGGAAGGGGAGATTGGGAGCAAAAGGGAAGAGGAGAAGGAAAGCAAAGGTTGAGACAGGATCCAAAAAGAAAGAGTGCAAGGGGAGCAAGAAAGAAAACAGTATAAGAGAAAGAAGGAGGGGGAAGGGAGGAAGCAAGAAAAGAGAGGAGAGAGCAGATACAAGGAGAAAAAAGGGAGAAGAGAAACAGAAAAGGAAGAAACAGGAAGGAGAGAGAGAGAGAGAGAGAGAGAAAGTGAGCAAGGGGGGAGAAAGAGAGAATGCAAAGCAGGGGCGTATCTGCGTGGGGCCACAGGGGCCTGGGCCCCCGCAGATTTCGCCCTGGACCCCCCTACCATCGACCCTCTCCACCTCCCACTCCCTCCCGCACGCCCGCCACCAACCCGTCGACGATCTTTGCTGGCGGGGGACCCCAAGCCCCAGCCAGCCGAAGTCCTCTCTTCCGTGCAGGATGCAAGTTGCAACGCTTCCTGTTCTTCTGAGTCTGACGTCCTGCACGTATAACGTGTAGGACGTCAGACTCAGAAGAACAGGACGCGTTGCAACTTGCAGCCTGCATGGAAGAGAGGACCTCGGCTGGCGGGGGGGGTTGGGGTCCCCCGCCAGCAAAGGTAAGTGACAGCAGCGGGGGAGGGTTGGCGGCGGCGGGAGGGGGTGGAGTGTCATTGGTGGCGAGGGGGGGGTCTGGCAGTGGCGGGGGGGGTCCGGAAATGGCGGGGGGGGGGATCGGTGGCGCCGGGGGGGGGGGGCTAAAATGTGCCCCCTCCCTCTGGCTCTGGCCCCCCCTACCGCCAGAGTCCAGATATGCCCCTGAATTGCAAAGAGGGACGAAAATCAGAAAGCAAAAGGGTAGGGGGGGAAGGGATAGAAAGTGACAGAGAGATGGATGAGGGTAGCTGACTAGGGAGCAGAGAGGGAAGAAAGTTTAGGATCCTGTGCTGTTGCAGAGAAGGGAAGCTGAGTAACCTGGCATAAAAGCAGACCTGAAGTAGGTAAGAAAAATGACAGAGATGAAGGAGGGAGAAAGGGAAAAGGAGATAGTGGCAGAAAGGGAGAGAAGAAAACAAACTGGGTGAGAAAGGCAGCAGAACTTACTCAGCACTGACAGTACCAAAAAATCACCTTAGTGGCAAGTGGATGCCACCATTGTGAGACTCTTGTGGTTTCTCTCATTTTACCTCTTTTGTAGCTGCTATCTGATGAGCAAATTGGTGCTCGCAGGGAGATTTGTGGCTTTATGCTCTGTACAAGAAAACGCTGACTGAATCATTCCTCCTCCTCCTCCCTCAGAGCGAGTACTTCTGATGAGTGTAAATGATTCTTGGCTACCCAAGTTGGCTCTGAAATCTCATGCCCTGGTCTGGAAAGTGCTCTGAGAAATACAGCAGGTCCTGTTGTACTAAGTTTCTTGCTATAATGAACCTTTTCTGAAGCAAAGAAGCAATGTTTGAACAGCATGCGAGCATTACGACCCAGCTTTTCTGATTCTCAGGAACCTGACTTTTTTTTTTGCTATCCAAGGTGGTAAGTAAACTGGATTTTGGATTCAAATGGTTTGTCTTATTGCCCTTTGGTTAGACTCTACACTGAGCCACTACGGACTAGATTCTATACAGCGCGCCTAAAAAATTGGAACTGAAATGAAATACGGCTAGGCACCCTATATAATAAAACGCACCTCCAACATTCTGAAGCTGACTGCATGGCTGAGGCATTCCTGCTCTCTGTATCCATCTCCTGAATTGACATCACGTACTTCCGGGTTCCTCACAAGCAGAAGTGACCAACCCCCCCACCCGCCGTCACTCCGCCGTTGCGCCTCACCTCCCTTTGCTGGCGGGGGACTCCAACCCGCCAACTGTTTCTGTGAGTCTGACGTCCTGCACGTTGTACGTGCGTGCAGAACGTCAGAAACCAAACCCAAATGAAGGAAGGAAGGAAGGAAGGAAGGAGACTTCGGCTGGCGGGGGTTGGGGTCCTCTGCCAGCAAAGGGAGGTGAGGCGCGATTGCGGAGTGTTGGCGGGAGGAGGGGGGGTTGAGAGGTTCGTCGGTAGGGGGGTCCAGGGGCAAATCTACGGGGACCAGGCCCCTGTGGCCCCATAGCAGATACGTCCCCGGTTGTACGGGATTTATAACCCGCCAAATCTTCTAATACAGAATTCAAGGTGGGGTGACATAAAAGATACTGATGCATTTCATCAGGATATAACATCAAAATTTAAAAAAAAAAACCCCAAAGCTGATTAATTGGAAAACAAATGAGTTTTTAAAACTTTTCTAAAAACAAATCAGAAGGTAAATCATTCCACAGACGAACTGCAGAAAAAATAAAAAATGTGGAGAATAAAGACTTGAAATGAATTCCTTTTACAGCTGGAAAAGTCAATGTTAACCAATTGCATGGTCTTGATACTTTTTAGTAGGTTAAAGCTATTCACAGGATCAGCCGAACAAAATTAAATGCAAGACATAGCACCTTAAATTTAACTCTTTTCTGAACTGGAAGCCAGTGTAACCTAGCCAGCAATGGAGAAACTTTGTCATGTTTTGAACATTTAAATATCAACCTAGCCGCTGAATTTTATATCATCTGTAACCTATTTATTTGTTTAACTGTAAGTCCTATATACAAAGAATTGCCATAATCCGCGTTAGGAGTTACGGATCAAGAAAGGGATCTGGGTGTCGTCGTCGATGATACGCTGAAACCTTCTGCTCAGTGTGCTGCTGCGGCTAGGAAAGCGAATAGAATGTTGGGTGTTATTAGGAAGGGTATGGAGTCCAGGTGTGCGGATGTTATAATGCCGTTGTATCGCTCCATGGTGCGACCGCACCTGGAGTATTGTGTTCAGTACTGGTCTCCGTATCTCAAAAAAGATATAGTAGAATTGGAAAAGGTACAGCGAAGGGCGACGAAAATGATAGTGGGGATGGGACGACTTTCCTATGAAGAGAGGCTGAGAAGGCTAGGGCTTTTCAGCTTGGAGAAGAGACGGCTGAGGGGAGATATGATAGAAGTGTATAAAATAATGAGTGGAATGGATCGGGTGGATGTGAAGCGACTGTTCACGCTATCCAAAAATACTAGGACTAGAGGGCATGAGTTGAAGCTACAGTGTGGTAAATTTAAAACGAATCGGAGAAAATTTTTCTTCACCCAACGTGTAATTAGACTCTGGAATTCATTGCCGGAGAACGTGGTACGGGCGGTTAGCTTGACTGAGTTTAAAAAGGGGTTAGATAGATTCCTAAAGGACAAGTCCATAGACCGCTATTAAATGGACTTGGAAAAATTCCGCATTTTTAGGTATAACTTGTCTGGAATGTTTTTACGTTTGGGGAGCGTGCCAGGTGCCCTTGACCTGGATTGGCCACTGTCGGTGACAGGATGCTGGGCTAGATGGACCTTTGGTCTTTCCCAGTATGGCACTACTTATGTACTTATGTACTTATGTACTAATAAGGTAAGAATCAACAATCGCACTATAATCCGAAAGTGTTCACACGAAAAATAAGAACGTATTAAATAAAGTTGTTTAAGGTTATAATAAGCTTTGCGTATACTATTATTTACCTGAGATTCCATAGATAATGATAACACCCTAGATTCCTGATCTACTCAAATTGAAAGATCATCAGTAACTTTAATACATTGAGGAGTAATGAAGGGTCCAGGCCAAACCATAATACTTTTGTTTTTTTCTTCATTAATTAATTAGCAAGCCAATCAGTACTGATAATTGCCACTTAATCAATTATTGACATGGAATGGGCATGTCATGGGCGTTTCTAAAATCTATGCGCGTGGTTATAGTATACACCCGGTCCACCTCCCCTTACTAACCCCCTCCCACCCAGCCTCTATGCCAGCCTCAAATGTCATACCCAGCTCCCTGACAGCAGTATGCAGGTCCCTGGAGCAGTTTTAGTGGGTGCAGTGCACTTCAGGCAGGCGGACCCAGGTCCATGGTGGTAAATGTAAGCCCTTCAAAACCCACCAGAAACCGACTGTACCCACATGTAGGTGACCCCCTTCACCCCTTAGGGCTAAGGTAGTGGAGTACAGTTGTGGGGAGTGGGTTTGGGGGGGGGGTTGGGGGGCTCAGCACACAAGGTAAGGGAGTTATGCACCTAGGAGCAATTTCTGAAGTCCACTACAGTGCCCCCTAGGCTGCCCGGTTGGTGTCCTGGCATGTGAGGGGGACCAGTTCACTACAAATGCTGGCTCCTCCCACGACCAAATGGCTTGGATTTGGTCGTTTCTGAGATGGGCATCCTCGGTTTCCATTATGGCCGAAAATCGGGGATGACCATCTCTAAGGATGACCATCTCTAAGGTCGACCTAAATTTCACGATTTGGACATCCCCGACCGTATTATCGAAACGAAAAGATGGACGCCCATCTTCTTTTGATAATATTGTTTCACCGCCCCCTCGCCGGGGCGTCCTGCGAGGACGTCCTCAGGAAAACTTGGGCGCCTCTTTCGATGATGCCCCTCCATGTAATTCATGATTCTGCCTGTGCTCCACTCAAACTACACCCCCCAAACTTGTAAGTTGAATAAAAATACACGACTTCTTGATACCGCACATATGTCTACGCTTGTGAACTGTGTATTCTTTTTATAAGAGGCCTTTTAATTGCATATAACAAGGTTTATGTAGGGCTGGCCCAATCATTAGGCAGGACTATGTGACTGCCTAGAACAGCAGCTTTGGGGGAGGGGAGGGAAGTGGTACCACAGAGCAGCTGCAGTCGAAACAAAACAATCACACAAAGAAATAATAAGGTATATTTACCCGTAGAAAGCATGGGAAGTTTTACCAATATTATTCTAGGAGAGGGGTGGTGTTTGGAGTGATCAGGATTGATGGGGTTGGGGGTGGAACAAGGGGACTGAAAGTTAATTGGAGGGGGTTTAAGGGTGAAGGTTTGCCTAGGCCAGGGTTTCCCAAGTTCGGTCCTGGAGTACCCTTTGCCAGTCAGGTTTTCAGGATATCCACAATGAATATGCATGAAAGAGATTTGCATATAACGGAGGCAGTATATGAAAATCAAGATTATGCATATTCATTGTTGATAGCCTGAAAACCTGACAGGCAAGGGGTACTCCAGGACTAGACTTGGGAAACACTGGCCTAAGGCACCTAATAACCTTGCACGGGCCCTGGGATTCTACAGTAACCCCACATGTACAACATTCCTGCATTTCCCTCTTTCTCCACTATCCTGTAACATCTGCACATTGAAGGTCCAGTCTGGCCTAGGAGAGAATAAATCTCTTTTTAGACCTACATTCAGACCTGGAGTTACCAATTGACTTTATTTGACATTACTTCTTTCTATTCCATTGTAACAACTGACTTGCTCCGATTTTCCCTAAGTAAAACCAGATTTAAGTTCATGCATGCAGGAGTGGAATAACTGAGGGACTAGATCAGCCTGGATCCAGCTGGCTTCCCTACATCCACTGTTGGATTTCATTGCTGCTCCATATTAAGATGCAGAAGATCAACCCTTCGGCAGCACTGCCAGGGCTCAGCTGCTCCTTGGAAGTAGGGAACTTAACCAGGAATCAAACTCTGGTCTCCCAATCTGCAGTGGAAACCACTAAGGCCTGTTTTATGAGGCTGAACTAAGAAATGTGCATAGCACTTCTTTCTGTGAGCCTTTCCCACACGCTAAGGGGTAAATTCAATAAATGGCACCTTAAATATCAGCGCTGGAAAACCACAAGGTTAGCGTGATTCTATAAACTATGCCTAAAGTTAGGCGTAGTTTATAGAATATGTGCAAGTGGCGTTCTTGCACCTAAAATTTAGGCACACCCACTTAGGCCACCTAAAACCAGGCCTAAATACCTGCACCAAACAAAGGTGCTGCAGATTGAGTGTATTCCATAATAATGTTCATAGTTTTTGGTAAAGGTGGGGTTAGCTTAGCGGAGTTTAAAAAACGTTTGGACGGCTTCCTAAAGGAAAAGTCCATAGACCGTTATTAAATGGACTTGGGGAAAATCCACTATTTCTGGGATAAGCAGTATAAAATGTTTTGTACATTTTGGGGATCTTGCTGGGTATTTGTGACCTGGATTGGACACTGTTGGAAACAGGATACCAGGCTCGATGGACCTTTGGTCTTTCCCAGTATGGCAATACTTATGTACTTATGAAGCCCACAACATGCCTATTCCATGCCCATGGCCACGTTCCCTTTCCAGCTGCATGCATTACAATTTGCAAGCATATAACAAAAGAGAGAGAACGAAGTACAAACTAAAGTCCAAACAAAAAAAAAAAACAGCACCACGGGCCTTTAAAAATGGAACACAGAAAGTGAAAGTGCCTTGGTGCTTTGTAGCTTTTACTATATGAGTCATGGGGACCCCTGATGCAGGTGCTAGTCACCGAAACACGGCCCGTGTCGGGTCTTTTTGTCAAGGCTCATTCATTAAAGAACTGTGTTCCATTTTTAAAGGCCTGTGGTGCTGTTTTTTTTTTGTTTGTTACAATTTGCAAGCACCATATTATAGAATGCACCTAGAATGCTGTGTGCCTAAATTCTAATTAAAGCCAATTAGTGCTCCTAATTGGTTAAGTACCAATTATCGGCACTGATTGGCTTATTAATTGTGCGTGCAATTTGGTTGTGCAGCCAAATTAGCACGCACAGCTTAAGGTGTCATTTATAGAATTTGGGAGTAAGCCCATTTCTAGCAAGGCCATCAAAAAAAAAGCTTTTCTCTATTTCTTGAATATAAGGCCTTGTGCTAAAAATCTCAAAACGAGAAATAAACAAATCCACCAACATGAACGTAGACTAAAACAGTGCTTAATCAGAGTAATAAATCAGTAATTAATCAGAGTGTGAAAACAATCCACGACCACTTGAACTTCAGGAAATCACTAAAAACCAACCTCTTCAAAAAGGCCTACCCCAACGACCCCACGTAACCCTCTTCACCTACCAACACAGCATGACTATGATCGAACAGGACATCACGCAATCTTCATCCATTCTGACCCTCCACTTATACTTCATACGATCACTATACAACTTTGTATTTGTTATCCACCGACTGGGCAAACGCCTTTGACGGTGCTATGTAAGTCACATTGCGCCTGCAAAATAGGTGGGAAAATGTGGGGTACAAATGCAACAAATCCTATATAATAAAACTCACCCTCAACGTTCTGAGGACACCGACGTCAGTGTCACTTCCTGCGGGCACTTCCTTCGGGTTCGAAGGGTTCGTGGTGATGAAGCCACCGAAATCACTGTGTCTGGGCCCCGCCCTCCCGTCAAACGTGATGACGTCGAGGGCGGAGCGATGGCGTCAAAGATTGAGGGCGGCGTCAGTGGGTGAAGGTGGCGTGCATTGACGAGGTGCGGAGCAATGGCGGTCAGTGGCTTCACAATGCCGACGGGGTGGGTAGGGAGGGGGGGTTCGGGAGGAAAACCTTACTAGTGCCCGTTCCATTTCCTCCAGAAACGGGCATATTTTACTAGTAAATAAATAAATGTTATTCTTTGAACAGCAGGACTAGTTGTCACAAGTCTAGAGAAGATTCAAAGTGTGACTGTCGAGGGCGTGCGACGCTACTTGCAGCGCTTTCTCCATTTTTTTGCAAACCACAATAGGAAATAAAACTTGAAATAATTCATTACAGCAAGTGATACTGATAGACCCATCAACACAACAAAGGAAGACTTCTGAAGCAGGCCAGTGGGCCAAAACACGGCTGTGTCAAGTCGTTATTGCTAATCAATAACTCTTTTAGACCATATAGCATCATCATTTTACTGAGTCGCATTTACTGTCTCCTGAGTGTTATTATCTCTGCCAGGTTTGTTGTTCTTCTGTATCTCTGTAGCATTAGCACATGGGCCATTTCAAAAACTTAACACTCACTGGCACTAGGGGCACCCACATTATGGATGCAATAACCAGTTAGCGTGGTGATAATATTGGTATGCTAGCTGATTAATGCATATAAGTACATAAGTATTGCCATAGTGGGAAAGACCAAAGGTCCATCAAGCCCAGCATCCTGTTTCCAACAGTGGCCAATCCAAGTCACAAATACCCGGCAAGATCCCAAAAATGTACAAAACATTTTATAATGCTTATCCCAGAAATAGTGGATTTTCCCGAAGTCCATTTAATAACGGTCTATGGACTTTTCCTTTAGGAAGCCAGCCAAACCTTTTTTAAACTCCGCTAAGCTAACCACCTTTACCACATTCTCTGGCAACGAATTCCAGAGTTTAATTACACGTTGAGTGAAGAAAAGTTTTCTCCGATTTGTTTTAAATTTACTACATTTTAGCTTCACCGCATGCCCCCTAGTCCTAGTATTTTTGGAAAGCGTGAACAGACGCTTCACATCTACCCGTTCAACTCCACTCATTATTTTATAGACCTCTATTATATCTCCCCTCAGCCGCCTTTTCTCCAAGCTGAAGAGCCCCAGCCGCTCCAACCCCTCCTCACAGGGAAGTCGTCCCATCCCCTTTATCACTTTCGTTGCCCTTCTCTGCACCTTTTCTAATTCCACTATATCCTTTCTGAGGTGCGGCGACCAGAATTGAACACAATACTCGAGGTGCGGTCGCACCATGGAGCGATACAAAGGCATCCACACCCATTCTCTGCCTCTGACATGCCTCCTCCAAAAATCAGATACAAAAAATAAATAAATACCGCACACTTTCCACTCACAGACGACAAAACTAAGGCACAGTGCTGTAGCATGTCCAGTGTTAGGCCATTTTTGCTGCGTTAGGCAGACATTACACCTAACGCAGCTTAGAAAAAATGCCCCTGAGTGGCCCAATGTAAGTTAAAAACTGAGGAAAATCAATATTGCATTCAAAAAGCTGAATAGGAAAATTGTTCTAGATGAAATTAGAAAGGGCAGTTCTTATTTAATGTTTCCTCAATCGACTGGCCAATAAATATCTACTTAAGCGTGTGGCCATTAATTCAGAAAATGGAAAATCGGCCGTTTTTTTCTGACAGCATTAAAAATGGCCATAGCGCGCAGGAAAGACGCGTGGTAAGGGTAAATTCTACCGCAGCTTTGTAAAGGACTCACACATTGACACCATATTTCAGACAAGTGTAAATTTGAGGGTGCGAACCTATACACAATTGTGGCCTGTTCTGCTTACTTATTTTATAAAGAGAAATAAATGCTTATGTTGCATTTGAAAGTAAACTTAATATAGGCACTTTTCGGAACTTTTCCCCAAGTGCCCTGTTGTAAAATTATGCCCTCAAGTGCAAAATATATTCAAGCATAAACAGGAACTGCTAAACCAGATTCTAACTTTCAGGACCCAACAGGATCATCAGGGCTTTGTGATTATTCATCCCATTGGAATCACTGTTAGACATTTCTTTCCCTGATACAACACAAGACTCTTTTTTTTTTACAAATTCATATTTTCCCCCGGTTTTAAAGTGAACTCCAGGGTTTCTTCTATGTAATATTAAAGTCTATGCTGCTGGTCGTACTAGGAATACACAGCAACTCGTAACTGCTACCAGCAAAAATGACCCTGAAACTATGGCAGCTTTTCTACAGGGGGGGGGGGGGGACTGAGAAATCTGAGGGTGGTATCTATAAAACCTAACTAATATCCTCCCAGTTAAATGGATTGAGAGATTGGGATTGGTGACTGAGGCTCTCTGCATGCCCATCTACCTAAATGGGCCATCCATTATCCTCCCCACCCCCTCCACTAACCTTGTTTACAGGGAGGATCTGTCTAGAGGTGGAAAGCCAAGGTTTGCTAGAGCTTCACAGTCCGAGCTGGTGAAAACATTTTTCATCCAGTACAGTTTTTGGAAACTGAATGCTCTATTTGTTCAATGTGTGGCACCGTTTTAAGGTGAATGTCTCCCCTCCAAAAAAAAAAATATATAAAATCAATATTTTGATTGATTGGAAGCTTTTCCAGAAAAATATTTGAACAAAATAGATTTTGACTCTTATGGATTTATATCTTCCTAGCTAAGACTTCTAAAATTCTCTGAAATAAGCACAGTTTAAAAGGAAGCTATCCACTAGGTACAAGATGCAGCATTACTAAGTCAGGGTGGAAAACTACAGCCTGGGCACCCCTCTTTAAAATGCCAACATTATACAACCTATGAACCAGTTTGCATTTCCAAACACACTTACGCATATTTCAATTACACACCACCAGCAACAAAAATGCCTAGAAAATGATGATTCAGGAGAGCCGATGAAGGGAAAAAATATCCTGCAAAATAATTTGCCTATCAGCACAGCATGGCAGAATTCAAGTCATGTATCTCCCCCAGTGCCTGTGTGGAAATGCAAGTGGCAGAAAGTACCATGTGCAGTCGCATTGCTCCTCAGCTTGGAGAGAGGAGGAAAAAAAGATTACGCTTTGCTTTTTGGTATTCTTTCATCTGTGACAATATGGAAATATATTTATCTTCCCATTTGTTCTTAAAATAGCATTTTCATTTCACACCTTTTCTTCTGAAAACATATTGGCAACAGATCCAAGCAAACCCGATTCACTAGTAAATCCCACATGCCAGCCTTATCCAAGAGACTGTCAGTTTAATGCAGGATCTTATGTTAGATTTTACTTACATTAAGCCTCACTGGTAGACCACAGAATAGGCCAGGGACCAATCGCATTCAACTGATTTATACGTTTTGAACTATGCAGTCCAAAATTATATAGATTTAAAGTAAGGGTAGGGCTATTTTTCTTATATCTATTTCTATATATCTATATATATATATATCTTATTTTGGTACAGAACAAAACACAGAAGAACAGGAGTTTGGCTGTAGAATGACATACAGAAAACAGAAACAAGAAACTGAAACAAACAAAAAAAACCAACCCCTACTAAAATATTTGGACTTATCTAAACATGTTAACATGTTAAGTGATGTTTCATTCACAAATGCTGGGACATGATACATTGTACGTGATTCCTTTTACTTGGACTAACCTAATGAATCTTGACCAATGTATCAAGTGAGTCCACCTACGGCATAGTTGTTGACCTCTGTTTCCATATATCCAGATGGTCCAACACAGCAGCCACACTGCCTTACTCACAACTATTAAGAATGTACACACAGCTGGAAATCCTAATAATAATAAAAAAAAATTCCTGTTTTCACACAGCATTGGTCTCCTGAAGTGCCGGGTTATCTATTGAAGCAAAATGCATGCTGCTTTTGATTGGAAAATATCACGTTACATAAAATCAAGAGCCCTGTTTCACAAGAAGGTTATGGAGCTGTCAAAAGGAAACCCACTAGAGCAGAAATCCTAACAAACCTAGAAATGGCTTTTCTGTGAAGGAAAAAAAAAAACGAGTAAGGGTGTTTTTCCTCGACACATCTGAGATACTTTACAAATTGAAGCAAGGGGTTTACTCTACTGGTTTTATTTTCTAGTCAGGCGTCAACAGTACAATTAAGATATGTGAGCAAAAGGGTAGGGTGTGGGGATGCGCTTGTGGGGGGGGGGGGGGGGGGGCATTTGTTTTTACTTTCAAACCTCCCATTTGGGTGATGCATAAGACCATAAAGAAACTCCCACTCAAGGCCATTTAATAGACCTGTTTCTAATGTTGCTTTCTACCTTCCCTCCCTTCTCCAAAGTAATATGCTATTCTATTTCATCAATCCTCCACCTGAACAGACACTTTCTGTAAATTACAACTATCCAGATTCAAAGAGATGGACCAACAGACAATGCTCCTTCTCCCCACACCACACATTCAAATAAAAGAACCCAACAAACCTCAAGGACGTTAGATTATTTCATCTACTAACTCTGTGACCATCCCGAACAAACGGGGAACGTGGAAAGCCAGTACAACATTACCTCCAAACATCTCCCAGGGCCCTGAAAAACATATTTCTGTCTTCTCCACACTGGCGGAGAAGGAAAGGCATGGGAGCTAGGAAACAAAAGCAGGGAAGACTGGAAAGGTCCCTGTACTCCCTCACTTTCCCAGTTCATTCTTTTGCATTCAGCCAGCAGGGTAAGAGGTGAGGTCCCCAGCTGCATTGGTGCAATAGGGAAAAACTGAAAATCAATTTTCACAGGTGAAGATCAAGCCTGTACTAGCCCACACTAACTCCCCCCAAAAGCATGTAACAGTAAATACAGTAACCCAGCTTTAAACCTTGGGGTCACAACCAGGTTCAGTCAATAATCTACTCAGGCATCTCACCCCCCTTTTTTTCTCAGACAGTAATATTGAGAAGGTACTTGGTATACACAGGTGAAAGCGGTGTTTTCTTTTAGGATAAGAATCAGTAACATGAGTAAAGCACCAAATCAGCTTTCATTATACCGCCCAAATCATAAATGGTCTGCCTCTGTATAAGGTCTATAATGCACAGGTAGGCACACCCACAGACTAACTATAACACCAATCTGTCAACATGATGCACCAAAAGCAAGCAGTATGGAGTGGTCCGTTCTCTCTAAGCGTGGGTTTTATTCCGATCTGGTGCAGGTTGAGGATTACTGCAAGGATCATTGCAGGCAATCGCACGGGGAGGGGCGAGAAAAAAAAAAACCCACTACAGTTTTCAAAGCATGGCTTGCAAAACTAGGATTCAATTTCCTACTGCTAAATCTGTCAGCAAACGCATGAGCGCAGTAGGTTAGCACAAAGTCCCCCCCCCCCCCCCCCCCTCCCAGGCCAGGGATATATTTTACAATAACTTAAAAAAAAAAATATATATATATATATAGCATTACTTAGGGAGAGAAAAAAAGAGTGATCTCCGCCTCCCCCCATCACCTGCAGACGGGAGCCCTGCGCTGCGTGTTTTCATCTGCCTTTCCTTTTCCAGCACAGACAGAGCTGAGCCACTCTGTAACCTCAATCCTGCAGACTGAACAGTCTCTTTTGGAAAGCAAATCAGAGCTTTAGAAAAGTGCAGTGGGGCTGAGCAAACGAGGTGAAACTGCTGAGGTAAGGTTTGGGGAAAAGAAAAAAAGGCACCGACACAAATCTGCCTATAAACGAACTCCCTGTACTGGCTTGGTGCAAACATGAGGAGCAGAACTGGCATACTGGGAGGAGGAGGGGGGAGGGGGTACCAGGGCTTTTACACCCCCCCCCCCCCCCACACACACACACACACTTTCACTTTTCACCATAAGGACCAGCCATGCACTCAAAATTACAGTCAAACAAAATATGGGGGGGGGGGGGAGAGAGAAAATATTCATTTGACCACCACCATCACCTAATAAACACAGAAGCAGAAGGCGAAGCTCTACGTTACCCAATCCAACAGCTGCAGATCCGTGGAATAAAACAGAGGGAAAAGCAGGGACTATATTGCTGGCATTGGAGATCTTTAAAGTACCACCAGGCAAAGAGAGACGGAGGAGGAAGGAAAAGCTAAGCAGAGGAACCCCCCCAGCTTTCATCCTGGCTCCTACCTCCACTGATGAGCCACAGGGATGCGCTGAGGGGCGAGCGAGCTAGGATGCCAAATGCTGCCCAGGCACAACAAGCCCAATCCAATCCGTTAGCCGCGGGCTTACCATGTCTGCAGGATTTCCCCGATCCCGGAGCACGTTGTTTCTTGCCAAGATCCGAGAAAAAATAAAAAATAAAATAAATTCCCCTGAACAACTACAATCTCCCAGGCACTGCCAAGACACAGGCTCTCATCATCACAGGACGTCTCACAGCAAAGAGTGCCCCTCGCAGGATCGCATAACAGGAACAGCAGGAATCCAAAGAGGATTTGTTTTTTTTTAATTATTTATTATTATTATTATTTTGCCCCCCTTTCTCCTACACGCTGAGACCGACACCAGGTACATGAATGGGAGGCAGACTCCTACCCTACAATGCCTGGGAGCTGCAAGCACACATGCATTCAAAGCTGGGCTGTACCATTCAGCCGAAGGGGGGAGCCCCAGACTTCCTCTGCTTGTGAGAGGGATGCAGCGCTCCCGGTGTATTACCCCCCCAAAACAAACATTTTTTTAAAAGAAAGGTCTTCATTTATCCATGCATGCATCAGAGCATCTGACACAATGGTGTTGTTGGGGGAATACAAGGAGCCACATTTTTCTTGGGTGCTGCTAAGCCTCTAAATCACCGTTTCCAAATGGAATCCTCCCAATCCTTTTCCACTCCCACTCCTCCTCTCTGACTCTACTGTTTTATTCGCCAGCATTTGGTGCTGGTGGTTCTTCTTTCTCTCTCGCTGCTGGAGACTGGCGTGAGGAGAACTTGTAATTGCAGTTGATAACTCATGTGGCTTCTAATATACCTGAACTACTCTTGCATCTCTCCCATGTGTTGTTTCACAGATCCACAGCCAGAAACCTGCTAAAACTCCCAGGATGTACACAGAGAGACAGACACATGCTCAGTAGCTTCCTGCATGAAGAAGAAAAAAAAAACTACTGAGAAGATGATATTCTTTGTAGATGACAATTAAAAAAAAAGTGTAAAAATATAATCTTGAAAATCAAGCTATTCCCTAAGGCAGCTGAACACGTTTGGCAGTATTTATAAAAGAAATTAATAGGGCATTCACAGTGTTGCTGTCAACATTTATTTATTTATTTAATACATTTGTATCCCGCACTTTCCCCACTAAAAGCAGGTTCAATGCGGCTTACATAGTATTAGGTTATACAGAATTTTGTTAGATAAGGTAAGAAATTAAATATAAATGGATCCTCAGAAGCTTAGCTGAAATTGGGTGGCGGAGCAGGTGGGGGGGAAGAGGGGTTGATGGTTGGGAGGCTAGGATAGGGGAGGGCAGACTTATACAGTCTGTACCAGAGCCGGTGATGGGAGGCGGGACTGGTGGTTGGGAGGCGAGGATAGAGCTGGGCAGACTTAACGGTCTGTGCCAGAGCCAGTGGTTGGGAGGCGGGGCTGGTGGTTGGGAGGCGGGGGTAGTGCTGGGCAGACTTATACGGTCTGTGCCAGAGCCAGTGGTTGGGAGGCGGGGCTGGTGGTTGGGAGGCGGGGATAGTGCTGGGCAGACTTATACGGTCTGTGCCACAGCCAGTGGTTGGAAGGCGGGGCTGGTGGTTGGGAGGTGGGGATAGTGCTGGGCAGACTTATACGGTCTGTGCCCTGAAGATCACAGGTACAAATCAAAGTAGGGTATACACAAAAAGTAGCACATATGAGTTATCTTGTTGGGCAGACTAGATGGACCGTGCAGGTCTTTTTCTGCCATCATCTACTATGTTACTATGTTAATGGGAATTCAAGAAAGCGGGAAGTATTGCTGGGCAGACTTATATGGTCTGTGTCCTGAAAAAGACTACTATGTTACTATGACTAGCATGGATGGGTTGGTAGAGATAGGCGATAGGGGGGTAGTGATAGAATGGATAGAATGGATGGGTTGGTAGGGATAGGTGATGTGGGGGGTGATGTGGGAGATATGGTCTGGCTCAATGTCGTTGTCGTTGTTTCTTCGGTGTTCGTTAGGTAGATGGGTTCATAAGTTTAATCAGGGTCTTTAGGGTAGGCTTGCTTTAATAAATGGGTTTTTAATAATATGCTGGGGAAGAAGGTGAGTAGTCTACTCTAAAGTGTTCATTTAACAGCTGCATACCTCCTCCTCCTCATAATACTGCAGAGGCACTGAACACTCACCCAAAATGAGGAGTTAGGAAATGCACAATCATTCTATATTTTATAAGCTTTGAAATGAAAATAATCACATCCTACCCTCCAAAAAGAAAATAAATAAATAGAAAATAACAGATCAGCAGCCCTGATAGAAAAAAAAATACCCCCCCCCCCCCCCATGTTGATTTTAGGCAAAATTGGTAAGGCTCTTGGGCCAGGTCCTGGCAGCTGGAATTAACCAGGTTATAGCCCAGGCCTAAATCAGTGGGAGTGTTGCAGTGGAGGGGTGGGAGCGGGGCTGTGTAGGCTGGCAGATAAGGGAACAGGACTTAGAATCTGGAAGTGTTGGTTGAACGGGAGATAGGGAATGGGGATTAGAGGAGATGGGGCGATGGTGGGAGTCTGGGGGGGGAGGGCAAAGGCAAGTGAGAAGTGTTTTGAGGTAACGAGTATTTTGCCACAGTGAGGGCATCAATAGTAGTTGAGGTGTTTGCTATTTTTTGTTGGCATATCTGCACTCAGCTGTGATGGGCAGTCGGCAGAAGGCTCCAGTGTGACAGGCAAGCGCCTCCAGGAACCAGGTGACTACACTCTCCAGGGGATGGGGCTAGGTTAGCCCCAATGCCAGGGGGTCTGAATCAGCCATACTGGGCCAACCTGTTCATCCAGCTGGGTGGTGAACTCACTGTTTGTGGAGGGCATAGTTGGGGGTAGTCCAAGGCAGCCATGGCAAAAGAGAAGGGGGGTAGGTCATAAGAGTTATGTTGATCAGTATAGTGGGGTGGCAAGGCCAGTGGCTGGGCATGGTGAAGAGTTGTCTGCTCTTCCCTTGCAAAACTCTGTCCCTCAGTTACAATATAGCATGGGGCAGGAAGCACACTTTGTTTACTGAGGGGAGGTTGATGCTGAACCTCTGGGGTGTTCCTTCTGCAGCCCTGGTTCTGCTGATGCCCTTCCCTCTGGAGACTTGTGGTGGTATTTATTTAGATTTTACTCACACCTTCTCCAGTAGTAGCTCAAGGTGAGTTACATTCAGATACACTGGGTATTTCTCTGTCCCAGGAGGGCTCTCAATCTAAGATTGTACCTGAGGCAATGGAGGGTTAAGTGATTTCCCCAAGATCACATGGAGCAGTAGTGGGATTTGAACTGGCCACCTCTGGATTGCAAGACCGGTGTTCTAACCACTAGGCCACTCCTCCACTAGCAACAGTCTGTGTAGAATCTCAAATAGTAGCAACAGAATCTCAAATAGTATCACCATTCCATCTAGAATCTCAAATAGTAGCAACATTCCAGAATCTCAAAAAGTGGCAACATTCCATGTAGAATCTTCAATAGTAGCAACATTCCATATATTTATTTATTTAGATTTTACTCACACCTTTTCCAGTAGTAGCTCAAGGTGAGTTACATTCAGATACACTGGGTATTTCTCTGTCCCAGGAGGGCTCACAATCTAAGTTTGTACCTGAGGCAATGGAGGGTTAAGTGACTTGTCCAAGATCACAAGGAGCAGCAGTGGTATTTGAACTGGCCATGTCTGGATTGCAAGAGTGGTGCTCTAACCACTAGGCCACTCCTCCACTCCTGCATGTCCTGCAGGAGATGAGGGGCAGCCAGGGGCAGATAGTGATGGAACCTGGGAAGTAGCACCTTTCATGTCATGTCATTCTCATGGGCTACCATTTTTCAAGGAGGTTATCAGGGGCTATGGTGGGAGTTGTAGGCATCATTATTTTGTTAGGCTGTCTATGGGAATGAGAGCTGACATTCATGGGGTTGCTTTCTGTTGGATTTCAGTGATATTTTGGATATGCAATAGGGGGACGGTGTCTACTGTAGATTTGAAGCTCTTTTTGGACATGGCTGGGGAGGGTTCAGTTTTGAGCCTTATTGTGGTGGTGTGTGGCTAGCAGTCCTGTGGCCTGATTGGTGGATGCAGGAGGGGGAGATGAGAAGAATTACCTTTTGGGAGCTCTTCCCTATTGTAGTAGCACTGGAGATTTGGCCAGAGAGGCTATGCTATCAACTTGGTATTTTGGTGTGATAGCCAAAGTGTGATGAAGGTAATTAATTGACAGCAGGCGAGATGTCCGAGGATGGCTTTCTTGCTGAGTGAGTTTGTCTTCCATTTTCTTTGAATATCGGTGTTACTGCGCATGTGAAACATGTATTTGGTGCAGTGAACCAGATTGCTGACTCTGTCATTTCAAGTGGTCAGTTTTCAGGGACCCTGGCCCCAGTAGCGGATACAATGGGAGCGGCGATGCCAGAAGCCTGAAGTCTTAGAGTTGCACCTGTGACCTAGTATTCTTATCTTGGAGGATTCAGGAAAGTGATGGCGTTCCTGGGGCAGCCGGGTTGATGTGGTGTACAGGTGATTTATTAGGATGGTGAATTTATTAGGATGTTTCAAGGATTTGTTTGGGGTTTTTTTTTTTTTGCCACATGATACGTTTCTCTTTCTTTGCCATGACGGAACTTTGCTGGGGAAACCAAGTTGGCAGTTTTTGGTGAACAGGGTCTTTCAGGATTGGGCGATGTCACTCATGCATGTGGGGAATGAATGGAAGCCTGTGACCCAAGATCTGTTTACTAAGATTACGGCAGATTTTACCTGATCTAACAAGCTCATTTTCTGAACTGCTGCTATTCCAGGCTGCCTTTCAGACTGGGGAATTGGTAGCTGAGTCATGCTGGGCAGGTCTTGAATCTGGGATTTTGATGAATCAGAGGAGTATTCATGGGGCCAGTATCCAGATTTGGATTGCTAAAGCCAAGGCAGATCAAGAGGGTAGAGGTTGTGAAGTTTTATTGAGCAGAGTTGAGGGTGTTCTCACTTGCCCTTGCAAAAACTTGGAGGAGTACTTCTTGGCTTGATGGCCTGTTTACAAAGGCCATTTGCTCCTCCTTGTGGGTGGCTCCCTTTTGACACATTTCCAGTTCTTTGCAGTCCTCTGCCTGGCACTGGTGGCTCGTTTGGGACTCAATCTTTCAGGATTGGGGTGGCCACTAGTTGGGGGGATGAGGCAATAAAGAAGAATGGGACGAGGTCAGCAGCCTACTTGGATTAATTCAGCTGGATGAGGAATGTTGAACTGCCTTGGTAAACCCAGCTTCTTTTGCAGGTGTTCAGGATGGCAGGATTGTCATCTGGCTGGTGGTGCATCCACCTGTTTAATAGGGATGTGCATTTGTTTGCAACAACATGAGATATATCCCATGTCAATTCATGTCATTGTTAAATCAAAACAGAAGAACTCCCCCCCCCCACACACACAAAACTATATGTTTTATATTTGTCATCAATAGTGTGTACTCTTTCCAAAGAGTATGCATTATTCACAAAGAGGATGCACTCTTCCCTGAGAATGCGTGCACTATCGGGAAACAGAGTGGGCTTTTTCCAAAAGAGTTCACCCACTTTGCAAACAGTATGAACTCTGGGAAGAGTGTGCACTGTTTCGAACGAGCACACACTCGTGACAACATTGCTCTCATAATGCAAAAATGGCACCCCCCCCCCCCCCGAACAAAATGAACATTCCTCTAAATGGCCCAGGAAACTATACAAAACAAAATTTTTCCTGCTGCACACTCCTATTACAGTGAAACCTCGGTTTTCGTCGATAATCCGTCCGAAAACAATCAGCGAAATCCAAAACTGATGAAAACCGAGGCAATTAACGAGGACACCCAAAATCGGGAGAAGGACGTCCATCTTCCGATACAAATTGGAAGATGGACATCCTTCTTTTTCGATGAAATCCGAGGCAACCAACGAAAACCGAGACAAATTTCTCGTCGAAAAATCAACGAAATCCGAAACTGACGAAAACTGACGTCAATGAAGACCGAGGTACTACTGTATTTACTGAGCTGGTCAACGTGCAGCCTGTCGACCCTATGGTTATCGGGACTGTCTCCTGCAATTGCCCCTCTAAGTAATGAGTTGTGAGCAAAAAAAACCTTTCCATTAAATTACCCTGTGATCACTTCTTACAGATACAAATACAGACTTGCAAAAACATAAACAGTCACAGGGAGGTTGGAAAGAATTCCATGAGCCATGCTCTGCTTGCTTTCCCTACTTGTTCGCCTGTAGTTTAACAAAATGTTTATATCTACTCTGAATTTTACTTAGAGGGAATATTGCTCCCCCTGTATGAACACCAGTTTTTTTGTTTAAAGGGACAATAAAGAAACTTTTAAACAGAGCACTGTCTACCGGCGACTTCCCCAAAGTATCTCTTTTACTGTTGGTATTATGTGTACTGCACACACTCCTGAGAATTATCTACCAAAAAAATAAAAATAACACATGTCAAAATAATACATTAAAAAGAATAGTATTTGAAGTATTTTGGAAATATATGCAGATGCTTTAACACTTGGCTCCCAATCATCCCAGTCCAGCATCTCCCTGTTGGCCGTGTGAACTGTGATGTTCAGCAGCCATGTAGCAGAAATTCTGACATTACTGGCAACCGTAAATGATTTAGCTATCAATGTTTTTGGTAGGTTGCTAAATGGCTACCAGGCTTCAGCTCTACTAGCCTTTAGTTTACTGTTGAGTTAACATTAGGTACAGCTAATGCAGATAAAATAGATTAGCTGAATCTAATAATTAGAGTAGCAGACTAAGAACCAGGGAAGCCAGGGTTCAAATCCCACTATAGTGTTTTAGATCTTGGATAAGTCATTTAACCCTCCACTGCCTCAAGTACAAAGCCTTCCAGAGACAGGAAAATACCTTCTGTACCTCAACATAACTCGCCTTGAGCTACTACTAAGAAAGGTGCGATCTAAATCCAAATCCAAAACCCAGTACCACGTATTCTGAGAAATAATACAAAACAGTACAAACGTCACTGAGGACCTACAGAGCAATTCTACCATACCATTCCTAGGGCCTACCTAGGAAAAGGCAACACCATAGACATTGCAGGAGGCACTAGGACTAAACAGTGGCGTAGCCAGTATGGGGCCACGGGGGCCTGGGCCCCCATAGATTTGCCCCTGGACCCCCCTGCCGATGACCCTCCCAACCCCACCTCCCGCTGCCAACCCGCCGTCACCTACCTTTGCTGGCGGGGGACGTCAGACTAGAACGAAGCCTTGCGCGGGATTGGGAAGAAGAGGACCTCGGCTCGGCTGGCAGGGGTTGGAGTCCCCCGCCAGCAAAGGTAGGCGATGGCAGGTTGGCGGCAGGAGGGGGGTCGGGAGGGTCATCGGCAGGGGGGGGTCAAAGTTGGTGGCGGGGGGGGGGGGGGGGGTTGGCAATGGCGGGGGGGGGTCAAAGTTGGTGGTGGGGGGTTCAGCAATGGCGGGGGCGGGTTGGTGGCGCCAGGGGGGTTAAATGTGCCCCCTCACCTCAGGCTCTGGACCCCTCTCCTGCCGAAGTCTGGCTACGCCCCTGGGACTAAACAAGCCAGTTTAGTACAGATCGATCCTGCATAGTCAATGGTAACAACAACAAAAAAAACCATGCTGCTCATTTTCAAAAGAGAAAAACATTTTCAACATTTTAAAAAGAGACACAAAGTGGGACAGAGACATTTTCCTTAACAAAATGTCTAAGTTGTGATTTTCAAAACTCAGAGCTGGGACGTTTTACTCTGCAGTTTGTCTAAAGTGCAAGGGGCATGTTGGAGGGGTGTTTTGGGTGGGATTAAATCCGGACATTTTTCTGTGATAATGGAACAGAAAAAAAAAAAGGTCCAGACCAGAAAAGAAGTATGTTTTTTTTTTAAATCTAGACCTGTTTCAGTCATGATCAACTGTCCCCTGGAGGAATTAAGGTATGACCCCCTTAAATCCCTCAGTGGTCACTGACCCCTTCCCACCCCCAAAAGATGTGACAGTGACAGTAGATAGGCTCTGACAGCTCCAGATATTACGACCCTACTTAAGAAAGCAGCAAATATATGGCATAGCCTAGTGGTTAGTGCAGTGGACTGGTTCAATTTCCACTTTAGCTGTTTCTTTTCAGTACAAATATGTGAACCCTCCTAGAAAATAAAAAAATGCCTCCTATCCCTAAACGTTAGGTGTGCAGATTTGCATGCACTAGACAGATGCACTTACAAATTAATTAGTTAAGAGGTGTTAATAATCAATAATTGGACTTAATCGGCACCAATTTGGTTTGCACATACATCTGCCCTATTCTATTCTATCAGGGTCTTGTATACCGACCGTTGTTCCTAACAGGATTCGCTGTGGTTCACAAAAGAGGAATCCTAACAATAAGGAGAAAATTTACAAAGCAAAACAAAACACAGCTAATATAGGCCAAACATAACAGTCATATAAATAAGTCTTTAACATATTCCTGGCCACTGTTGGAAACAGGATGCTGGGCTTGATGGACCTTTGGTCTTTCCCAGTGTGGCAATACTTATCTCTCTATATAAAAGGCAACACCAACGTTCTATGAAGCCTCCAGCCGGAAGTGTGAAGGGGGCGAGATATCCGGTTTCCCTATGAGTGTCTGCCCTGCCCTCTCTGTAACACAGTCAGTGAAGGAAAACAGCAAAGCACGAAATCAAATCGCTGGCTCTGTAACAGTGAAGGACTCAGAGGGGGGAGGGGAGAGAGGCCAGAGGGCAGGGACACACACACTCCCACATGCACACAGAAGAAAACATTGCTAGCCCCCGTTTCATTTGCATCAGAAACGGGGCTTTTTTACTAGTGTACTTATATATTCTAGAGAGGAAGGACAGGGGAGATATGATACAGACATTTAAATACTTGAAAGGTATTAATATAGATACAAATATTTTCCAGAGAAGGGAAAATGGTAAAACTAGGGGACATGAATTGAGGTTGCGGGGTGGTAAGCTTAGGAGTAATGTCAGAAAATTCTTTTTCACGGAGAGGGTGGTTGATGCCTGGAATTCCCTCCCGGAGGAGGTGGTAGGGAAAAATACTGTGGCGGAATTCAAAATGGCATGGAATGAACACAGAGGATCTCTAATTACAAAATAAATGGTTTTAAAAAAACAAAACTTAAAGGGTTGCATATGTGTTTGCATGTCAAGAGGTGCTCAGATGGCAACTCTGGATGTCTCAACTAAGGCCAGTGCTGGGCTGGTTTGTACCGTCTGAGTCCCGCATATAGCAATCCGGTTTTGGATGAGCTGTAGAGAGCTTCAGTGGAAACTCCGGTAATATAGAATGCCAGGACAGTACCGGGCAGACTTTTATGGTCTGTGTCCCGCAAATGACAAGATGGATTTGGATAGGTTTTGACAACAACTCCAGTAGTTGGAACATAAGGACAGAGCCGGGCGGACTTCTACGGTCTGTGTCCCAGAAACAACAAAGACAGACCATGGTCGAGTATATAATATCATGTTCACTGTTGAGTTAATCTAGAATTGAGAATGAACGTGACTGTCGGGCAGACTGGATGGATCATTCAGGTCTTTATCTGCCATCACTTACTATGCTATTATATTGTAGAAGAGCTGTCTGGGAAGGTTTATTTATTTATTGCATTTGTACCCCACATTTTCCCACCTATTTGCAAGCTCAATGTGGCTTACATAGTACCGTCAAAGGCGTTTGCCCAGTCGGTTTATAACAGATACAGGGTTGTATAGTGATCGTATGAGTTATAAGTGGAGGGTCGGAAGGGATGGAGATTGCGTGTTGTCTACTACGATTACAGTCATGCTGTGTTGCTGGGTGAAGAGGTTTACGTGGGGTCGTTGGGGTAGGCCGTTTTGAAGAGGTTGGTTTTTAGTGATTTCCTGAAGTTCAGGTGGTTTACCTCTTTGAGGATGATAACAAAACCCACAATAGGGTAGACACCCCTGAAGGTGTGGATAGCATGATACCAGGGATCTAGCAAAGTCTTACATTTGGCAGCTAAGATTTAATATTAAAAAATGCATGGTCACACATTTGGGCTACAAAATATCAAGGAAGGGGGAGAAGTACTTCTGTATATGAAAGATGAGTGAGACTTGGGGGGGGAGGGGTGATTTTATGTGATGATCTTAAGGAAGTCAAATAGGTAGAAAATGTGACGGCAAAAGCTAGAAGAATGCCTGGGGGCATTGGGAGAGGAATGGCCAGCAAGAAAAAGAAGGTGATAATGCCTCTATATAAGTCTCTGGTGACACCTCAGAGTAGTTTTATGCGCTAGCTGAATGTTCTATGCAATGTTTGTACTACGTGTTCCTTCTATTTTTTAAAGCTGGCATGTGGAGGAAAGTTGATTTGAATTTCATAGAGTTCACCTTTGGTCTTCTCCTCGCTGGTCTCCCGCTTAGCCACCTATCCCCCCTTCAATCTGTCCAAAATTCCGCCGCACGTCTTATCTACCGCGTGAACCGATACTCTCATATCACCCCTCTCCTCAAGTCGCTTCACTGGCTCCCGATCTGCTACCGTATACAGTTCAAGCTTCTCCTAATGACCTTCAAATGCACTCAATCTGCAGCCCCCCATTACCTCTCTTCCCTCCTCTCCCCCTATGTCCCCACCCGTAACCTACTAGAAAGAACCTCCGCTCTCAGGACAAATCACTCCTATCTGTACCCTTCTCCACCACCGCTAACTCCAGACTCCGCCCCTTCTGCCTCGCATCACCTTATGCCTGGAACAGACTCCCCGAGCCCATACGCCATGCGCCCTCCCTGCCCATCTTCAAGTCCTTACTCAAAGCCCATCTCTTCTCCCTTGCTTTTGGTGCCTAACCACCTTCCCCATTCATGATACCTACACTGACTACATAGCTTGTTACCTTTAGATTGTAAGCTCTCTTGAGCAGGGACTGTCCTTCCCCATGTTTTAACTTGTACAGCGCTGCGTAAGCCTTGTAGCGCTATAGAAATGCTAAGTAGTAGTAGTAGTAGTAGGTCTGTGATCAGCCTCTACTCCTCTTGTGCAGCTTGGTCCCTGAACCATCCCTAACCCCTGCACAAGTGGGTCCTTGAGATTTTCTCTTCCTTTTTCCTGATATTTCCTCTCCCCCCATCCCCAATATTGATACAGTGCTTGTTGCATAGCATATTGAATTAAATTATAACTCTTACCTTTTGTGGATTCCTTGTCTGGGCTTCTCTTTATTCTATGTAGTACTTAAGAAATTTGAAAACCACTTAGATATGTTCTTGACTTTGCAGTATATCAAATAAAGTTGTTGATGATGGTGAAATGAGAATGACAGAGCCAGTGTGCGTGATGTGTCTGACTATATCAGTGATAATGAATGTCTGCCCATAACAGTAGGGTTCTGCTATGTGCCTGTGGGAATATGGAAAAAGGAGAAAGAAAGGCAGAGAAAATGAACAATAAAACGTACAGATGAAAAGGATGCAAAAAAGATTGATGAGGGAGAAAGAATGACATTGAATGAAAATGTGTGAAAGTAGCATGGGGTGGGAGGGGGGGCATTGCACTTTAAAGGAATAGAATATGGGAGATAGACAGCAGGGTGGATGACTTATAAATGCCAGAAACACAGCAAAGTATTGGAAATATGATTTTTCGGTATCAGGCAAGTTCCCACTCGGACAGTTCCCACCCACCAATTCCCCCCCCCCCCCCCCCCGAGACAATTCTCACCTAGGACACTTCCCCCTGGGACAATTCCCACTAAAGGGGGACAATTCCCACCCCTAGCCTTTTCTTTTTTAACCGACTGTAGCTTCTTTCTTGTATTGGGTCCCCTAAGTCCTGGTGGTTCTTTTTTTTTTTTTTTTTTACGGCGTCTGAAACAAGGAGGTTAGAGCAGCCTACGGATGTGCACAGAGAATGTATAATAATGGAAAAACTTTTCATAGGTAGAGTAGTAATTTGTTATAAATCACAAATTAAATTTAAACCTACTTTGGAGGAGCGGGGGGGGGGGGGCATTGCCTCCCCCCGCATGAATTGCACTTTGTATTTATCTATTTATTTATTTACTTCTTTATATGTCATTTAGATCCCAGATTAAACATGAATTAGGTTGAAACCTAGTTTGAGGGGTGTGGGGAAACACTGCTCCCCCACATGAACTGCATGTCTGGAAGGGGAAATGGATGTGTAAAAGATAATGTTGTGTGTGTGTGGGGGGGGGGGGAATGTGAGAGGGTACTGGCCCCTCAAATGATGTGGAAGAGAAAATGGAGAGACATTATTTGTCCTACTGTGTTTTGTATTTTGGGGGTTATGGGTGGGAATTGTCCTCCCTTGTGTGGTGGGAATTGTCCAGGTGGGAACTGACCTAGAACCGATTTCAAGCTAATAGTGTACAGCCAGAGAAGGCTATGGTTTAATTTTGCTAGCAAAATGCATCAAAGTGTACTACATCCTCAAAAATATTCTTGGGGGGAGGGGGGGTTAACATGGGGTCTCTAAATATATGTTCACTTGCCCATTGAGGTTGTGACAGGGGCCGTTCTTGCAAATTTGCCTTGAGCTGCAGACCCACATCGCTTGTGATAGCCCTGCACAAAATTACCAGGGAATATATACTCTCATTGCAAAGGAACACGCTGTGGTGGGTCCTTAAAAGAGAAGCCTTTGGTCTGCTGCCATTTGTACCGTATTTAGGCCTTTCACACTTTGTGAGAACAGGAGGCAGCTAGTTTCAGGCTCTTCATTCTGAAATGTGCAAAAAATGGATTTAAAAATAGCCCCAAACTGCATAACTGTATGTACTTTCATATTTATATCTGCACTTATATGACACCTTGATCACAAGGCATGGAAGATGCATTTAAAAACAGGATCTGTCATTTTTTTTTAAATATTGTGTACCACCCTATTTAGGTTACCAATGATTTTTTTTTTTAGATTATGAAAGTTAGTCTCAGCAGATGCAATATTTGATTGCGCGAGTATCTATTTAGAGATCGTCAACTCAAACTGAAATCGAGTAAGCACTGCATCAGGAGTGATCATTTAGTTTAAAATTCAGTATACACTCATTGGCCAGTGCTAATTTACATACTTTCATATCTTCATTGATATTCATTGATGTCAGGTTAGGCGTGACCTAATTTTTTTTAATCTATGGGGTTGATATGTAGACGGTCTCAGGGCTACATGTATGCAGTTGATAGCACCCGCACAATGGGGAAGCTGAGAGAAGACTGCCCAGGGGTGGACTGACAATGGTTGGAGCCCTCTGGCAGTAGAGGTCATTAGAGTCCCCCCGACCACTGTCCACCACCCCACCACTGCGCTGCTGCCCCCCTTCTGCACCTGTCATACCTTGAAGGGCCCTAGTGGTCCTAGTGGCTTCTTCAGGAGCAGGAAAGAGCCCCATTCTTTCCTGTCCGCTATCGCTACTGTGCCCGGTGGCGGCGGTGCCATGTTTTTTTCAAAATGGTTGCTGAGCTTTACCCCAGTAATCTCTTGGGTCTTGACAGTCTCACGAGACTTCTGTGAGGAAGTCTCAGCAGCCATTTTTAAAACACAGCGGTGCCGGCACCACCATACAGAGTAGTGGCAGCGGGCAGGAAAGAGTAGGATTCTTTCCTACCCCTGCAGAGGCCACTAGACTACCAGGGCCCTTCAAGGTAGGACCGGGAAGGGCTGTATTGTGCAGCAGTGGGCAATCGGGATGAGCTTCTGGGCCCCCTAGAGCCTCTGAGCCCTCGGGCACAGCCCAGTTGCCCAAATGGTCAGTCCGCTCCTGAGGCTGTTAGTGTGTCATGTTGGCCTGGGAAATCTAATGTACTGGATATCTCTGTGCAGAAAGCAGTCTAGGAACTGAGATATGCAGCGTGACGCTACCAAGTGACTGATGCTCCAAGGGGGATTTGGAATGAACCTGTGGCCAGGAAAGCTGTGCACTGGCAGGGGAAGTCCCCTCCAGGTAGTGGGCTCCAATTCCTCCTGCAGCTGGTTGCAAAGATGTGCTAAGGTCTCCTTGTTGAAGCCGTACCTATTCACATGTTGATCATGGGTCAGGTCTAGGAACAATGACCTGGGCCTGTACACCCTCTCCTCCCCTTCTGTTGTCTCTGTCTCCTACAAGCTAACAGCCACAACAGTACCAGATGACCACTACCATCCTTGGCCACAAGTATAAACACATGCAATAAAACCACACACCCTGACTCACACGTACAGCACAACCAAACGTAGCTAGAAAAAACAACACGCACTCACAAACACAAAGACAAATACACACCCAACACACACACAAATTTAGTCACAAGCCCACACAGTACCTGATATGTACTCACAAACCCACACACAGACACTGGGGAGGGGGGGAGAAAAAACAGAGAAGGTTAGAGGGTATCAGGGATAGAGGCTGTAGGGAGAGCTAGGGGCTAAAAGCGGGTGAACAGGGGCAAGTAAGGGCAGAGAAGTTTAGAATGGTTTCAGCATGCAAAAATAAGTGAATTCACCACCACAACTCTCCAAAGAATGCTTCAGGTCACAGCACTAATCTCCATCAAACAATCCAGATCACGAAGACATTATTGGAGTAAATTAGTTGACCTAAATAGCAGGTATACACTTGGTCGCATCAGTTGTGCATCACTATCCACACTGTTGAATAGGCTTTGTGCATGCTGAAGCTGGGTATACCCACTGCCCACTCACTGTGCCCCTTTCACGCCCACTTACTGGGCATGGAACGTTATGCAACATCCCACATTTAGGTGTCCACCTGGTGCCATATTTATTTAAAAGATTTGCAGTCCACACATCTACATCCTGAGCAGTTCTACCATTCTGATGTTTAAGTTGGCTATGTGCATCTGACTTACAGGTTTGTTTCGAAAGAGAAGGGCACCCATCTTTCGACACAAATTGGGAGATGGGCGTCCTTCTCCCAGGGTCGCCCAAATCGGCATAATCGAAAGCCGATTTTGGGCGTCCTCAACTGCTTTCCGTCGCGGGGACGACCAAAGTTCCTGGGGGCGTGTTGGAAGCATAGCGAAGGTGGGACTGGGGCGTGCCTAACACATGGGTGTCCTCAACCGATAAAAAAAAGAAGGCCGTCCCTGATGAGCACTTGGCCAACTTTACTTGGTCCATTTTTTTTATTACCAAGCCTCAAAATGGTGCCTGAACTGACCAGATGACCACCGGAGGGAATCAGGGGTGACCTCCCCTTACACCCCCAGTGGTCACCAACCCCCTCCCACCCTAAAAAAAACTTTTTAAATATTTTTTTGCCAGCCTCAAATGTCATACCCAGCTCCCTGACAGCAGTATGCAGGTCCCTGGAGCAGTTTTAGTGGGTGCAGTGCACTTCAGGCAGGCGGATCCAGGCCCATCCCCCCCTACCTGTTACACGTGTGGTGGTAAATGTAAGCCCTTCAAAACCCACCAGAAACCCACTGTACCCACATGTAGGTGCCCTCCTTCATCCCTAAGGGCTATGGTAGTGTTGTACAGTTGTGGGGAGTGGGTTTTGGAGGGCTCAGCACCCAAGGTAAGGGAGCTATGCACCTGGGAACAATTTGTGAAGTGTACTGCAGTTCCCCCTGGGGTGCCCGGTTGGTGTCCTGGCATGTCAGGGGGACCAGTACACTATGAATGCTGGCTCCTCCCATGACCAAATGACTTGAATTTGGTCGTTTCTGAGATGGGCGTCCTCGGTTTCCATTATGGCCGAAAATCGGGGACGACCATCTCTAAGGATGACCATCTCTAAGGTCGACCTAAATTTTGCGATTTGGGCATCCCTGACCGTATTATTGAAACGAAAGATGGACGCCCATCTTTTTGAAATAATACAGGTTTCCCCACCCCTTCGCCGGGATGTCCTGCGAGGATGTCCTCAGGAAAACCTGGGCGCCCCTTTCGATTATGCCCCTCTTAGGCACCCAAAAATTATAGAATCAGGGAGTGTGACCATTCTTACAGGCTCCAGATGAAGGGTAGACATGAATTGCTTGTTACTCTTTCCAAAAATACTAGGACTAGGGGACATGCAATGAAGCTACAAAGTAATAAATGTAAAATAAATCAGAGAAAATATTTCGTCATTCAATGTTTAAACTCTGGATTTCATTGCCAGAAAATGTGATAAAGACAATTAGCAGAGTTTAAAAAATATTTGGATATCTTCCTAAAAGAAAAGTCCATTAGCTATTATTAAGATGGACTTGGGAATATCCACTGCTTATTTCTAGGATAAGCAGCATAAAATATATTGTACTGTTTTTGGATCTTGCCAGGTACTTGTGACCTGGGTTGGCCACTGTTGGAAAGATACTGGGCTCGATAGACCTTCGTTCTTATGTTCTTATGATAGGGCTGTGACAACAATCAAGTGCGTTGCTTTTGCATTTGTAGCTGTTCTCCTTCTTGCAGTGAGCCCTTCTGAACATCTATTTTCCCCCTCCCTGTCTCCCTCCACTTGCCATTAATCACGTTTCAGTCCACTTCCAACAAAACACCTTTGCTCCATCTTTATTTTGTAGTAAACACATAATGACAATGGTAACATAGTCAAGCTCACTGTTCAACTTCCTCTGTTGCCAGATCAGGTTGTTCACCACGGTAGTTAGCATGTCTGGTTTCTTGATGTTCTGTTTCTTAAATTGCCCCAGGTTGCTTGCCCTCTGCCCTACTCCCTCCTCCCAATGCATTCTCCAAAAAAGTGGGAGAGGGGGATGTCTTCTGGGAATTGTAGTTCCGAAAACTTCCAAGTTGTTTTGACCTAACATGATGGCTTCCCCTTTCCACCATAGGTTTAGCTCTGTGGGCTATAGCAGTACAAAAATTGGATGCCATGATTGTGAAGTTGTTCTGCCCCCATATTCATGGTATCAGGGTACATTGTTGTGTATATTTAGTATGAATATTGTTTGTATTCAATTGCATTGTCTGTGTATAGATGTAGCACTGTGTGTTAGGGCTGCTATCCCTACAGTTTTCAATTTCCTCCGATTGCCTCCTTGTGAGCTTTCCCTATTGACTCTTAGTTATAAGCCAGGGCCATCCCTCCTTCTCTGCCCCTGTGGGCTATGATAGAGAGTCCCAGTCTTCCTAGCATATCTTTGTGATCAGCAACTGTTCTAGGGGCAGATCCATCCTTAATCTACTGTGATTCCATCAAAATTCTTTACCATTTTCCCAGGTCATTTTTCTAAGATTATTCACACATTCCCATTTGAGTATTACAGCTTTTCCTCTCAGCTGGGCTGAGGTTCTGGCCATTTCCTTGTCTCTGAGGTGGCTAGATATGGACTGTGCAGAAGGCAACAATTCTTTCCAAGCAACTGAACTGTAAGTTGATTTTCTTTATTTGTTATGATTGCTACATTAAAGTAGAGTTGGATTAAGAATTGAGAGTCTACAGGTGACGTTTTTCTTGGGAATGGTTTATGCTGGCTGTTGAAGGTTTGTGACCACACCTTGCCTAGAACAACATAGCAGTCTCTTGCTATCCTCCCTCAACTGTTGCCATATGTTGTCTAACTCTGTGCTGTACTCTTGGAAGAATCAAAATTTTGGTGTTCTTATTGTACTGGAATTTCCTTCAGGGATCAGAACAGGATCAACTCCCTATGCTTGATGTTTAATAGTGTTGTCACTCTGTCTAGGGCACTTGCTGGAGGTACATGGTTCCCCCTCTATTCTCCCAGAACCTGATGAGCCCTCTCTATAACCAAATCCACCAGAAGTGCAGGAGAAGCAAAAACATATTCTCTAGGAACATATCAACATTCATCATCGGTGGACTGAAACATGATTGATGGTAGTTGGAGGAAGACAGTATTACTGTCAGAAGGAGGGAGATATATCAACACTGTCCTTCTCAAGGCCCTCTGGCACAATGACAATCCTCATACTGTTTCACCTGGAGCAATTCTCCAGATCATCCACTTTTTACAAAAGTCTCTCTGTTATGTGTCTCTGCCTTATTAGCTACATCATCTTCAGCATTAGAAATTCTTTGCTTCACTTTCACAACTCTCCCCACTCTTTCGTGTAACTTGGCATAGACTTCTCCCAATTCTGCACAGATTAAACTGAGCTGCGTCGCCAACTCCACGTAGCCTGTTTCAATAGTCATTACTATCGACTCTGTGTCACTGGTGGTATGCATTCCAGCCATAGTTTGTTCTACTCTGAGAGGAGAAACTCCTTTCTGACCATGATAAGGCTACATCCGTTCCCCGCTTGGCTCAGAATGCACATACCGTCAATAAAATGATACTGTGCCTTATTAGCACAACTGTTATAGAACAGAACTGTGCTAAGGGAGCCAGGACTACTGGAGTGGCAATGAGGAGTGGCCAAGTGGTTAGGGTGGTGGACTTTGGTGCTGAGGAACTGAGTTTGATTCCTGGCACAGGCAGCTCATTGTGACTTTGGGCAAGTCACTTAACCCTCCATTGCTCCATGTAAGCCGCATTGAGCCTGCCATGAGTGGGAAAGCGCAGGGTACAAATGTAACAAAAATAAAATAGATACTATTGGAGATTCTGCATGGAATGTTGCTACTATTGGAGATTCTACATGGAATGTTGCTATTCCACTAGCAACATTCCATGTAGAAGGCTGCGCAGGCTTCTGTTTCTGTGAGTCTGACGTCCTGCACATACGTGCAGGACGTCAGACTCACAGAAGCAGAAGCCTGCGCGGCCACATTGGTGTGACTCTGGGCAAGTCACTTAACCCTCCATTGCCCCATGTAAGCCGCATTGAGCCTGCCATGAGTGGGAAAGCGTGGGGTACAAATGTAATAAAATAAAAATTAACACACACATTCACAATAGACTGCTGCCCCATCCTCTTTTTATTTATTTATTTTATTTGTAGCATTTGTACCCCACATTATCCCAAACAAGTTTGGGTTCAGTGTGGCTTACATCAAATGTTAAAGCAAAGTACAACAAGCATTAAACAAAAGTAAAAGATAAAGGGGCCCTTTTACTAAGCCGCGTAGACACCTACATGCGCCCAACACATGCCAAAATGGAACTACCGCCCAGTTACTGCGTGGCCCTTGCAGTCATTTTATTTTTGGCGCACGTCCAATACGTGCGTCTGAAAAATATTTTTTATTTTCGGGCGCACGTAGGCCATTACCGCCTGGTTACCGCATGAGTCTTTACTGCTAGGTCAATGGCTGGCGGTAAGGTCTCAGACCCAAAATGGACGTGCAGCAATTTTCATTTTGCCGCTCTTCCATTTTCAGCAAAGAAAAGGCCTTTTTTACAGATGCGCTAAAAAAAAAATGGATTGGCACACGCCCAAAACCCGCCCCTACATTTTTAGCCCGCCTTTGTAAAAGGACCCCAATAAGAGGTATAGCATTATAGCAGCAGAATGACTTATCTGAAAATAAACTAGCTAAGAGAATTACATTGGTCAACAGTGGCAAGGAATTCACTAAATAAAAATGATTTCAACAATTTATGACATTTTCGGTAATCAGAAACATGCCTAATTGACTTAGGGAGGGAATTCCATTGCTTAGTAGCTTGGTATGAGAAACTGGCATCATGAATTGATTTGTAACGGAGGATCTTACAAGTTGGAAAATGGAGAAGTAGATAAGTCTCTCGACACAGGATGGGCATTGTGTGATGGTAATTTATTTTATTTTATTTGTTTGCATTTGTATCCCACATTTTCCCACCTAATTGCGGGCTCAGTGTGGCTTACAATACATTGTGAATGATGGAAATACAATTAGTTGCAGTACGATTATGGATTACATAATTGCAGCAAGTGTTGCATATAATCAGGTAGAAGATCGAACAAAATTTGATAAACAAGGGCGCACAGTTGAAAGGTGACTCTTGTATTTATAAGAAGCCAATGCAACTAGATTAAAAGAGGGACTGATTTGGTAAAAGAAGACTGGCCATAGTGTTCTGGGCTGTTTGAAGTTTTTTGATAAAAGAGATAAGAGAAACCTGTGGGCAGTGTACCCAGGGTCATCAATATGTGACTAATGTAACTGAAGCCACCTTTTGTAGGGGGCATGGGGGCTAGAAAGAGGAAGAAGATCCAGGTCGCAGGAACCTGGAAGTTACCCATTTGTCCTAGACTTTCCATTACATTTGTCTGAAAACACATTTTGCTGCTCACCCTCACACCCATATCATTCCAGCAGCTGTCATCTGACCGACCCCCAGATCCCCCTCCTTTAGCCACCATTTTGATGCCCGTTTAAAATTTTCTCTTGAATCATCTACATGTTCCCTTCTTCTTAGGATCTTTAACTTCCACACTGATGACCCCTCTCACTCTCACGCCTTGAACTGTTTGCCAAAATCTTCTCATTTGATATCCAATCGCACCCACTCTCAAGAAGAGACACCACCGTGATCAACTCTTAATTGCTCTGTCAACGTTTTTCTCTCTCAGTTGTTCCCTTCTCTGAATTTCATCTGATTAACTTCTACATTTAAATCCACATACGTAAAAGCCCAAAAGGTTCATAATTAATCCAAACAAAAACAAAGAATCTACTAAGAACAAATTGACGTCATTCAGTTACATTTTGGAAGAGTCCAGTTACCGTCACAGCCTGAAAAACCAGCAAAATATGCCCCAAAAGAAGGTTTCCTAAATAAGCAGTCCATGATGTTTCTGGCCAACCCAATAAGCGAGCGGTCTTCTCAAAGTTTGTTAAAAAATAGTCTGGGTCATCTTCTGGTACCATTTTTTTAGCATGGGAACCGGAGGAGTGGTTTGTAGCCCAGGGGCCTAGAGGGTTGGGGTTGCCTGTCCCAGAGAGCCCTGTTGCAGCTCTGCCAACTTCTACCTGTTGCTACGACTGTTCAAAGTGAGCTTGCATAAATTACTGCTCTTGCTGTTGCTATTGCTGCTCAAACTGAGCTGGATCAAGTTCTCTTTGTTTTCTGTATACTCACAGCGTGAACTGTGCAAGAACCAACACAAAAATAAAAACCTGCCTGTGTGGCTCTTACTAAACTCTTTAAAGGTTCCCTATCTGGAGGCGAAGCTAGACTCAGCCTCAAAATATGTGTGGATGCTAATCACAGGCCCAGAGCCTTGGAGACTGTGGGGTCCAACTTCTTCTGGTGGGTTGAGTACGGATATCACCGCTGCCGCAATATATAATTCTGATCTTGGCGTGCGCCAAATTCCACAGTAGAAAATAATTTTCTATTTTCTATCGTGGGGGTGTTCCCGGCAGTAACCGGCAGCACGGGCATGTTGGTGCGCGCTGCATGGTTACCACATGGGTACTGCATGAGCCCTTACCGCTAAATCAATGGGTGGCAATAAGGGCTCAGGCCTTGAAGCTTTCAAACAGGTAGAAAAAGCGACGGCCAAAGCCAGAAGGAAGCTTGGGTGCATAGAGGCATGACCAGCAGGAAAAAAGAGGTGATAGTGCCGTTGTATAAGTCTCTAGTGAGGCCCCATTTGGAGTACTGCGTGCAGTTCTGGAGACCGCACCTACGGAAAGATATAAACAGGATGGAGTCGGTCCAGAGGGCGGCTATGAAATTACTAAGTGGTCTTGAATGCAAAAATTATAGGGACAGGCTTATGAACCTCAACATGTATACGCTGGAAGAGAGGAGGGAGAGAGGAGACATGATAGAGACCTTTAAATATCTCAAGGGCATTTATGTACAGGAAGAGAGCCTTTTTCAAATGAAGGAGAGCTCTGGAATGAGGAGGCACACGAGAAAGTTAAGAGGGAATAGGCTTAGGAGTAACCTAAGGAAGTATTATTTCACAGAAAGGGTGGTGGAGGCGTGGAATGGCCTCCCGGTGGAGTCGAGGACCGTTCCAGAATTTAAAAAGGCATGGGATAAACATGTGGGATCACTTAGGAACAGGAAGAATTAGGGGTTACAGAGGATGGGCAGACTGGATGGGTCATGTGGCCTTTATCTGCCGTCATGTTTCTATGTTTCTAGGCCATAAATAGCCACGCACTAGTTTTAATATTAGCACAGGCCCATTTCCCGGCCCATTAAAAAATAGCCTTTTCCCCAGTGCGCCTACAAGACCCGCTCACACTACCGCAGTCCACTTTTTACTGCGGCTTTTTAAAAGGACCCCATAATGAGATAAATAATATTGAAATACATAAATGCATAATTTAAAAAGTTCATACATACACCAATAAATGATAAAACAAAGGATAAAACCTGAACAAATGAATGCTTAATAAAAAGATGTTCAATTACATGAACATGGTAAAATGGATATGTGAGAAAGATCACCAGTATGATGCCTATTAGAATATCATCCTAAAACCCCGAAAAATATTGTGAGATGGAGCGGAAAAGGAAACTGCTTTTTGTAGTAATTAAATAAATGGTCTGTAGTCAATGTCTATATTGAGCCCACAGGGTATCAATGTTTGTAGCTGAAAAATACATTTTTGTGCCTCGTGAAGTAACGTTTGATCAGAAATCTTTCTGCGCCAATTGCTTTTGAAGATCTGGAGAACAAAAAAGTATTCCCTTCCGGTACTGGGATTCTTGAAGGAGGTCATTTCCAATGTGTGTGGACACACGCTACAAGACCCACACTTGCGATGTCCAAGATTTGCTTCTTCTTCATGTGCAGATGTTCCCTTCTCCACTACTGCCAACTCCAGACCACGCCTTCTGTCTCGCTGCACCCTACGCCTGGAATAAACTTCCTGAGCCCCTACGTCTTGCCCCATCCTTGGCCACCTTTAAATCTAGACTGAAAGCCCACCTCTTTAACATTGCTTTTGACTCGTAACCACTCGCCTCCACCTACCCTCCTCTCCTCCTTCCCGTACACATTAATTGATTTGATTTGCTTACTTTATTTTTTTGTCTATTAGATTGTAAGCTCTTTGAGCAGGGACTGTCTTTCTTCTATGTTTGTGCAGTGCTGCGTATGCCTTGTAGCGCTATAGAAATGCTAAATAGTAGTAGTAGTAGTGTGGGAAGACAAGAGGGAACAAGTATATCTATTAAGTTTCTCTCATGAGAATACACGACAACCATTCTTTTGTCTTTGAAGCATGCGTTCCCTTCAAGGATGTTCCAGTGGTGTCTGATAGAACGTTGAATCCGACTGGTCAAACGAGAGAAACTGAGTATATACACGATATCTGGGCACAATTTTTCTGTTCTGGTGTGGAGCAAAGTTTCTCAGTCTTTTGTTTTAGCCTGCATGTAGCGTGTATTAATTTGCTGCCAGGGGCAGCCCCTGCTGATGAATCTCCATGCCGTAATGTTGGATTATTGATGGAAATCCTTGAAATCTGTGCATATTTAAGCGTAACAATTGGCATAGTAGCAGATTCATTTTAGACATGATGATGATAACTGGTGAAATGAAGGAAAGCATTCCGATCAGTAGGTTTCCTACAGAGAGATGTGGTGATATGGTATTCATCTTTCTTTATAAGTACGTCAAGAAAATTAATCTCAGATTTGTGATATTGAAGTTTGAATTTCAAGTTGTCGTCCTGAGCCGTGTGAAAAACTTATGCAAAGAAGTTGTCCCACCTTCCCAAATTAAAAAATATCATCGATGTATCTTTTATAGAAAATCACATGTTATTTGTATAGATAATCCTCAAGCAGTGGCGTTCCTAGGGGGGCTGACACCCGGGGCGGATCGCCAATGCGCCCCGCCCCCCGGGTGCAGCGCCCCCCCTGGAACAGCGTGACACCCCCCCCGCCGGCGAAAGAACCCCCGATCCCCTGGCGAAAGAACCCCCCCCCTGGGTGCACGCCGCTGGGGGGGGGTGCCGCGCACCTGCCGGCTCTTTGTTTTCATGCTCCCTCTGCCCCGGAACAGGAAGTAACCTGTTCCGGGGCAAAGGGAGCATGAAAATGAAGAGCCGACAGGCGCGCGGCACCCCCCCCCCCAGCGGCGTGCACCCGGGGCGGACCGCCCCCACCGCCCCCCCCCTTTGTTCACCACTGTCCTCAAGATATGTTTTTTCAAAGTTTGTCACATACAAATTGGCCAGGTCAGGGGCCATAGATGCACATAATCGTAAATGTTTGTGTCCACTTTATAGAATTACTCCCAGGGATTCTACGGTAATTTTAGCTTCCATTATTGCATGCTTTTTGCCTGATATATACACTACAGTGCAATTTCTTTATGTTACATCAAGTACATTAGCCAGACTCATTAAAGCAGTAGCAGCACATCCTAAAGTTAAATGTGTGTTTGAGTAAGATTCACCACTCCATCATACCGAGTAAGTAATCCAAGTGGCACCTTCACTCCCGAGGTTCCTGCAATTAGTAGGAAAATAATTTTAGACATAATGACAGAGGATCCACTTTAAATATGACTCTCCATGCGCTTAACGAGTTCTCTCAGTCTGCAGCCCTGCCATGCTCTCTACATAATGGAGTGTGAATTCTGATTAAACAGACAAGGACAAGGAGGAAGTGGGCTAGAGACACTGCAGAGAGTTCAGACAGGAACAGGGAAAGAAACGTAACAGCTCTAGACCAAAAAAGGTCTTACCAGATTTAAATGCGATGAAACTACAGTGTAATAAATTTAAAACAAATCGGAGAAAATGTTTCTTCACCCAACGCATAATTAAACTCTGGAATTCGTTGCCAGAGAACGTGGTGAAGGTGGTTAGCTTAGCAGACTTTAAAAAGGGGTTAGACGGTTTCCTAAAGGACAAGTCCATAAACCACTACTAAATGGACTTGGGAAAAATCAACAATTCCAGGAATAACATGTATAGGATTGGGAAGCTCACCAGGTGCCCTTGGCCTGGATTGGCCGCTGTCGTGGACAGGATGCTGGGCTCGATGGACCCTTGGTCTTTTCCCAGTTCATGAAATAATTAGGAAATGCCAAGGTATTTGCGGCAGCGGTTCTGCAGCTGGCGGGGATTGGAGACCTCCACCAGCCAAGATGTACAGCGGCGGCAGTGGGTGGGCAGCGGCAGGGTGGCGGGGCAGCAGGGAGGGTAGCAGTGGGGCAGTGGACCAAAATGTGCACCCCACCTTGGGCTCTGGCCCCCTCCCACCTTGAGGTCTGGCTACGCCCCTGCCTCAAACCTTGTGATAGACAGATATGGGACAACAAATAAGACAGGGCATGGCCATATTGAACCTTATGAATTATTGCAAGTAATTTGAATTGATTTCGAGTCATAACTGGTAACCGGTGAAGTTTTAAAAAAAATGGGGCTACACTGTCAAATCTTGAAACTGTATAAATCAACCAAATAGCAGTATTTTGAACAGTTTGTATTTTTCTTATAAGAGAAGCGGAATACCCGCAGTAGTAAAAAAGAATTTTTAGTTAATAAACCAGTGGCGTAGCCAAGGGTGGGCTTGGGTGGGCCCAGGCCCACCCAGTAACAGCATAGCTATAATGTGGCTGGCAGGGATCCCCCAAGCCCCACCAGTCAAAAACTCCTAACAACTGTCCCTCTTGCATACCTTGTAAATAGCAGATCTTCGCCTGCAGTGACTGATGCAGACTGCTCGCACTAGCCCCACAGCCTTCACTCTGATATATTCTTGCCTAGGTGGAAACAGGAAGTTGCATCAGAGGGAAGGGTATGGAGCCAACATCAGCAGTGTGTATTAGTTGCTGCTCGTTGCCGGTGAAAATGTGCTATTGAAAAGGTATACGGGAGAGGGAGGATATTTAAGAGACCATATGGCATGCAGGTGAGAGGAGAGACCACATCATCTGTGGGATGAGACGGGGTTCTTCTGCCCACCCATCTTGGGCCCAGGCCCACCCAAAATTGGGTGTCTGGCTACGCCTCTGTTAAACTAATCTGATTGGCCATAGTAAGCAAGCTGAGCTCCTAAGTAATACTCAAACTGAAGTCTCAAATTTATAATCCAAATTATCAAGCGTAAAAGACAGATTTTTTAATACCTCAGCTGGGTAACTTATCCAGAGAAATTTTGTTTTGTCTTTGTTAATTTTAGTTTATGAGTGAATACCCATTTTTCAACGTTGGACAAACATTGTGTAATCCTTTCAAATTCAGCACCCTAAAACGCGTCATTAGACTGAATAGGATCGGGGAAAGTGGTGAACCTTGCAGGGTGCCACGATCCACACTCCAAATGCCAGATAGAGAACTCGAAGGGGCCCTTTTACTAAAGGCTTGCCGCACGACAATAAAACTATCGCCAGGCTACTGCCGCAGCCCAGCAGTAATTCCGCCACAAGAGCGCAGCATTTCCGGCACTATGGAAACTTATTTCCATATTTTCAGTGCCGGGTTAGAGCTCCCCCTGAAATAGCTGCGCAGCCATTTCTGTTTTTGGTCATTTTACCCTCTGTGGTAAAAGAGGCCCCTGAGTTAATTGGGCAGCACTGTATGGTGCCCAGTTCCTAACAGACTAGTGTGGGAGCCCTTACCGCCACCTCAACGGGTGGCAGTAAGCGCTCCCCCTTGCATGGCCACGTGATAAGAGCAATCTTACCAACAGAAATCCGCAGGAGAGGAGTACTCTGTGGTTCCACGAGGATACACAGGCAAAAAAAAAGTGGGTGATGGACCACGGATTCCAGAGGCAAGAGGGACAATCTTAAGTTGAAAAGATTTACTGATCAAAGACTCGACACAGAGTTGTGTTTCGGCCACAAGGCCTGCTTCAGGAGTCTAAAAACAAATATACCTGTATAAATAAACAGACTTGTACAATAAATAGCACAGATAAATAATTTTAAAAAATAATTCATATGACTAATTGAAAAGGTACAAAGATAAATATGTCTATAATTGATTAAAAAATGTAATTAAATGATAAATTCTTACTAATTATATAAATAAAAACCTCAGAACTGTATGTAAAATAAGTAGACAAAAATATGTATGCATATTACAAAATATATGTGAACAAACAAAACAAATACATGTAGATAAATAAAATTGCATAAATCAAAACAGTGCGATGGAGTTGAGTTGGGGGGAAAACCAAGATGGCTGCCGCACCGGTTAGTTGTTGAGACGCTCTGTGTGAATTTGAGCTGAACTTTTTCCTGTTTTTTGAAATGCCTCATTCTAAGCGCAAAGGAGTGTTGAGATCAGCGCCTGCACCTACCTCAACCTCCTCACCGGCCCAAACATCTCTGGAGCGTTTCTTCCCCGGGGCTTCCAGGCTTTTGCGGGGAGCGGATCCCATTGCGGGTTTGTCTGGAGAAGCGGACTCCCCGCCGGGAGAGGAAGTCTCCCTATCTCCACCATCTGTCTCACTGATCCCTCCCAGCCCGGCGTCGAGGGCAGCCCTGGCGGGAAACCCCGTCGACCTTGAAGGTACGTCGATAGGGGAATCTAGTGAGGACCCAGGCATGCAAGCGACGACTCGGGGCGCTGAGGGAAGTGCCTCTTCCACAGCGCAGACCTCGGAGGTGACTCTAAAAACGCTTAAGGTGATGTTGGACCAGATTACTATAACACTACAAAAGACGTCTGGTGATGTACTTAACCTTAATACTAAATTTGAAGAATTGCATAAAACTGTAGACTCTGTTAAAAATGATTTGACAACGCAAGTTCAAATATTGCAAAAAGAAGTGGATACTTTAAAAGACTTTAAAAGTGTGGTTGCTAAAGATTCTTTGGACATTAGATGTAAAATTGAACAAATTGAAAATTTTAACAGGCGCCTAAATCTCCGCTTCCTGAATTTCCCCATAGTAGCGGGGGAAACTCTGATAGATACCTTTCGGAAATATATGATAGAAATTTGAAAATTCCTCCAGAGGCAATACCCCCCCTAAATAAAATATATTCAATTCCTAGGTGAGAATATGGCCCTGACAAAGATATCCCGGACTTACAAGATATTTCTGATATCCTGGAACAATCCTCGGATATTATAATGAACAGAGCTACAATGATAGTATCAATGGTTTTTGAGCAGGATTATAATACTATTTTGAGGCTTTACTTTAAAAACCTCAAAGCTCAATTTTATGGCTCTAAGGTTTGGATTTATCCAGACGTCACTAAGATGACTCAACAAAAAAGGAAACAGTTTCTGGCTATGAAGCAGAGGACAATAGATATAGGAGCCTCCTTTTTTCTCGCATATCCATGCAAGTGTATAGTTAAACTTGGTCAAACAAAATATACTTTCTTTTCACCGGACCAACTTAAATCGTTTTTGGAAATGAAACAAGTGAAATGAATATATCCTGGAATAACGCAGCCTTTTCCTATAAATTTGATAATTTTTTCTATATTACTTCTCTAACTCTTTTTCCTCTCAGCACATGACTTGTGGTCTAAGAAAGGTTTCAAATTACTATGATTGACTTTATAAACACTTTAATTTGATTTTAAAAGGATAAATGATGATATAATAAGATATGGAAAGTGTTTGGAATACCTCTATTACTGTTTTGACCCTGTATTTCTGAACAAGGTTATCCTTGAGTATTGTAATTAAAATTATAAATAAAGAATTAAAAAAAATAAATAAATCAAAACAGTGCATAGGTCATGGGCAACAAAACAGCATCAGCCCATTGACACATTTTATTTATTTATTTGTTACATTTGTACCCTACATTTTCCCACCTATTTGTAGGCTCAATGTGGCTTACATAGTACCGGAGAGGCGCTTGAAGAATCTGGTGATAACAAATACAAAGTGATGTTGTGGTAAGATAGAGATCTTGTGGCGTGGAGGGGCATAATCGAACGGGGCCGGCCATCTATATGGGCGGCTATCTCTAAGGCTGGCCCCGGAAAGCGGCATATGCGACCGTATAATCGAAACAAGATTGCTGGCCATCTTTTGTTTCGATTATACAGTCGGGGACGGCCAAATCTCAACATTTGGGCCGGCGTTAGAGATGGCCGGCGTTAGAGATGGCCGGCGTTAGAGATGGCCGCCATTGGTTTTTGCCGATAATGGAAACTAATGGCGGCCATCTCAAACCCGGCCAAATCCAAGGCATTTGGTCATGGGAGGAGCCAGCATTCGTAGTGCACTGGTCCCCCTGACATGCCAGGACACCAACCGGGCACCCTAGGGGGTACTGCAGTGGACTTCAGAAATTGCTCCCAGGTGCATAGCTCCCTTACCTTGTGTGCTGAGCCCCCCAACCCCCCCCCCCCAAAACCCACTCCCCACAACTGTACAACACTACCATAGTCCTAAGGGGTGAACGGGGGCACCTACATGTGGGTACAGTGGGTTTCTGGTGGGTTTTGAAGGGCTCCCATTTACCACCATAAGTGTAACAGGTGGGGGGGATGAGCCTGGGTCCACCTGGCTGAAGTGCACTGCACCCACTAAAACTGCTCCAGGGACATGCGTACTTTTGTCAGGGAGCTAGGTATGGCATTTAAGGCTGGCATAGAGGCTGGCAAAAAATGTTTTTTGTTTTTTTTTTAGGGTGGGAGAAAGTTGGTGACCACTGGGGGAGTAAGGGGAGGTCATCCCCGATTCCCTCCAGAGGTCATTGTCATGACTCTTGAAGCTTGGTAATTAGAAGCCCCAATATCATGGAGCATAACCCTGGCGCAGCAATCACCTGAAGTCTCTATTATTTTATAAAGTCTCTTTATTGAATAAATCACAGATAATTTACTCACAGATAGATGTTCAGGATACAGAGACTTCTTAATCTGGAGGCTGTGGGAGGTGGAGATCTGAAGAGAGGTAGTTGTATTGCAGGGGGAGGGGAAAGTAGTTGAACAGGTAGAAATAGTCCAAAGCTGGGTGACTGCAATGTGCAATATCTCATTTGGAAGAAGATATTTACAGGGTAAAAAATCCAGGTTCGTTACAGGGAGTTTGAACAGGACAGAGCTGTCTGGAGCGAGATGGTGTTGGCTCCATGTCCCTGGCTGTAATGGAGGAAGAAGCCCCTCGTGGCTGAAAGGACAAAGAAGTGGTGGGGCTTCACACAGGGAGGAGCAGATAGAGACCAATGGGGACAGAGCCTGCTATCGGATAGCAAGGGGTAGTCCTAGAGATAGGAGGGAAAGGTCATACCTGGCTGACCTCTGTGGACAGAATAGTAAGACTGAGCAGGAAGACAAAAGAGCCAAGCTTGGCAGAGAGAGAGGGAGAGAGAGAAGGTCTGAGCAGCCTCACAACCAGTGATAGCAGTTCTTACACAGCCAAACAAGTGTGGTTGCACTGCCTGTGAACTACATTACCCACAGTGCATTGCTCATGTATTTTTCCAGTGGGGAAACTGCAGCAATGATAGTCCTTGGGACTGAGAATAACAGTAAAGGCATTACACACATTTTAGGATCACGTTATAAACTAGTGCGAGGCTGTCGGAGGACAGAACAGTCATCTGGTCAGTTCAGGCACCTTTTTGAGGCTTGGTCGTGAAAAAAAATGGACTAAGTAAAGTCGGCCAAGTGCTCATCAGGGACGCCCTTCTTTTTTCCATTATCGGCTAAGGATGCTCATCTGTTAAGCACACCCCAGTCCCGCCTTCGCTACACCTCCAACACGCCCCCGGGAACTTTGGTCGTCCCCACGACGGAAAGCAGTTGAGGGCGCCCAAAATCGGCTTTTGATTATGCTGATTTGGGCGACCCTGAGAGAAGGACGCCCATCTCCCGATTTGTGTCAGAAGATGGGCGCCCTTCTCTTTCGAAAATAAGCCCGATTGTAACATAGTAGATGATGGCAGATAAAGACCTGTACGGTCCATCCAGTCTGCCCAACAAGATTAACTCATATGTGCTCAATGGAGAAGGGTAGTTAGTGGGGTTCCCCAGGGCTCTGTGCTGGGACCGCTGCTTTTTAACATATTTATAAATGACCTAGAGATGGGAGTAACTAGTGAGGTAATTAAATTTGCTGATGACACAAAGTTATTCAAAGTCGTTAAATCGCGGGAGGATTTTGAAAAATTACAAGAGGACTGGGAGACTGGGCGTCTAAATGGCAGATGACGTTTAATGTGAGCAAGTGCAAAGTGATGCATGTGGGAAAGAGGAACCTGAATTATAGCTACATCATGCAAGGTTCCACGTTAGGAGTCACGGACCAAGAAAGGGATGTAGGTGTTGTTGTTGATGATACGTTGAAACCTTCTGCTCAGTGTGCTGCTGCGGCTAAGAAAGCAAATAGAATGTTAGATATTATTAGGAAAGGAATGGAAAACAAAAATGAGGATGTTATAATGCCTTTGTATCGCTCCATGGTGCGACCGCACCTCGAATATTGTGTTCAATTCTGGTCGCCGCATCTCAAAAAAGATATAGTGGAATTAGAAAAGGTGCAGAGGAGGGCGACGAAAATGATAAAGGGGATGGGACAACTTCCCTATGAGGAAAGGCTAAAGCGACTAGGGCTCTTCAGCTTGGAGAAAAGGTGGCTGAGGGGAGATATGATAGAGGTCTATAAAATAATGAGTGGAGTTGAATGGGTAGATGTGAAGCATCTCTTCATGCTTTTCAAAAATACTAGGACTAGGGGGCATGCGATGAAGCTACAATGTAGTAAATTTAAAACGAATCGGAGAAAGGTTTTCTTCACTCAACGTGTAATTAAACTCTGGAATTCGTTGCCACAGAATGTGGTAAAGGCGGTGAGCTTAGCGGAGTTTTAAAAAGGTTTGGACAGCTTCCTATAGGAAAAGCCCATAGACTGTTATTAAATGAACTTGGGCAAAATCCACTATTTCTGGGATAAGCAGTATAACATGTTTTGTACATTTGGGGGATCTTGCCAGGTATTTGTGACCTGGATTGACCACTGTTGGAAACAGGATGCTGGGCTCGATGGACCTTTGCTCTTTCCCAGTATGGCAATACTTATGTACTTATGCTACTTCATATGTATACCTGACCTTGATTTATCCTTGCCATTTTCAAGGCATAGACCATAGAAGTCTGCCCAGTATTTTCCCCGCCTCCCAACCACCGGTGCTGCCACCCAATCTCTGCTAAGCTTCTGAGGATCCATTCCTTCTGAACAGGATTCCTTTGTTTATCCCACACATTTTTGAATTCCGTTACCGTTTTCATCTCCACCACCTCCCGCAGTAGGGCATTCCAAGTATCCACCACTCTCTCTGTGAAAAAATACTTCCTGACATTTTTCTTGAGTCTGCCCCCCTTCAACCTCATTTCATGTCTTCTAGTTCTACCGCCTTCCCATCTCCCATCTTCCCACCTTGACCATGGTTATGGCTCATAGATGTTAAAGTCCAGTTCTATTTCTTTACCCTTCTTAATGGACGTGTAGAACCACTGATATGATCCAGAAATACACCAGAGACCTTTCTCTTTTTTTTTAATCAAAGGAGGCTCCTAGTTATACAAATTGTACTCAAAACAGGTCCTTAAAAAACCCATTTTGTTACTAGTAATGTCCCAGTGAAATATTCCAGTTAAAGTCCACGTACCAGTTACCGGCCACGGTAACCCTGAAGCAGTAATCGAAACCTTGGCCAACGTCGGGCCGTGGTTAGTCTCAACTGAACAACTGGACGGGCTGTGGGTAGTCACAACCGAGCAACTAGACAGCTGGAAAGCTAAGTTTTTTCAAAGAAGTGACTTAAAGAATTATAATAAAGTAATGAGTCAGGAGGTTTTTTGCCAGTGATAAGTCCGCAGGCCTCCCTAAAGTTGATTTATTAACAAAAGGAGTGTCTCAGCGGTTCGTTTGAGGCTTTTTCCTCCGTTTTACATCCATTTTTGCATATGTAGATACCTCGTATTTGATTGGTTATTAGAACATATCGGTATTCTACAAGCTTCACTACGATATTTAGATTCAACCCTCACATGCTAATGGGCTATGTGCTAGTATCAGAAAAATAAAAGCTGTCTTTTACTGGCAGAGCTACAAGTGGCCTCAGCGCATGAGAAAGACTCGTGTTGAGGAAGTTGCTTGGTAAAAGTGCCCCACTGTTAGTAATGACCCACTCATTGCCAAAGAAAAAAGAAAAATATTACATCTTCAAGAGTTGGGGGGGGGGGGGGAGTATATATTAGGGCAACTTTTTTCCAAAGATATTTCATCCTTCTTTTATTTATTTATTTTTTTGGCCAGTAGACTCTCTATTGAACAATGAAGGTGGGGGGAGGGGGGAATGGTCCCCTGACGTTTCAATGTGAATGATCTTATGTTTGCCGGAAAGTTTTAAAAGCTTGCTTATGGAACAATTTCTGAAAGACTTACGCAATTACTATTGAATTTAGATGTGGTATATTCCAGTAGATAAATATATTTCCTAATTAAATGTGCACGCTCTTTTTTTAAGACCTAAATTACTTTTGCCTTCATCTGGTTCTTGTCTGGCATTGCATTTCTGAATCAATATTGCCAATGCAAATATATGTCATTTTTAATATATATGATTTAAAAAGCATTAGTAACAGCAGATTCCTGATTCAATATCTCTCTAAGCATTCTGCAACTTACAAACATATTCAGATTTCTGCCATCCACATCTACGCTCTTGTCTGTCAAACGAGACTCAGCTCTGGGGCAGCCCTGACTCCATACGAAATATGATGGAAGTAGAAACAGAGAAAAATGAAGGCAGATAAAGGCCATATGGCCTATTCAGGCTGCCCATCCATGCCATCTACTCTCCCTTCCTCTCCCTTTGAGATCCTATGTACTTGTCGGTTTTCTTGAATTCAGATACAATTTTCATCTCCACCCACTGTCAAGGTTGTGCCCATGTTTCGTGCTCTCCTTCTTCTCACCACCTGGTGGCCAGACCTGGTGGCTGCAATGGACTGTCTGGTTACTGTCACCCATTCCAGATTTCAGCCCAGTCCGGTCCGGATCTTCCAGACTGCCAGACTTGCTCTTTTTGTTTGAACCTGCACAGCACCCGTAGTTGCCTGGCGATTGCTGCAGCCAAGCCTCAGCTGCTGCTGGGCTTATTAGCCATTTGGAAACCTTTCTGCTTTGCCTTTGCATCGCCTTAGGCCCTGGTATGTTGGTGCTTGTTGCACTTCTTGCCTGAGATTCTTGTTTGTTTCTAGTTAGGCTGTGTGTAGTTTAGATTAGGTTGTTGCTTGTTGTGTAGTCTTGTCTCTGGGTTATAGTTTTGTGTCTAGTCCTTGTCTGTTTGTGTCTTAGTGGCTGCTCTGCAGCTTTCAGTTCTGTGTCTTGTTAATCAGTGTTTTGCTGCTTGCAGATTTCAGGCCTGTTCTTTAACTTATCCTTTCCCTGCCTTGTTGCCCCTGTATATTCCTTTCCCCTCTGACCTAGGGTTACCATATGGCTCCAGAAAAAGGAGGACAGATTGAGCCAGCCGGGTTTTACTTCCATTGCTTTCAATAGAGCCGGTCGTTTCTGAGATGGGCATCCTCGGTTTCCATTGTCACCAAAAACCGGGGATGACCATCTCTAAGGTCGACCTAAATGTTGGAATTTGGGCATCCCCGACCGTATTATCGAAACGAAAGATGGACGCCCATCTTGTTTCGATAATACGGGTTTCCTCGCCCCTTCGCCGGGACGTCCTTAGAGATGGGCGCCCTTAGAGATGGTCATCCCCATTCGATTATGCCCCTCCACGTAAGGCATAGAGAGGTTACTTACTTGGATGTGTGGGAGAAATCTCTATTTTTGTTCATTGTAGGCAATTCTAAGTCTGCAGCCTCTCTACCCAATAGAACAGAACTGAAATAAATAGGATTAGGCATAATGGCAGATTCACTTAATAATGATCTTATGTCCTCTGACTGTTTGGAGGTTAAACATATCCTTGCAGACAAATAAGTTTGCTTTTATTTGCAAGCATGTCACTAAATTCAAACATTACTGCTCAGACACCCTAAGGAATTTACCATTAATGGACTGGATAAAGGTATAAAAGAAAACAAAATTCAAAAGCATCACTCACTCTCTGATGGCATTTGCACATGTTAAAGCTGCATATACCGTATAAAATTATCTTCTAATGTTTGACTAAAAATAAGGAATGTAGCGTGGAGGGGCATAATCGAATGGGGCCGCCCATCCTCGCAGGACATCCTGGCGAAGGGGCGGAGAAAACCGTATTATCGAAACAAGATGGGCGGCCATCTTTCATTTCGATAATACAGTCGGGGACGGCCAAATCTCAACATTTAGGTCACCCTTAGAGATGGTTGACCTAAATGTTGAGATCGCCGGACTTAGAGATGGCCGACCTCGATTTTCGCCGATAATGGAAATCGAGGCCGGCCATCTCAAAAACGACCAAATCCAAACCATTTGGTCATGGGAGGAGCCAGCATTTGTAGTGCACTGGTCCCCCTGACATGCCAGGACACCAACCGGGCACCCTAGGGGGTACTGCAGTGGACTTCACAAATTGCTCCCAAGTGCATAACTCCCTTACCTTGTGTGTGGAGCCCCCCAAAACCCCCCAACATCCACTACCCACAACTGTACAACACTACCATAGCCCTTAAAGGGTAAAGGGGGGCACCTACATGTGGGTACAGTGGGTTTCGGGTGGGTTTTGGAGGGCTCCCATTTACCACCACAAGTGTAACAGGTGGAGGGATGGGCATGACCGATTCCCTCCGGTGGTCATCTGGTCAGTTGGGGCACTTTTTTGAGGCTTGGTCCTAAAAATAAATGGACCAAGTAAAGCTGGCCAAGTGCTCGACTGAGCCGGCCTTCTTTTTTCCATTATCGTCCGAAGCCGGCCATCTCGTAACCACGCCCCCGTCCCGCTTTTTACACGCCCCTTTAACTTTGGCCGGCCCTGCGACGGAAAGCAGTTGAAGCCGGACAAAATCAGCTTTCGATTATACTGATTTGGCCAGGTTTAGGAGAAGGCCGGCCATCTCCCGATTTGTGTTGGAAGATGGCCGGCCTTCTCCTTTGAAAATAAGCAGGATGGTCTTTATTTGCCTGCATTTTAAAAATTATTTTATGTTTCTATTGCCTGACTTGCAGCTTTTTGGGAAGTTGTGCTCAGCTATCAAGGATGCACTGCTTGTCTTAAGACTGAATACTTTCTTTCTCCATTGTTCACTGTGTGGGGCATGAGTGAGGTTCCTAGGTATGGATAGCTTGAAGAACTTTGGAAGGCAATATTCCATCTACCCCAGTTAGAACCATTTCTACCTTGGATACAAAGGAAAGCATCTGGACTGCCAACCATCGTGAACTGAGCTGCTCCCAAAGGCCTCTTTGTGTTGAGCAAGACTCTGAAGACCTGTCATTCTTCCTGTCTTCAGAAGAGCCTCTAAGGGTATTCTACTTCCTGAGGTTCAGAATTACCAAACCTTAGGGCTTTGTAACCACCAGTAACAGATTTTCCCCGCTAGAGGGCTGTCTTACATCTCAGTCAGAACCACCAGATATGGCTCAGCACAAGACTAACTCTCTTTTTTTCCCCATCATAGTGAATTCCTAGCCATGCCACTAATCTCCCCGTCCCCTATACTTGTGGGAAGCAGGTTTTTCAATTCCCTTATTTATTTATTTATTTATTTATTTGTAACATTTGTATCCCACATTTTCCCACCCACTAGCAGGCTTAATGTGGCTTACATATTACCGTAAAGGCGATCGCCAAGTCCCGTAGGGGTAGACAAATACGATTTGAAGTAAGGGTCAGGTAAGGGGAGGCATTTAAGTTGGGTCGGTTGAGTAGGCCTTGCAGAACAGGTAGGTCTTTAATGATCTCCTGAAGTTTAGATGGTCATAGATTGTTTTCAAAGTCTTTGGTAATGCATTCCAGATTTGTGTGCCTAAATAAGAGAAATTGGATGCATAAGTTGATTTATATCTGAGTCCTATGCAGCTTGGATAATGGAGGTTCAAATAAGTACATGATGCTCTGGTCCTGTTTCTGATCGGAAGATCTATCAAGTCAATCATATATCCTGTGGCATCACCATAGACAATCTTGTGGACCAAAGAGCAAATTTTGAAGGTAATACGTTCCTTGATAGGGAGCCAATGCAGTTTTAATCGGAGCGGTTTGGCGCTATCAAATCATGTTTTGCAGAATATCAACCTGGCAGCTGTGTTTTGGGCTGTCTGGAGTTTCTTCATAAGCTGTTCTTTACATCCCGCATATAATCCATTGCAGTAATCTGCGTGGCTCAGAACCATCGATTGAATCAAGTTACAGAATATTTCCCTCGGGAAATAAGGTCTTAGACGTTTAGGTTTCCACATAGAATGAAACATCTTCTTTATAATGGAGTTAACTTGGCTCTCAAGTGTAAGGTGGAGATCAATTGTAACACCTAAAATTTTGAGGCTATCAGAAATAGAAAGAGAATGATCAGGAGTGTTTAGGGTTGTGGGTTTATAATTATTGTATTGGGATGAGAGGATAAGACAATGTGTTTTTTTCGGTGGTTTCAATTGAAATGAGTTTGCCCATGAGTCCATGACGTTCAGACTTCGCATGATATCGTTGGTGATTTCAGAAAGGTCGTGTCTGAAAAGGATGTAAATTGTGACATCGTCTGCATAAATGAACGGGTGAAGACCTTGACTGGATAAGAATTTGGCCAGAGGGGACATCATTATATTAAAGAGTATTGGTGATAATGGGGAACCTTGAGGTACTCCACAATGTGCTTTCCACGGTGGTGAGATGTTTGTTTTTGATTTAACTTGGTATGTTCTGGTGATTAGGAAACCCTTGATCCAATTCAGTATATATCCTCCAGTCCCGAAGCGATCAAGTAAACGTAAAAGTATTCTGATCCAACTCTCTCCATTCAGTGTATGTATATCATTTATCCCGCAAGCTTCATTCCTGTCATTGAATTAATTCCCCTCAAAATTTGTAGGTGTACTCCTAGCAACCTTGTTTGTTTCCATTTACATACAGGCAGAGCTGTGGGGCCCAACCCCCTCCTTCACTATAACAATATTCAATCGGCTATATTCCAGTGCAGCTCCTACTAAGGGAAGTTAAAACTGTTACCAAGATGTCGTCTCTCTCCTTATTTTCAATAAAACCCACCTGCCGGGGGTGGGAGGGGGGTGTTGGTTCACCAGGCAAAGGATTAGCTGGCTAATTAGTTTGAGGTTTATGATTATTTTTTTTACTGGTATTTTATCTGAATAAGTTACTTTCAGGAATTATTTACTTGTAATTCATACAGAAATCATTAGTGCACTGTAACAGTTCAGATCTATATTTGTGCTTTATTTGTTGCCAAGCAAGAGAAATATTTTGTAAGTTAGCTTTATTATGTGCTGATCATATTTATCTACAATACAACAGATTTATTTTCTATCAGTGCTAGAGCTGCAATAGTTCAGTCATTGTCTGAAACCCTGCAAGGAACTGCGGGCACCGGCATTGATTAACCAGGGCTAATAGTCCCACTGCTAGTCAACAAAGCTTATGCAAGTGCTGGCTGATAATCACCTGGGGCCCCGCATAAGACTGTGGGCCCTGGTTGGATGTTGGCCAGCATCTGCATAATGCTTTTGTAGGTCTCTGAGCCTCTCCTCCCAGCCTGTGACATCAAGAATCCTCCACCCCCTGGAACTCCCCCTCCCCGGAGTGTTGCCCCAATCCTCCCTTGTCTCAATAGGCCCCTTGGGCCTACCTCAGATCCCTAGTGGCCCACTGGGGGTGATGGGGGTAAGAGAAAACCCCACTTGCTCCTGCCCCTAGTGGCTGTGTCCTTAAGGTTCCTGCTGAGACCTCTCGCAGTACTGCCATTAGTACTAAAAGGCTGCTGCGAGAGCTCATGGCAGCCATTTTGAAGATGCAGCCACTAGGGTCAGGAGCAAGTGGGGTTTATAGCTGCCTCATCATCCCCACTGGACCACCATGAATCTGAGATAGGCCTGGGAGGCCTATCGAGACCAAGGGTTGAGGGGACAATCCGGAGGTGACATTCCAAAGTGGGTGGAATGGGGTTCTTGATGTCACAGGCCAGGGGTAGGAGAACAGAAGCAGGGGGCCTGGAGGGGGCTTGGATGCCTACAAAACCATTTGAAAAATTATGTGAGTGCTAGCTCATATTCAGATGGAGCCCACATAATTGTCTTATGAATGTTGGGTATTATTAGGAAAGGTATGGAAAACAGGTGTGAGGATGTTATAATGGATGTTATATCGCTCCATGGTGCGACCGCACCTTGAGTATTGTGTTCAATTCTGGTCGCCGCATCTCAAGAAAGATATGATGGAATTGGAAAAGGTGCAGCGAAGGGCGACTAAAATGATAGCGGGGATGGGACGACTTCCCTTTGAAGAAAGACTAAGGAGGCTAGGGCTTTTCAGCTTGGAGAAGAGACGGCTGAGGGGAGACATGATAGAGGTATATAAAATAATGAGTGGAGTGGAACAGGTGGATGTGAAGCGTCTGTTCACTCTTTCCAAAAATACTAGGACTAGGGGGCATGCGATGAAACTACAGTGTAGTAAATTTAAAACAAATCGGAGAAAATTTTCTTCACCCAACGCGTAATTAAACTCTGGAATTTGTTGCCAGAGAACGTGGTGAAGGCGGTTAGCTTGGCAGAGTTTAAAAGGGGGTTAGACGGTTTCCTAAAGGACAAGTCCATAAACCGCTACTAAATGGACTTGAGAAAATCCACAATTCCGGGAATAACATGTATAGAATGCTTGTACGTTTGGGAAGCTTGCCAGGTGCCCTTGGCCTGGATTGGCCGCTGTCGTGGACAGGATGCTGGGCTCGATGGACCCTTGGTCTTTTCCCAGTGTGGCATTACTTATGTACTTATCAGCTGACACCTGTATAAGGTCAGGCAGCTAGCAGCAGGAAAATTAGCCCTGGATATTTGTTTCCAGTGCCTGCACGTGGCCTGGCCCTGAATATCTGGGGCTAATGGAGCTGGCCATGGTCAGTGGTTTAAAAAATGCTGAATATTGCCCCCATTGTTTTTTTTTTTCTTAGTGCCAATGAGTTTTACTGTGGGTATCCTTAAGGCAGGACTCTATGATCTGTACAGATATAAGATAAACCAAGAGCAGGGAAAGAAACTACTAGTCTAAGAGGGGCATTTTTGAAAGAAATGTCTTTGTTTGGATTTGGATGTCTTTGTAAAACGTCCAAATCCGGGGGCGGGGAAAACCGTATTTTAGAAAAAAGACGGATGTCCATCTTTCGTTTCGAAAATACCAAGGACGTCCTTGAATTTGGATGTCCTTAGACTTGGACGTCTTTGACTTTTGGCGATTTTCAAAACCAAAGACGTCCATGTCAAAAACGTCCAAATGCAAGCCATGTGGACATGGGAGGAGCCAGCATTTGTAGTGTACTGGTCCCCCTGACATGCCAGGACACCAATAGGGCACCCTAGGGGGCACTGCAGTGGACTTCATAAAATACTCCCAAGGTACATAGCTCCCTTACCTTGTGTGCTGAGCCCCCCAAACCCCACTCCCCACAACTGTACAACACTACCATAGCCCTTACAGGTGAAGGGGGGCACCTATATGTGGGTATAGTGGGTTTCTGGTGGGTTTTGGAGGGCTCGCTGTTTCCTCCACAAATGTAACAGGTAGGGGGGTATGGGCCTGGATCAACCTGTCTGAAGTGCACTGTACCCAATAAACTGCTCCTGGGACCTGCATGCGCTGTCATGGACCTGAGTAAGACATCTGAGGCTGGCATAGAGGCTGGCACAAAATATTTTTAAAGAATGTTTTTTGGGTGGGAGAGGGTTAGTGACCACTGGGGGAGTAACGGGAAGTCATCCCAGATTCTCCAGTGGTTATCTGGTCATTTCGGGCACCTTTTTGTGCCTTATTCTTAAAAAAAACACGTCCGGGTGAAAACGTCCAAGTTTTACTTTAGGACGTCCTTGCTTTTTTCGATTATGGCTCAAAGACATCCAAGTCTTAGGCACGCCCAAGTCCCGCCTTCACCACGCCTCCAACACGACCCCTTGAAATTTGGACGTCCTTATGACGGACTGCAGTTGGAGACGTCCAAAATCGGGTTTCGATTATACCGATTTAGACGTCCCTGGGAGATGGACGTCCATGTTCCGATTTATGTTGAAAGATGGACGTCCATCTCTTTCAAAAATGAGCCTGTAAGTATACCAATAAGCAGCTATCCACTAATGGCCAAATTCTGTACATGGCGTCTAGAGTTATGAATGCACGTTAAACTGGGTGTATGCTCAATTTATCGTGCATAACTTAATTGAATAATGAGCCAATCAGTGCTGATAATTGACAATAACAACCAATTATAAGCACTTATTGGCCCTAATTAGGATTTATGGACATATAATGATCTGCACGTAAATCCTAACGTGTGTAAGAATTTGGGGATATGGCTAGGGGCTTTTTGGGGGCATTCTGGGGCATTCCTAAATTGTATATGTGTACATTTAGAATCATACCTAACTATAGGCACCTACAACTCGGTTGGCTCATAGCAGATCTAATTGTTGGCACCTACAGTTAGGTGCAGCTACGTGCTAAGCACAGTTCTACAAAGGACGCATACCCCTTATAGAATCGCTTTAAGCACATTACATTTTCAACATTGATTTTTAGGCGCTGCTTATAGAATCTGGGCCTAAGCACTTATGTTTTTATTTTGTTAGTTATTTATTGATTGGTTAATTGATTGTGTTGGCCTTTTTATTAGTGTTTATCATAATGTTGGCACTTGCATCGAATCCATTCCTGACTCACACATGAACAAAGAATACTATGAAAACCTTATAAACTGGAGAAATAATTTTTGGCTGCAGCTTTATTAACCAATCAAAAATTCATAACCAACACAAATAAAAATGTAATTATCAATATTTCAATGCAACCTTTACTTTTCTTATTACCTTTTATAAAGCTAGTTGGTGCCGACCTAGCTGCACAAATTAATTCCATCAAATGTATTAATACTCCATGAATCACCTTGTAAAGTGAGACCTGCGGTGACGTCAAGGCCTCACTTCTGCTCCTGGCGGATTCGCACCCAAGCAGATTACACTGTAAAATCCATATAGCCAGTAAATTCATTGCCCTCATTGTCCTTAAATGAAGCCTGCTTGAAAAGTTTTAATTTAAATTACCACAGCTGCGACTTAAACTACCCCTTTTAACATCCCTAAACATCGCTATCCCAACTACAAAATTACTCACGATCCCAATCCCAACTCTCACTCTTCTAAATTTTGGGGAGGGATTGGGTGGGATGAAATTTCTTGCTTCAGTTCCCTCAAATAGCTTTCCTCCTTGACACCCATCAATTCTCCTCATCCCGGAGCCCGCCAATTTTCCTGACATTCTTTTGCTCTTTTGCTCCGCCCCCAACCTTAGAAAACAACCCAAAAATTTACATACCCTTTGAAGTCACCATTCTTTCTGTTCTAATTTGGATGCCTCAACTTATCTTCCCAGTAATCCCTTCTTATTTTGTTTACCCCTTTTTGCTAATTAATTTGTTAATTAGTTACCGTATTTTTCGGACTATAAGACGCACCGGACCATAAGACGCACCTAGGTTTTAGAGGAGGGAAATAGGAAAAAAATTTTTTTTTCCTTTTTCCCTCCTCTAAAACCTAGGTGCTCCGGTGCGTCTTGTCCGAGTTCGGGATCGCCCTCCCCTACTTACGTCACGCGATGTTCCCTGGTGGTCTAGTGATGTCGGGGCAGGAAAGAGCCCCCTCTTTCCTGCCCAGCGCGCTGCTCTCCGTCCTCCTGAATGCTGCCTGACGGTCTCGGCGAGATTCAAAATGGCCGCCGAGACTTCAATTCTCGGTGGCCATTTTGAATCTCGCCGAGACCGTCAGGCAGCATTCAGGAGGACGGAGAGCAGCGCGCTGGGCAGGAAAGAGGGGGCTCTTTCCTGCACCGACGTCACTAGACCACCAGGGAACATCGTGTGATGTAAGTAGGGGAGGGCGATCCCGAACTCGCTACCTTCGGACTATAAGACGCACCCCCCATTTTCCTCCCAAATTTTGGGGGAAAAAAGTGCGTCTTATAGTCTGAAAAATACGGTAATTCAGTACATCAATTTCACTAATTTTAATTTTTAATTCCTAAGTCTTTATAAAACTCACATTGCAAAATAATTAAATTATCTTCCTATCGAGTATATATCGCCCCCCCAACTCATTTGTCTTTTATCCCTTCAACATAACAAAATATACATAGGGGCAGTACTGCAGCAATGCCAATATTATCCACCCATAATTGATCTTATGGGTTTTCAAAATTGGAAGCCCTACTTATAAGACAAACATATCTTTTGACTCTTTTGAGCTACTGTTTCCTCTGCTTCCTGGGCAAACAAGGATGTGTTTGTGAGTTCTCTGGAGCATCTTTACATGTTCATTTGTCAGCGCTCTTCCTTTTCTGCCTATTCACATAACGTCTGCTGTGTTCCATATTCATATTACCATAGCAGCACAATCCATCTCCTCTCATCGTGTTCATTTTAAGTACTTGTCAACACTGTATGAAAAAACTGTGCACCACAAAAGCCCTTCTGCAAATCTGGCCTGCAAGTGTACTTTACTGATGATCTCAGAAGTAGAAAGGAAGCAATTTTCAAAATTTTGCAATTTTGATAGAAAGTCTGCAATGACTTTTACCTGCGGCCTTTGCTTTGGGTCTCAAAAGGTAAAGTATTTTTTTTTGTTACATTTGTACCCCGCGCTTTCCCACTCATGGCAGGCTCAATGCGGCTTACATGGGGCAATGGAGGGTTAAGTGACTTGCCCAGAGTCACACCAATGTGGCCGTGCAGGACGTCAGACTCACAGAAACAGAAGCCAGCGCAGCCTTCTACATGGAATGTTGCTAGTGGAATAGCAACATTCCATGTAGAATCTTCAATAGTAGCAACATTCCATGTAGAATCTCCAATAGTATCTATTTTATTTTTGTTACATTTGTACCCTGTGCTTTCCCACTCATGGCAGGCTCAATGCGGCTTACATGGAGCAATGGAGGGTTAAGTGACTTGCCCAGAGTCACACCAATGTGGCCGTGCAGGACGTCAGACTCACAGAAACAGAAGCCAGCGCAGCCTTCTACATGGAATGTTGCTAGTGGAATAGCAACATTCCATGTAGAATCTTCAATAGTAGCAACATTCCATGTAGAATCTCCAATAGCATCTATTTTATTTTTGTTACATTTGTACCCTGTGCTTTCCCACTCATGGCAGGCTCAATGCGGCTTACATGGGGCAATGGAGGGTTAAGTGACTTGCCCAGAGTCACACCAATGTGGCCGTGCAGGACGTCAGACTCACAGAAACAGAAGCCTGCGCAGCCTTCTACATGGAATGTTGCTAGTGGAATAGCAACATTCCATGTAGAATCTTCAGTAGTAGCAACATTCCATGTAGAATCTCCAATAGTAGCAACATTCCATGTAGAATCAACAATAGTAGCAACATTCCATGTAGAATCTCCAATAGCATCTATTTTATTTTTGTTACATTTGTACCCTGTGGTTTCCCACTCATGGCAGGCTCAATGCGGCTTACATGGGGCAATGGAGGGTTAAGTGACTTGCCCAGAGTCACACCAATGTGGCCGTGCAGGACGTCAGACTCACAGAAATAGAAGCCTGCGCAGCCTTCTACATGGAATGTTGCTAGTGGAATAGCAACATTCCATGTAGAATCTTCAATAGTAGCAACATTCCACGTAGAATCAACAATAGTAGCAACATTCCATGTAGAATCTCCAATAGCATCTATTTTATTTTTGTTACATTTGTACCCTGTGCTTTCCCACTCATGGCAGGCTCAATGCGGCTTACATGGGGCAATGGAGGGTTAAGTGACTTGCACAGAGTCACACCAATGTGGCCGCGCAGGCTTCTGCTTCTGTGAGTCTGACATCCTGCACGTACGTGCAGGACGTCAGACTCACAGAAACAGAAGCCTGCACAGCCTTCTACATGGAATGTTGCTAGTGGAATAGCAACATTCCATGTAGAATCTTCAATAGTAGCAACATTCCATGTAGAATCTCCAATAGTATCTATTTTATTTTTGTTACATTTGTACCCTGTGCTTTCCCACTCATGGCAGGCTCAATACGGCTTACATGGGGCAATGGAGGGTTAAGTGACTTGCCCAGAGTCACAAGGAGCTGCCTGTGCCTGAAGTGGGAATCAAACTCAGTTCCTCAGTTCCCCAGGACCAAAGTCCACCACCCTAACCACTAGGCCACTCCTCCACGCACATATTCGACCTTTGAATATTTTTCACAGCAAAAGTGCCCATAGAGATGTGCATCTGTTTTTCCTGTGGCTATTGTTTCCACCCCAAAATACAAACGCTCCCACATTTTTGCTTCCATTGACTTAATCCTGCATCTGAGCTTGTCTACTTTTCTCTTGCTTTGTTCATCCTGTGGAAAGTAGACGATTTTTCAGAGACCTAATGTATCCAAGCAAATGATGTTTGAAGGTTGCCCTCAAAATGTCTCTACTCAATTTCATCGATTTTCTAATGTTTAAACATTTTTCTTTTGAAGAAAAAAAAATTTCTTTGGGAGAATCTGTTCCTTGAAATCTGTGCTTGATTCCTGTTTCTGCTTGGTCATGCCATGCTTGGTATCTGTGAGCTTCCACAATTGAATTTCAGTTCTGGTTGCCCCACTGGCCATTTGAGATTTGGTTCGGTGACTCAGTCAACCCACTTCTCTGATCTGATGTTCCTGATCAAGACGGCCTTTTAAAGAGCTCCTTAGACACATGGCCAAAAAAGTTTTGTTGTTTTGGAGTTTTTTGAATTTTTGACTGATCTTCAGGTGTTATATTAGTTCATTTCACACGTTTATGTAATAAGGTTTTTGGTATGCATGCTAAAACATTGTAACATGCACAAATTAAGGGGCTTTTTTACAAAGCAGTGCTATAATGTGGCCTTAGCGCAGCTTGGCGAAAAGGCGGCTGAGAGGAGATATGATAGAGGTCTATAAAATAATGAGTGGAATTGAACGGGTAGATGTGAAGCATCTGTTTACGCTTTCCAAAAATACTAGGACTAGGGGGCATGCGATGAAGCTACAATGTAGTAAATTTAAAATGAATCGGAGAAATGTTTTCTTCACTCAATTTGTAATTAAACTCTGCAATTCGTTGCCAGAGAATGTGGTAAATGCGGTTAGCTTAGCGGAGTTTAAAAAAGGTTTGGACGGCTTCTTAAAGGAAAAGTCCATAGACCATTATTAAATGGACTTGGGATAACCAGTATAAAATGTTTTGTACTTTTTTGGGATCTTGCCGGGTATTTGTGACCTGGATTGGCCACTGTTGGAAACAGGATGCTGGGCTCGATGGACCTTTGTACTTACATGGCTCTTTCCCATGCATTAAGCGGCCCTTTTACAAAGGTGCGCCGAAAAATGGCCTGTGCTGGTGTAGGCACGTGTATTAGATGTGCGTAGGTCCATATTTTAGCATGCCTGCAAAAAATGCCTTTTTTTGCTGACCATGAGCGTGGGGCAAAATAAAAATCGGCGCAAGTCCATTTTGGGCCTCAGACCTTACTGCCACCCATTGACTTAGCAGAAAGGTCTCACGTGTTAACCGAGCGATAATCGTCAGAGTGTGTTCACTGCTGCTTACTGCCTGGTTAGCGCCATGCGGTAGAAAAGAGAAATTATTTTCTGCCACACGTTTTGCAAATGCATCAAAATTAGAATTACTACCCGGGGCCTGCGATAGCTGGGCGGTAGTTCTAATTTGATGTACGTTGTACGCGCGTAGGCACCTACACATCTTTGTAAAAGGACCTCTAAGGGACTAATTCTATAAATGGCACCTTCGAAATTGATGCCAAAAAGCACACGGTTAGCGTGATTCTATAAACTACGCCTAAAGTTAGGTGCAGTTTATAGAATATGCCTACAAACTGTTTTTGAGATTAAAATTTAAGCGCACCCATTTAGGCCACCTAAAACCAGGCCTAAATACCTGCCCTAATTTAGGTGCAGATTGGGTGTATTCCATAATAGATCACATAGAGGGGCATAATTGAATGGGGGTGCCCATCTATGTGGAGCGCCCATCTGTAATGACGGCCTTGTAAAGCAGTGTACCCGACCGTATTATCGAAACAAGATGGCCGGCCATCTTTCGTTTCGATAATACGGTCGGGGCCGGCCAAATCTCAACATTTGGGCCGCCTTTAGAGATGGCCGACATTGGTTTTCGCCGATAATGGAAACTATTGGCGGCCATCTCAAAACCGGCCAAATCCAAGGCATTTGGTCGTGGGAGAAGCCAGCATTTGTAGTGCACTGGTCCCCCTCACATGCCAGGAAACCAACCGGGCACCCTAGGGGGCACTACAGTGGACTTCACAAATTAATCCCAGGTGCATAGCTCCCTTACCTTGGGTGCTGAGCCCCCCAAAACCCTCCCAAAACCCACTACCCACAACTGTACAACACTACCATAGCCCTTAAAGGGTAATGGGGATCAGCAACTCGTGGGTACAGTGGGTTTCGGGTGGGTTTTCGATGGCTCCCATTTACCACCACAAGTGTAACAGGTAGGGGAGGATGGACCTGGGTCCACCTGCCTGAAGTGCACTGCAGTACCAACTTAAAAACTGCTCCAGGGACCTGCATAGTGCTGTGATAGAGCTGGGTATGACATTTGAGGCTGGCATAGAGGCTGGCAAAAAAATGTTTTTTAATTTTTTTTTAGGGTGGGAGGGGGTTGGTGACCACTGGGGGAGTAAGGGGAGGTGATCCCCGATTCCCTCCGGTGGTCATCTGGTCAGTTCGGGCACCTTTTCAAGGCTTGGTTGTGAACAAAAAGGGACCAAGTAAAGTCGGCCAAATGCTCATCCGGGCCGGCCTTCTTTTTTCCATTATCGGCCAAGGATGGCCATCTCTTAATCATGCCCCCGTCCCGCCTTCAGTACACAGCCGACACGCCCCCTTGAACTTTGGCCGGCCCTGTGACGGAAAGCAGTTGAAGCTGGCTAAAATCGGCTTTCGATTATACCAATTTGGCCGGCCTTAAGAGAAGGCCGGCCATCTCCCGATTTGTGTTGGAAGATGGCTGCCCTTTTCCTTCGAAAATAAGCAGGATAGTTTTTTGAAATGCCCACAACCCGCCCATGATTGCGTCCCCTTTTCAGTTGTGTGCATTAGAATTTATGTGCACCTCGTAGTAGAATATACCTAGAAAGTTGTGCGTGTAAATTCTAATTAAAGCCAATTAATACCACTAATTGGTTGTTAAGTAGCAATTATCAGTGCTTTTTGGCTTGTGTGCGCAGTTTGTCTATGCAGCCAAATTAGGGTACACAACTTAAAGAGCTATATCCCCCTTGATGAAAAAAATTAAAAATAATTTTTAGTGCATGGGAAGTGCTTACACATTTGAATTTCACCCTGGGATGTTTCAGTTTCCCCTGTGGTAAGACCAGTGGCGTTCCTAGGGCGGCTGACATCCGGAGCGGATTGCCAATCTGCCCCCCCTGGCGAAAGGACACCTCCCCCCGGTTAAAGGACACCCTCCCCGGGTGCATTTTTACCTGCTGGGTGGGTGCTGCGCGCCTGTTGGCTTCACTCGTTCCATGCTCCCTCTGCCCCGGAACAGGAAGTAACCTGTTCCGGGGCAGAGGAATCATGGAACGAGCGGAGCTGACAGGCGCGTGGCACCCCCCCCCAGTGGCATGCACCCGGGGCGGACCGCACCTACTGCCCCCCCTAGGAACGCCACTGTGTAAGCCCTTTTAAGCCGTGGTAAGCTCAGGTTAGTGATTACACAGCTTAGTAAAAGGAACCCTAAGTGTACATAAGAACATAAGAATACCATACTGAGTCCGACCAATGGTCCAGCTAGCCCAGTTTCCTGTTTCCAACAGTGGCCAATCCAGGTCACAAGTCCCTTGCAGAAACTCAGGGGCCCTTTTACAGAGCGGCAGTAAGCCCAATGTGGGCTTACTGCTCGCTTTTCTGGGACTACCGCTGGCCCAACGTGGCTACCAATGATAATTCTGCCCTGAGTGCACGCCATATCTGGGGGAAAATGAAAACCCCTGGAAATGGCTTGCATGGTGATAACCCAGCGGTAATCGGGCATTGCAGCACATTGCCCTGTTACTGCCGGGTTAGTGCAGAAACCCTTATTGCCACCTCATTGGGTGACAATAAGGGCTCCCCGCCTCATGGCCATGCAGTAAGAGTTCTCTTACCTCATGGCCATGTGTGTCTGGGGGCTTTTTTTACCCGCTGCACTAAAAAGGGCCCTGGTGCGTGGGAAGAACGGCCCCATCGCTAGCTCAGGGCCATTTTTCCCGCAGCTTGCTAAAAGGACCCCTCAGTTAGTAACAACACTTCATGCTACCAATCGCAGGGCAAGCAGTGGCTTCCCCATGTCTATCTCAATAGCACAATATGGACTTTTCCTCCAGGAACTTGCCCAAACCTTTTTAAAATCCAGATAGTCTAACCACTGTTACCACATCCTCCGGCAACACGTTCCATAGCTTAACTATTCTTTGCGTGAAAAAATATTTCCTCCTATTTGTTTTAAATGTATTTCCACGTAATGTCATTGAGTGTCTCCTGGTTTGAAAAAGTGAAAGTTGATTCACTTTTGCCCATTCTACACCACTCAGGATTTTGTAGACCTCAATCATATCCCCACCCCTCCCTCCTCAGCCGTCTCTTTTCCAAGCTGAAGAGCCCTAACCTCTTTAGCCTTCCCTCATATGATAAAAATTCCATCCCCTTCATCATTTTTATTGCTATTCTTTGAACGTTTACTAATTCTGCTATATATTTTTTGAGATATGGTGAAGAGAGTCGAATGCAATACTCAAGGTGAGGTCGCACCATGGAACGATACAGAGGTATTATAATATTCTTATTTACCATCCATTTCCTAATAATTCCTAGCATCCTGTTTGTATTTTGGGCTGCCACCACACACTGGGCAGGAGATTTGAGCATATTGTCTACGTGAACACCAAAATCTTTTTCTTGGGTGCTGACTCCTAATGTGGACCCTAGCATCAGGTAATTATGATATTCTTCCCAATGTGTACTGCCTGGTTACTGCCAGGTTGGCGTGGGAGCCCTTATTGTCACCTCAATGGGTGGCGATACGTGCTCCCCTCTCGCAATGGCCACGTGACAGCTGCTTCATTCGCCGCATGACCATTTCTTGGAAAAAACAAAGACCTGCCATTTACCTGCTGCGGTAAAAAGGGGCCTCAGCGTGCGTCAAAACCACATGCCGATGCCAGCGCAGGCCCCCTTTTGATGCAGCTTTGTAAAAGGACCCCTAACCTTTTACAGGTACCACATGCTAATATGAACATTAGCATATGACCTGAAATTCAAAAAATGGGAAATGGCTAAAAAAAAAGTGTTGTGTTAAATCTGGGCTTAGCACGCAGGAAAGTCCCGCATTAGAACATGTCAACCCCCTAATTCTATACAAGTTGCCAAAAATTGTATGTACAAATTTGGGCACATACCCTACTACTACTACTACTACTACTATTTAGCATTTCTATAGCGCTACAAGCGTACGCAGCGCTGCACAAACATAGAAGAAAGACAGTCCCTGCTCAAAGAGCTATGTAATAAAAGTGAGCCAAGTATAGGACAATCAAGCCATTGTGACATCACTGATGAGGTTGGCTCTTATTGGTGGCCTGAGGCATTATGACATCACAATATTAGCTCTGGTTACAAGAGACTACTACTACTACTATTTAGCATTTCTATAGCGCTACAAGGCGTACACAGTGCTGCACAAACATAGAAGAAAGACAGTCCCTGCTCAAAGAGCTTACAATCTAATAGACAAGAAATAAAGTAAGCAAATCAAATCAATTAATGTGAACTACTACTACTACTACTACTACTTAACATTTCTAGAGCGCTACTAGGGTTATGCAGCGCTGTACAATTTGGGAAGGAGGAGAGGAGGGTAGGTGGAGGCGAGTGGTTACAAGTGGTTACGAGTCAAAAGCAATGTTAAAGAGGTGGGCTTTCAGTCTAGATTTAAAGGTGGCCAAGGATGGGGCAAGACGTAGGGGCTCAGGAAGTTTATTCCAGGCGTAAGGTGCAGCGAGACAGAAGGAGCGAAGTCTGGAGTTGGCAGTAGTGGAGAAGGGAACAGATAAGAAGGATTTATCCATGGAGCGGAGTGCACGGGAAGGGGTGTAGGGAAGGACGAGTGTGGAGAGATACTGGGGAGCAGCAGAGTGAATACATTTATAGGTTAGTAGAAGAAGTTTGAACAGGATGCGAAAACGGATAGGGAGCCAGTGAAGGGTCTTGAGGAGAGGGGTAGTATGAGTAAAGCGACCCTGGCGGAAGATGAGATGGGCAGCAGAGTTTTAAACGGACTGGAGAGGGGAGAGGTGACTAAGTGGGAGGCCAGCAAGAAGCAGATTGCAGTAGTCTAAACGAGAGGTGACAAGGGTATGGATGAGGGTTTTGGTAGAGTGCTCTGAAAGAAAGGGGCGGATTTTATGGATGTTGTAAAGAAAGAAACGACAGGTCTTGGCAATCTGCTGGATATGAGCAGAGAAGGAGAGAGGCATTTACTTACGATCTTAAAAAGGGGGTGTGGAAATGGGACGGTCATGAGTTGAACGGGGGCATTCTGAAAATTAACGCATGCTGTTATAGAATATTTGCCTATTGTACGCACGTACATTTGCACCACGTTTCAGTTGGTGCAAATGGCTGTGTCTAAAGTTAGGCGCGATTCACAGGCATAAGCGTCATTCTGTACACCATGGCTAATTTTATGTTTCAATGTTTTTATTGATGGATCAATACATCATACATAACCATTGCATTAAATAGACAACAAATCAGGCTGCCAGCTGCATTTATCAAGCAAAGGATAATATTTTTGAAACAGTTCTTCCACCATCATTACCCCCCTCCCCCCCGTTCAGTGGCGTAGGAAGGGCGGGCGGTGGGGCGGTCCGCCCCGGGTGCACGCCGTTGGGGGGGGTGTCGGCTTCGCTGGTTCACTGCTCCCTCTGCCCCGGAACAGGTTACTTCCTGTTCCGGGGCAGAGAGAGCAGGGAACCAGCGGAGCCGATGCAGCTCCCAGCGACATGCGCTTAGGGCGGTTAGGCCCTCCCGCCTGTCTCTCGCCGCTTTCCCATGTAAGTACGCGCTCCGGGTGAGGGGTGCGCTCCAGAGGGGGGAGGGTGAGCCGTGCTGCACCTGGGGGTGTGTGTAGCGGCGACCCACCCCGGGTGTCAGCTGCCCTCGCTACGGCACTGCCCCCGTTACCCCCTCCCTCCCACCTCCCCTCCCCCCAACCAGCCTACGTTCCCACCCAATGGCTAACTTTAAGTGTGGCTTGTAGAAGAGCACTTTTTTCAGTGCCAATTTTTTTGGGTGCCACATATGGAATCTAGCCCTAAGCCCGGATTTCAGTGCACTTTAGTAAAAGTGTCTCAAGGTTGGACAGCCCTTTTGCTATCCTAAGTTTACCCATTTAGCATCCATTTAGTAGTCTAGTTATCAGCGACAGTCAGACTGCTAAACGGATGCTAAAGGGGTAAACTTAGAATAGCAAAAAGGCTTGGAAAAGAGACAGATGAGGGGAGATATGATTGAGGTCTACAAAATCCTGAGTGATGTAGAACGAGTCGAAGTAAATCGATTTTTTACTCGTTCCAAAAGTACGAAGAGTAGGGGACACTCGAGGAAGTTACATGGAAATACTTTTAAAGCAAATAGGAGGAAATATTTTTTCACTCAACAAATAGTTAAGCTCTGGACCTCTTTGCCGGAGGATGCGGTAACAGCAGTTAGCATATCTGGGTTTTAAAAAGGTGTGGCCAAGTTCCTGGAGGAAAAGTCTACAGTCTGCTATTGCGTCAGACATTATTATTACATTTGTACCCCGCGCTTTCCCACACAATGCAGGCTCAATACGGCTTACATAGTAATTTGAAATACAAAGTCAATAGAATTTTAATACAACAGTAGTAAAACAATGTAAAGTTGGGCTTAGTAGTGTAAGATAAGTTGAGCTAGATAATATATGACTAGGATAAAAGAGGGTAGACAGGATAGGATAGTGTAATTTGGGAGAAAGGGTAAGGCAACTGCTTGCCCTGGGATTGGTAGCATGGAATGTTGCCACGATCTGGGATTGCAGTTACCATCCATTTCTAAAAACATTTAACTGGGTAAAATGGATTGGCAGAACATTTCCCTCCTCTGTTCAGATAAAAGTCCATTTCCAGCCCCTTTTTAGACAGAACATAGAAATTAGATTTGACAGATTCAGGTCAGAATGTGTACAATTATTTTAGAAAAGGATCTGCTGATATAGAGCCTGTTTTAAGAGAAGTACAGGAGTGCCTGTGTATTGACCTGTGTACGTAGAAAGAGCAGCCATTTTATAAACATATACCTTGAAAACCTGAATGGGGAAAACACAGCAAGTTACACATGTAAGCGGTGACATTTACAAGTGGAATTTGATTTTCTACACTCTATACCTGTAAATGTCAGCACTTTTGTTTTGTAATATTGAGGTATTTCTCTGTCCCCAGAAGGCAATTGTGTAATTTGGTGCCAAGAAGTAGGGTACTACAATAGGGCAGACTTACCCCCTAATTCTATCTGCCCCGGTTGCACACCGCTGGGGGGAGGGGTGCCACGCGCCTGTCGGCTCCGCTCGTTCCCTGCTCCCTCTTCCCCGGAACAGGTTACTTCCTGTTCTGGGGCAGAGGGAGCAGGGAATGAGCGAAGCCGACAGACGCGCGGCATCCCCCCAGCAGGTAAAAATGCACCCGGGGCGGGGGGGGGGTGTCCTTTCACTGCGGGGGGGGGGGGGGGGGGGATCGCGCTGCACCCGGGGGGGGGGGGGGCGCATCGGCGATCCGCCCCGGGTGTCAGCCACCCTAGGAACGCCACTGGAGATAGGGATTTCTGTTACTGTTTCTGCTGCTTAGAAAATTACATCCAAACATGTCTTGGTAATGCTGCTGTAATAACAGATGCTAGACCAAAAGCTTTGAATTATGATGCTCGCGTGTAAGTAATGCTTTGGAAAGGGGCGCTCTTCCATTAGTTCATAATATTGCTAAAATAAATTCAATGTCTGTGACAAGACAGTGATGAAAGGGCCTTTTTGCGGTAGCCAGTTTGACCTTCTCCTCTGGTGGACAGAGTGTGGGTCATGGAGCTAGTGCTCAGATTAGCATTATCATGACCTCCGATGTCTGGCTATATTTTTATTCTGACATGTGTTCCCAAAAAGCAACAGAAAGAGGGGGGAAACAGATCACAAAATTGACATCCAACAAAGAAGGCAGTAGCAACATCTGTTGAGCTCAGAAGTGACTGATTAGAGATATTCAGTAGAAGAGGTATAGCCATCTGACCGGCTCTGCCCTTATTAATTACAGCCATTGCAGACATTTGGCATTTCTTTAGGCTTTCTGATGATACGAACAAAGGAGGAGATCGAACAATTTTTTAGCTAGTCATTTTGACATACAGCTGAAATAAAATGAACAGTGGGTTATTCAGTGGCTTAGCAAATAGCGATATTCCATTTTACATACACAGAACGTAGAGAGACTCTCTCCAAATATGAAAAAAAAAGGCACCACGGATTAGTAATAGAGATATGAAGGCAAAAACTAAACTGGAAGATTCAGAATTCTGCAGTGCGATTGTTGTATTGTTTGCCAAGATCGGAATATATTACTACCTAATTGAAGAGATTTTGATTTCTGCCAGTTGCCTATCGTATAAAATTCAAATTGTTGTTAATGATTCACTGTGTGCTTTACTATTCTTCATAAAGGGGTCCTTACGAGACTGGGTGTCTAAATGGCAGATGATGTTTAATGTGAGCAAGTGCACAGTGATGCATGAGGGAAAGAGGAATCCGAATTATAGCTACGTCATGCAAGGTTCCACATTAGGAGTCACCGACCAAGAAAGGAATCTAGGTGTCGTCGTTGATGATACGTTGAAATCTTCTGCTCAGTGTGCTGCGGTGGCTAAGAAAGCAAATAGAATGTTAGGCATTATTAGGAAAGGAATGGAAAACAAAAATGAGGACGTTATAATGCCTTTGTATCACTTCATGTTGTGACCGCACCTTGAATATTGTGTTCAATTCTGGTCACTAGATGGGCTGAAGATAGGTCCCGAAGTGGTGAACTGGATTAGGAACTGGTTGACGGACAGACGACAGAGGGTGGTGGTAAATGGAGTTCGCTCGGAGGAGGGAAAGGTGAGTGCCTCAGGGATCGGTGCTGGGGCCGATTCTGTTCAATATATTTGTGAGTGACATTGCCGAAGGGTTAGAAGGTAAAGTTTGCCTATTTGCGGATGATACTAAGATTTGCAACAGAGTGGACACCCGGGAGGGAGTGGAAAGCATGAAAAAGGATCTGAGGAAGCTAGAAGAATGGTACAGAGAAGGGTGATAAAAATGATAAAGGAGATGGGACAACTTCCCTATGAGGAAAGGCTGAAGCGTCTAGGGCTCTTCAGCTTGGAGAAAAGATGGCTGAGGGGAGCCATAATAGATGCTTCAGCCTTTCCTCATAGGGAAGTCGTCCCATTCCCTTTATCATTTTGTCTCCCTTCTCTGTACTTTTTCTAATTCCACTATATCTTTTCTGGATATCCTGCAAACCTGACTGGCTATGGTGCCTCCAGGACCAGGTTTGGGAACCACAGGCCTATAACATGTATCAAAATAATCGTTCTGTCTTTAGTCATTACACGTCTAGATTATTGTAATTCTTCATTTTCAGGACTTTCCCTTTCTTCTTTAAAATGGTTACAACTTGTTCAATATGCCGTAGTAAAGCCCCTTCATAGAGCACATCATTTTGATCATGTCACACCTTTACTTATGCCAGAACATCGGTTACCAATTTCTACCTGTATTCAATTTAAATTCATAAATTCGGTATATAAAAATTTAAAACCACCTGCCCTAGATTACGTCTACAGTTTACTGACTCCTTACACTCCTACTCGCAACATTCCATTCTTCCGAAACTGCTCTTTTGCAGCTTTCTCTACCTTCTTGTCTGCGTTTGGATATAACCCGGGAAATTGCATTTGCTTATGCTGCACCAAAACTTTGAAATATTTTACCAACTGCGATTAAAACTGAAACTTCTTACACCACATTTAAAAAACACCTTTTTACTTTAAACATTTCAATTTTAAAAAAGTTCTCTCTGGGATTCCTAACACGGGCAAGATGGCCGCTGCCACTGCTTGACTCACTGTTAGCTCTCCGTCTATACCGCGTTGGAAATGCCGAAGAGACGGGGCCACCCAGCCTCCGCTGCCTCTCAGCGGCAAATCTCTTCCTCACAATCAGGTCCTATTCAGACATATTTTCGGAGAGAAGGGGCTCCGATGTTGTCGAGTGGAAGTCCGCTTGCCCGCTCAGAGGACGATGGAAACCCCGGAGCGCTCCTTGGACTAGAGCTTTCACTCAGCCCCGACACAAGAGCTCCTCCCCCACAGCCAGGTAGTGATTGCTCAACGTTGTTGGCGTCCTCGACCCCAATCTGAGGAAGAGAAGGGGAAGAAGAGAGACGGGAGGAGGTTCAACTGCCCGAAGTAATTCGGGATAACGTAGAGCTAGAGACCTCGATGGAGGGAGCGACATCAACCATACCTGGGTCAGTGAGGGAGCCTAAAGCTGCAGGATTGGACTTGACGGTATCTGCTGGTAACTCTGAGGTAAAAATTACTAAATTCCCTTTAACAATAACTAAACCTGAAGAAGTAACCTTGGAAAGCTTCTGGACTTTAATAATGGACTTCGGCAAAGCACTTATTCCACAAACGCAAAAAATGTCACAAGAATTATCTGTCCTAGAAGAAAAAAACTAAAGAAATTGATTTGAAAGTGGAGACTTTGACTCAACAAAATAAAACATTTGAAAGAGATATTCAGCAAATAAAACCTTGCCAAGAAAATATTATAAAAGACTTGACATATTTAAGGAGGACAGCTGAATCCTTTGAGAACTTTTCAAGGAGTAATAATCTCCGGTTTCTTAATTTCCCCAAGCAATTAACAGTTTCCCCACGAGATATGCTAAGAAAATATATCAATGAAGAAAGTATTCCACCATTTTCTCAAATTTATTATTTGCCTACTAAGTCAGTAGTGAGTCAACAAGATCAAGGCAACCAAGAACTAAATGTTTCAGCACTGTTGGAGTCCTCGGATACTGATTTGGTGGTGACATCAACATTGATTGCCACAGTTGCCACAGATAAGAATTGGCTAATGAAGTTAGTCTTTAAGAATAGAGATAAGACTTTTTTGGGCCTAAAGATCCAAATCTTTCCTGATCTCTCTAAGGAAACTCAGAAGAGACGTCATCAGTTTCTACTGATGAAGTCAGGCGTTCTTCAATTGGGGGCTACTTTTTTTTGTCAGGCGTTCTTCAATTGGGGGCTACTTTTTTTTTTTAAGATACCCCTGTAAATGTGTAATTAAGTACCAGTCAATTAAATATGTGTTTTTTTGAACCGTCCCAACTAACAGCTTATTTAACATCAAAAAAAGCATTGGGAGGTCTCAATGTTTAGCTCTTAAATTTGTTAATTGGTTCCTTTAGGTCTGTCAAGAGAAGCAAATTCCTGAAATGTATTGTATAATTTGAATTTCCATCATGTAACATCTTGGATCAAATATAGTGGACTTGAGGAATGTCTGGTTAAGAAAATGAAAGGTTCTTTCTTTTTTTTTTCTTGTAAATTATTATTGAACTAGACTATACTTTTCTGTACAAGTTATATGCTTGATTATATTTGAAAAATTTGATAAATAAAAAAAAAGTTCTCTCTGAATTAATTACAACTGATTTACCATTGATAACTTAATTGCTATTGATTACTGTTGCATATTCAATTACGCTAGATTGAATGGATGTCTAATTCTCATGCTGTATTTTTATCTCTGTTTTAGTGCATTTTATTATTGAAAACTTCAATAAAATTTGTTTTTAAAAAACTACTTAAAACTTGACTTTTTAGTCAAACTTGTAATACATATAGAAACCTGGCTTTTTAGTTGAACTTAAAATTTACATAATTTTTTTCTTTTCTATTTTAAGCTACTTCATTATTTATAGCCTATTTTTAAATTGTTAACCACTTTGCTGCATTTCTAATGCATTTTGTGGTAAATTAAGTTTTCATAAATAAATCAAATAAAAAGTCTTGACTGCATAAATCTAAACACCCCTTCCCTCAACATTTGGTGGAAGCCCCTTTAGGATATGTGTTTAGCGACTTTTGCCAAACAGGATGGTGTAGTTTTCGCCAATTATGCTGGCAGAATAGCAAAGGTTCTTCTAAACTGGCATGTGATCAGCTATGCACTGCAGTCTTCAAAATTCCACAGATTTCCAATTGGATTCAGGTCCGGGTTTTGACTGGGCTACTCAAAAACATCAATTTCTTCTTGCTGAGCCAATCCATTGTTGCTTTTCTGCTTTTTTTTTTCTTTCTCCTTTTTGCAGAGAGACGACGTTTCCTTCTGGGCTAATCACCATTGCATTCAGAGGCTGCATGCTATGCGATAGCTTCAATTTGGTATCTGGTGATTTATAGACAACTAGTAAAAAAGGCCCGTTTCTGGGAGAGATGAAACGGGCGCTAGCAAGGTTTTGGATCAGGCGGAGATGGGGTTTGTAGGCTGTGGAGGCATGTGCAGCGACACAGCTGTCCCCGAAGCACCCTGCAGGCACAGGGAGGTAGTGTTTGTAGCCTCGCAACCCGTGTCCCCCGACCGCCCTCGAGGTACCTGCGAGGTCCGTGATGGTGTTAGATCGGGTTTGTGTAGTTTCCAGCACTGTGCTCCGCAGATCGCATGGAGGTCTGTGATGGTGTTAGATCGTGTTTGTTTAGTTTGCTGCAGTGTGGTCCGCCCTCCGCCCTCGTCGTCATGACGTTGTGACGCGAGGGCGGGGCATACAGTTTCCAGCAGTGTGGTCCGCAGATCGCGTGGAGGTCCATGATGGTGTTAGATCGGGTTTGTTTAGTTTCCAGCAGTGTGGTCCGCCCTCCGCCCTCGTCGTCATGACATCATGATGCGAGGGCGGGGCATACGGCGCTTCAGAGTTCTGACTTCCGTTTTCGAGGCATGGGCAAACCGGATATCTCTGGCGCCTCACAGTTCCGGCTTTGAGGGGCTTTTGAGGCTTCATTTAGAACGCTGGGGTTGCGAATTATGTCCAGAAGGGGCGTGGCTGAGGGCGGGTCCAGAGTGACAGTGAGTGGTGCAGAGTGAGTGTTGCTGGGAGCCAGCCTAGCCTTCAGTGCTTCAGTGTTTCCCTCCCACAGAGTGAGCCAGGTGAGAATTATTATATAGGATGGTTCTTGCGGAATTATTTTTCACAACACACTTGATATTACTTTAAGTCTTGGTAGCACTTGAAGATTTAAAAAATGTTGATACTATTTGGCACCAGGAAACTATATGCTGGCACACTATATTTTGGGATATTAAAGGATGTAAAATGAGCAAAGAAATGATAGCCTAAATTGGAGAGCATTTTCATGATTAGAGCTCAAATAGAACAATATTTATTTGAGTGACTGTTTTAGGGGTCCTTTTACTAAGCTGCGATTAAAAAGTGCCATTTTAGAACAAACCAAAAAGTGGGAGAAGGAAGCAGGCTAAACAGACAATGGGATAAACACACTAGTTTATTGCTGCAATACGTAAGACTTGACATGGCACCATGTTTTCGGCAGAGAATCTACAATAAACCATTTCAGAACAGCTCCAGCAAGGCCACTAGAACGAAATCGTTGAAGCAGAAGTACATGGGCCAACGTGTGGAAGACAACAGATATGTCTAGAAAGGTATCTGGGTTTAGGAAAGGTTTGGACAAGCTCCTGGAGGAAAAGTCCATAGTCTGCAATTGAGATAGATATGGGGAAAGTCACTGCTTGACCCTGATATCAGTAGCATGAATCTTGCTACTGTTTGGGATTTTGTCAGGTACTTGTGACCTGAATTGACAACTGCTGGAAGCAGGATACTGGCCTAGATGGACCATTGGTCTGACCCAGTGTGGCTATTCTTATGTTTTTATGTTAATTTTTTAAGATACCTTCACACATGTGCAACAGGGTTTATGTATGAAAAATCTTTTATATAATCACCTCCATAGAGCTACCATCATGGGCTTTGAGGCATATTTAACATCATTAATAGATCCAAATATTCAAAAAGTATTCAAATATGACAACATATAGCAGGTGTCAGTTTCCATTCTTAAACCTAGACAAGTTTTTTTTTAACGAACACAAGTACTGAGAATCTATCAGTACATATGGGGGGGGTGGGGGGGAGAGGAGCAACTGAATTTTCAAAACAAGAGAGAAATCTCCTTTAAAGTATTAGACAACCAAACAGGGGGAAAAAAAGATAGTAGACTATCCAGCTTATTTTCGAACAAGAAGGCCGGCCATCTTCCAACACAAATCGGGAGATGGTCGGCCATCTCCTGAAGCCGGCGAAGTCTGTATAATCGAAAGCTGATTTTCGCCAGCTTCAACTGCTTTCCGTCGCAGGGCCGGCCAAAGTTCAAGGGGGCATTTCGGCAGGGTATGGAAGGCGGGACGGGGGCGTTGTTACGAGATGGCTGGCTTCGGCCGATAATGGAAAAAAGAAGGCCAGCTCTGAGGAGCATTTCGCCGGCTGTACTTGGTCCATTTATTTTTAGGACCAATTCTCAAAAAGGTGCCCCAACTGAGCAGATGACCACCGGAGGGAATCGGGGATCATCTCCTCTTACTCCCCCAGTGGTCACCAAACCCCTCCCACCCACCCCCAAAAAATTAAAAATCATCAGCCTGAAATGTCATACCCAGCTCCATGACAGCAGTATGCAGGTCCCTGGAGCAGTTTTTAGTGGGTACTGCAGTGCACTTCAGGCAGGTGGAGCCAGGTCCATCCCCTCCACCTGTTACACTTGTGGTGATAAGTGTTGATCCCTCCAACCCCCCCCAAAGCCCACTATACCCACATGTAGGTGCCCCCCTTCACCCCTAAGGGCTATGGTAGTGGTGTACAGTTGTGGGGAGTGGGTTTTGGGGGGGCTCAGCACCCAAGGTAATGGAGGTATGCACCTGGGAGCAATTTTTGAAGTCCACTGCAGTGCCCCCTAGGGTGCCCAGTTGGTGTCCTGGCATGTCAGGAGGACCAGTGCACTACAAATGCTGGCCCCTCCCACGACCAAATGCCTTGGAATTAGCCGGATTTGAGATGGCTGGCCTCAGTTTCCATTATCGGCGAAAACCGATGCCGGCCATCTCTGACATTTGGCCGGCCTGAACCGTATTATCGAAACGAAAGATGGCCGGCCATCTTTTTTGATAATACAGTTCGGGACCGCTGTTTGCAGCGCCGGCCATATAGATGGCCTGTGCCGTTCGATTATGCCCCTCTTTGGGGCTCATTTTTAAAGCTCTTAGACTTACAAAGTTCCATAGGTTCCCACGTAGCTTTGTATGTCTAAGTGCTTTGAAAATACGCTTCTATGAATAGGGTGGTTCACAGCCAATATTGAAGACTTGGTTAAAACAGGCAAATGCAGATTTCATAGCATTGAACTGGAAATAGTCACACGTCTCATCTCTGGTTATGAAGTGCTGATGTCAGAACACCTGTATACAAAAGGTACAGTAAAGGTCTCAGCCACTGAAAATTATGTAAACACTATCAGATCAATATTCAACTGCCCCATCAGCATTTTTTAAAATGCTGGCTGCCTAAAGATTTCCTCAGAAATATTTCCTGAAAATTTTGTTATTTTCCTTTGTAATGATTCCTCTTAGTAATAGAAATTATTACTTAGTAATATTAATTCAAAAGGAGTGAAGCCTGTGAAACTGGGATTACCTTAATCAGTGGGAATTGGATTAGAGACTCAAGTCTTCGCAATGTTAAATAATTTCTGGTTTTAGAAGAGAAAAAATGAAATTAGGTACATTATTTCTACTAATATTTTTTTTTGTTACATTTGTACCCTGTGCCTTCCCACTCATGGCAGGCCCAATGCAGCTTACATGGGGCAATGGAGAGTTAAGTGACTTGCCCAGAGTCACAAGGAGCTGCCTGTGCTTGAAGTGGGAATCAAACTCAGTTCCCCAGAACCAACGTCCACCACCCTAACCACTAGGCCACTCCTCCACTCTTGCTACTATTTGAGATTCTACATGGAATGTTGCTATTCCAACATTCCATGTAGAAGTCGGCCCTTGCAGATCACCAATGTGGCCGCGCAGGCTTCTACATGGAATGTTGCTAGTGGTATAGCAACCTTCCATGTAGAATCTCCAATAGTATCTATTTTATTTTTGTTACATTTGTACCCCGCGCTTTCCCACTCATGGCAGGCTCAATGCAGCTTACATGGGGCAATGGAGAGTTAAGTGACTTGCCCAGAGTCACAAGGAGCTGCCTGTGCTTGAAGTGGGAATCAAACTCAGTTCCCCAGGACCAAAGTCAACCACCCTAACCACTAGGCCACTCCTCCACTCTTGCTACTATTTGAGATTCTACATGGAATGTTGCTATTCCAACATTCCATGTAGAAGTCGGCCCTTGCAGATCACCAATGTGGCCGCGCAGGCTTCTACATGGAATGTTGCTAGTGGTATAGCAACCTTCCATGTAGAATCTCCAATAGTATCTATTTTATTTTTGTTACATTTGTACCCCGCGCTTTCCCACTCATGGCAGGCTCAATGCAGCTTACATGGGGCAATGGAGAGTTAAGTGACTTGCCCAGAGTCACAAGGAGCTGCCTGTGCCTGAAGTGGGAATCAAACTCAGTTCCTCAGTTCCCCAGGACCAAAGTCCACCACCCTAACCACTAGGCCAGTCCTCCACTCTGAATATTGGACAATAAGTACGTTTCCAACGAAATAAATTGAATATACACCATTTTGGGTTTGAAGAAGCCAACCGGATGATCAATATGGAATAATTATTCAGATATTATTAACTGGGGATAATCTGGTTAATGCCATGTTTTTTCTGTTCATTGTTGTTTATTTGATCTCCTTGTCTTGTTTCACTCTCCCTATTTTGTGGTCTAAGGAAGAGTATAGAATTACCTGATTGAAATAATTCTTGTGTATTACTTTCTCTGTATTTCTGGCAATTTATTTTATTGCTTGTAAATTTAAATTCTTATAAATTAAAAACAAAAACCTGGCTGCAGCAGTCAAAAACATCTGGATGTTCAGGACCACTGTAACATAGTAACATGGTAACATAGAGGGGCATAATCGAACGGGGGTGCCCATCTCTAATGATGGCCCCCTAAAGCGGCATACTCGACTGTATTATCGAAACAAGATGGGTGGCCATCTTTCATTTCGATAATACGGTCAGGGACGGCCAAATCTCAACATTTGGCCTGCCCTTAGAGATGGCCGACATTGGTTTTCGCCAATAATGGAAACTAAGGGTGGCCATCTCAAAACCGGCCAAATCCAAGCCATTTGGTCATGGGAGGAGCCAGCATTTGTAGTGCACTGGTCCCCCTCACATGCCAGGATACCAACCGGGCACCCTAGGGGGCACTGCAGTGGACTTCACAAATTGCTCCCAGGTGCATAGCTCCCTTACCTTGTGTGCCGAGCCCCCCAACCCCCCTCAAAACTCACTCCCCACAACTGTACACCACTACCATAGCCCTTAGGGATGAAGGGGGGCACCTAGATGTGAGTACAGTGGGTTTGTGGTGGGTTTTGGAAGGCTCCCATTTACCACAACAAGTGTAACAGGTAGGGGGGGATGGGCCTGGGTCCGCCTGCCTGAAGTGCACTGCAGTACCCACTAAAAACTGCTCCAGGGACCTGCATAGTGCTGTGATAGAGCTGGGTATGATATTTGAGGCTGGCATAGAGGCTGGCAAAAAAATGTTTTTTAATTTTTTTTTTGGATGGGAGGGGGTTGATGACCACTGGGGGAGTAAGGGGAGGTGATCCCTGATTCCCTCCGGTGGTCATCTGGTCAGTTCGGGCACCTTTTCAAGGCTTGGTCATGAATAAAAAGGGACCAAGTAAAGTCAGCCAAATGCTCATCAGGGCCGGCCTCCTTTTTTCCATTATTGGCCTAGGACGGCCATCTCTTAACCACGCCCTGTCCGCCTTCGGTACACTGCTGACACCCCCCCCCCCCGAACTTTGGCCGTCCCTGCGACGGAAAGTAGTTGAAAGTCAGCCAAAATCAGCTTTCGATTTGGCCAGCCTTAGGAGAAGGCCGGCCATCTCCCGATTTATATTGGAAGATGGCCTCCCTTCTCCTTCGAAAATAAGCTGGATAATAAATGACGGCAGATAAAGACCTGTACGGTCCATCCACTCTGCCCAACAAGATAAACTCATTTCACATGGTATGTGATACTTTATATGTATACCTGAGTTTGATTTATCCTTGCCTTTCTCAGGGCACAGACTGTAGAAGTCTGCCCAGCACTGTTCCTGTACTAAAAGTTCTGGAGCTAATGTCAAAGCTTCTTAAAATTTACACTCAGGCCCATCCATATCTATTCAGTCACGATCAAGGCGTAGACTGTAGAAGTCTGCCCAGCACCGGTTTCGCTTCTCAGTTACTGGCATCGCCACCCAATCTTCGCTAAGATTCTGTGGATCCACTGTGCGGATACCGGCCAGCACTGATCTGGGTGCCAGCTCCCAAAGGGGCCCTTTTACTATGGTGCATTAGACACTAACACACATCTAATGCAGCTTCAAATGGCACATCATGGGACACGCTCAGGCATTTTGCAGTAACTGCCATATCAATGTGTGCTAATCCAGGTGTTAAGAAATATTACTATTTTTTGGGTAGTTGGTATGTCAAGGGGTGGAAGGTGAACATTCCTGTACTAAACTGTTACCCCCAGATTCTATATATGATGCTTTGATTTGCAATGTAAATTTAGGTGTGTCCCCAATTTTGCGCACAGAGCTAAACTGACAAACAAACCAATCAGAGCCAATAATTGGGCAATGACAAGCAATTATTGGCACTAATTAGCAATAATTAGAATTTATCCACTTATCTTTTTAGGTGTATTCTATAAAGAGGTGCACATAAATTCTAGAGCATGGAATCGAAATGGGGGCGTGGCCATGGGTGGGTCGGGGGTGTTCCTGCAATTTATGAAAATTTTTATAGAATTAGGGGTATCCGCACCTAATTTACGGGTGGGGATTTATACCAGGTTTTCATTGGCGTAAATGGTCACGCCTAAATGTAGCTGCGGATCCCGGCACTAAGTGCTCTTCTATAATCCATGCCTAACTTTAAGCGTGGTCTAAAAGATAGCGCTAAGCGCTATGTTTTCAGCGACAATTTTTTAAGTGCCATTTATAGAATCTAGTCCTTAGTGCATCTACATTAGCACGTGCGAACTGGTTAGCGCAGGATTACCACGTGAGCCATTGGACCTACTGTTTACACCATTGAATAACTGTTGAAGGTTAATGGTTTAAAACTTTATTCCCTTTCTTGGTAAGATCACTATATTGTGGTCACTACATTGAACTTGCCGTATCAGGATAAAGGTAGAGAACCTCAGGGCCCAAGTAGATCCAATTGTGGTGACTTTGTTGGAAGCATTGATTGAGAAATTCATTACTTTGCTCTGAAAATATTGATCGCGCCTTCTGTCTCGCTGCACCCTACACCTGGAATAAACTTCCTGAGCCCCTACGTCTTGCCCCATCCTTGGCCACCTTTAAATCTAGACTGAAAGCCCACCTCTTTAACATTGCTTTTGACTCGTAACCACTTGTAACCACTCGCCTCCACCTACCCTCCCTGTACACATTAATTGATTTGATTTGCTTACTTTATTTTTGTCTATTAGATTGTAAGCTCTTTGAGCAGGGACTGTCTTTCTTCTATGTTTGTGCAGCACTGCGTACGCCTTGTAGCGCTATAAAAAATGCTAAATAGTAGTAGTAGTAGTAGTAGAAAGAGTTTTTAGACTCCACTGTAGAAAGGCAGATATATGGAACGATGCGCTTAAACGTAAGATAGAAGATATTGTTTCGTTGAGGACCAGACAGAGTGAAAGTAATAGAGGTTTATTCTTGAGATTTTAGATCATGAAGGTCTGATGAAGCGTCACTTGAGATGCCTAGAGCAACAGTGGCATAAAAACAGAGTAGCAGAATCGAAAGATCAGCCTAGAGCTTTACAAAAACAATACAATCTTCAAGTAAAGCTTGCTAAGAAAAGTTATTTTTAAAATATGATTACTGAAAGTGATAATAAATCTGGTCGGATGTTCTCTCTGGTGAGAACAAATGTGATGAGCGACGCTGTGCCTAAACAGCTACCAGATGAGAACCTTCTAGGTCAATATTTGCAGAGCAAAGTAATGAATATTCAGACTAATTGTCTGAAGACAATAGTTAGTATAGAATAGACTCCTAGTGATGTGTCTGGGAAGCTGTTGGTCTCGAGACTATCGGAGTTTTAATTTTGCCACACGTCCATTTTTGGCCACAAAAAAGGCCTTTTTTGTGGGCGCGCTGAAAAATGGATCTGAGCGTATCCAAAACACGCGCCTACACCAGCACAAGCCATTTTTTGGCGTGACTTAGTAAAAGGGCCCCAGTGTGTTCCTGTAAAATGTATTGGATAGTTTCCTGTCTTAAATATGTGTGAAGTGCATTTCTCCTGTTTGGCCACCAGATGGTGCATGTTTATGCTTAAAGCTGTTACAGAGGGGGCGGAGCAAGATGGCGGCGGAGATGAGAACGCTCCACGAGTAACTCCGTGTATGCGAGGTTTAAAACCCTATCTTCGAGTGAATTTTTCCTCAGAAATATTTTCTTCTTGAACAATAGCCTATAATGCCACACACGAAGAGAAAGGGTTTGGTAAGGGCCGTGACCCATCCGGCTCTAACATCAACACCAACCCAGCAAACTATGGAAAGTTACCTTGTGAGATCCGCAACAATAGCGACAGGAGATCCCGCTGAGATATTGGACCAGGGAGAGTCCATTCTCTTGGGACAGGACGTTTCATTGTCCCCTCCATCGCATTACCCGCCGCCTCAGCCCGCAGAGCCCGATAGCGGGGGCGGTACCAAAGACCGCGAGAGTGAGGAACGGACCGCCCGAGTGGGGCCTGCGGTCGAGGTTTCTGCTGGGAGTTCTAGAACAGCATTACAGAATCCAGGGAAGGGTTCATCTGAGGTGGTAACCCTTGCGGCGATTTGGGAAATGTTACAGACTGTGATGGCATCAACTGGTAAAATAGCAGGACTTGTGAGTAATGTTCAAGAATTATCTGTTTCTTTTGCATCGATGAAAAATGAGATAACTGAGAAAATTAACCATCTAAATTCAGAAAATATTAAATTGAAGGAAACATCGTTAAATCTGATAAAAGATACTACAATGATAAAAAATAGACTGGAATACTTTGAAAATTACAACAGGAGATTGAACTTGCATTTATTAAACTTTCCTTGTACTCCAGTTTATCCTCCATTGGAGATATTTAAGAGATATCTAATAGAACATTTGAAATTTTCTCCAGAGAATATACCACCACTTAACAAAATTTATTTTCTACCTACAAAAAAGAATGGTGAAATACCACCACAAGGAGACTTAAATGTATCAGATTTATTAGAATCCTCATTAACCTCTATAACGGAGAGAAGAACTCTTTTGGCTTCGTTTGTATTTCAGCAAGATCTGGATTTAGTGAGGAAGATGGCGCTAAGAAATATACAAACTCCATTTTATGGAGGGAAAATCTGGGTTTTCCCAGATATTACAAAACAAACTCAAGCCAGAAGGAAAGACTTTCTTTCATTGAGAGCTGCAACAGTAGCGTTGGGAGCAACTTTTAATTTGAACTATCCATGCAAATGTAATATAAAATATATGGGTGTGAAATATGTTTTCCTTTTTCCTGAACATTTGAAAGTATTCATAGAACAGAAAAAAGTAATATAGTACTAGTTTATGTCTCGTAGCCTGAACACAACCTGAATGGGTAATTAAGTAGAATTTAGTGTGGATATAATCGTTAAGCCTTTTCTTTTGCTATTTTAAACTATTCCTAATAGTTAAGAATCCTATCTCCGAAGGAACGACTCCTAACCCCCTATTTTGGTGGTCTAATGTAAGTCATACATATTACTACAAATTGTTTGTTTTCTTAATTTAATAGATTACTGACTGTTTTTTTTTTCCTATTCAAGTGTAATACTTGTAACTAAATGAAAAATGATAAATAAAGAATTAAAAAAAAAAAAAAAAGCTGTTACAGAGGACTGACTTCTCTTTCTTTTAGTTGGCACACAGATATTAGGAAGTTCATGTAGTGATGAAACCAGTTTTTATTTGAAACTTGACTATTCTGGGCTCTGATTAGCCTGGAGTTTGAAATTACCCAGCAGATGCTGGCTGTTGCTTTATTTTCAGCCGGGGCGAAGGAGAAAGAGATCTCTTTGCTGAAGTTCTGTGAACAGATAGGTGCTTATTAGGAAGTATGCCAGTGTTTAGTTAGTGTTATAATTGACTCATGTTTCAGTTACCTGGTATTGTTTGCCAATTGTACTATATTGTTCCACTGTTCAATATTTTTTAAGAGAATAAACATAATTGTTTATTTGCCCTGTTTGTCTGCTCTGATAAAAAATCTTGGTGGTTTGTGTGTTGGGTCTGTGAGTGCTTTCTGGGAAACGTGGGACCACTAGGAGTGTGGCTCCAGTAACCTAAAAATCAGTGGGGATAATTGGAGAGTGGGAGAGTCACCCAGAGGCAGTTGTGACCCAGTTGGTGGGAGGATGGTGCTAGTGTAGAGCACAAGTGGCAGGTGCAGGTGGACCTGAGCTGTGGTGGGGATAGACCCTCTAAGTGGCCACGGGGTAACCCCAGGTGGGTGGCTAGGCATTTCGGGGCAGACCCGAAGTTAGGAACCTAACCCCTTTGAAAATCAGGCTCCTTAAAGGCAGTTCTGTACATATGGCACCTACATTAACGAACTCCTTGTACTTGTAAATGTGCAGAATACCAGCACATGCATGTTTATTGTACACTTACCGCAAAAGTACCCGCAGGGTGCCTAAACACTAAACTTTAATTGCATGCATTACTGGTATAGAGCTAGATACTATATATGATGCTTATAAATCAGCGCTGAGAAATACCTGCTTAAGTGGTATTCCATAAGCTGCACCTAAAGTTTGGCCCAGTTTATAGAATACACACTTAAGTACTACTACTACTACTACTTAACATTTCTAGAGCGCTACTAGGGTTACGCAGCGCTGTACAGTTTAACAAAGGAGGACAGTCCTTGCTCGAAGGAGCTTACAATCTTAAGGACGAAATGTCAAGTTGGGGCAGTCAAGATTTCTTGAATAGAGGTGTAGTGGTTAGTTGCCGAAGAACAAAAGTATAGCCATACTGGGTCAGACCAATGGTCTATCTAGCCCAGTATCCTGCTAACAACAGTGGTGGAGCCAAGTCACAAGTACCTGACAGAAACCCAAATTGTGGCACTATTCCATGGTACAATTCCCAGGGCAAGCAGTTGCTTCCCCATGTCTGTCTCAATAGCAGACTATGGACTTTTCCTCCAGGAACTTGTCCATGCATAATTTACAGAATACTGCTATGTGGGTCCCTTCCTCATTTGCATGACTACAGTTTTGCCAGGTGTATGACTGGTGTACCTGTGGGTATGTAATGTAGAGTGCACTGAAACTGACCTGCACTGGTATTCTATAACACAATACGGGTGCCCAGATGCCATTACAGAATAGGCTTTCACCACGCAGCATCGGGTCACCTAAATGGCAGTGTCTACTTATCGAATTGGCCCGTTTTTGTCCTAACTATTCATTTGTGCAGGAGCTAAAAAATTCTATTTCCATTAAAGTACAGTATCGCTAAACTTTCTCTATTCCTTCTCTTCCCCATTTCCATGCATGATAGGCTTGTCAACGGTTTCATTCTGAGAAACAAATTAGTTCGACAAACAGTTGTTCTAACTGTCTGGAAATGAAATAAATGTTTTGTGTGCTGCAAATACGAGCACATGATCCCGTAATTGGAATGCCCAAGTCAATTCTGGGAAATATGCTGCTGTTTGTAAACTGCTTAAGTTATTTATATGGTAATATATTATGAGCACTATGCACAGACATCGCAATGTTATAGAAACGCTTGCACAGTGTAGATCTGGAGCTGAGGAGAAGTGCAGACGTCCCCAGTGCTATCACACATACCATTAGTGGCATGACTAATGTACCCAGCCCCCGAAATTGCAGCTGTGCTTTCAATCCCACAGCTGACGCACATGCTCATATTCTCCGAGATGCTAGAGTTTATGAATATTGATCACGTCAAATTGAATGGTTTGGTTACAGTAATCTCTTAGGAATAAACATGTCTGCTCCTCTGAAGGTGGGAAGGGAAAGAGGAATAAAGATTAAGATGTGAAATTTGTGGATATGTTGGCCTTCGCTTCACTACGTGAAGTGTTGTAAAATACATGTCATGCCAACGTAGTTTTTTTTTTTTTTAATAAAAAGATGGAGCAGATTTAGTCACTGAGTTTCACACCTCTTCGAATGATTATATTTCTATAAGCATGTAGTTTCAGCGTGCTTGTCTGACATTGCTGTCTGGATGTCTCAACGCCACCTGAATTAAACATGACCAAAGCCGAGCTTCTCATTCCCCCCCCCCAAACCCACTACTGCCAACTCCAGACTTCGCGCCTTCTGTCTCGCTGTACCCTACGCCTGGAATAAACTTCCTGAGCCCCTACGTCTTGCCCCATCCTTGGCCACCTTTAAATCTAGACTGAAAGCCCACCTCTTTAACATTGCTTTTGACTCGTAACCACTCGCCTCCACCTACCCTCCTCTCCTCCTTCCTGTACACATTAATTGATTTGATTTGCTTACTTTATTTTTTTGTCTATTAGATTGTAAGCTCTTTGAGCAGGGACTGTCTTTCTTCTATGTTTGTGCAGCGCTGCGTACGCCTTGTAGCGCTATAGAAATGCTAAATAGTAGTAGTAGTAGTAGTAATGTAGGACCCAGACATTAATAGTATTGTTTTCTTATATAGACGAAGGGATTCAGAAAAGGTTTGAGTACCTGTTATGAGACAGTTACAGGTTTGAATCATTTTACTCTGTCTTGGAAGACTGAATGGTGAAGTTGCCCCCACTGTGATCTGGTCCCGTGTCAGTGATTCTCAATCCAGTCCTCGGGATATGCCTAGCCATTTAGGGTTTCAGGATACCCACCATGAATATGCATGAGATAGATTTGCATACAATGCAGGTAGTGCATGCAAATTTATTCCTTATATACTCATTATGGATATCCTGATAGCTTAACAGGCTGGATGTGTCTCGACGACTGGGTTGAGAAGCCCTGGTCTGCACAAATGTTGTAGTTGTATACTTCAGAGACCAGAACTGTCTCTCCGGCCTAACAAACAATGAATATAAGAAAGTGATTGTGAAAGGAGAAGAACCACCATCTCCACTGTATTAAGCCGCAAACGAACCTTTTCCGGAGATGCGAAGGCGGTAGAATGAGAGGACATGAAATGAGATTGAAGGGGGGCAGACTCAAGAAAAATGTCAGGAAGTATTTTCTCACGGAGAGAGTAGTGGATGCTTGGAATGCCCTCCCGCGGGAGGTGGTGGAAATGAAAACGGTAACGGAATTCAAACATGCGTGGGATAAGCATAAAGGAATGCTGTGCAGAAGGAATGGATCCTCAGGAGCTTAGTCGAGATTGGGTGGCAGAGCCGGTGGTGGAAGGCGGGGCTGGTGGTTGGGAGGCGGGGATAGTGCTGGGCAGACTTATACAGTCTGTGCCAGAACCGGTGGTGGGAGATGGGGCTGGTGGTTGGGAGGCGGGGATAGTGCTGGGCAGACTTATACGGTCTGTGCCCTGAAGAGGACAGGTACAAATCAAAGTAGGGTATCCACAAAAAGTAGCACATATGAGTTTGTCTTGTTGGGCAGACTGGATGGACCGTGCAGGTCTTTTTCTGCCGTCATCTACTATGTTACTATGCACAATCACAGAACGTATAATATCCAGGTCAGGAGGACTTATTTGGAGAAGACTATGTTAGAGACCATCTCAATGTGCTCTTCTATGCTCGTACAGTCATTATTTCAAGGGTTCTCAAATACATCACAGGGTCACATCTTTGTGCATCAAAACAAGAATGAACCTCAACCCTATGGAGATGATTTCCTTCTCTTTAACTCACTGCTAATGTTTCTCTGAGCACTAATATTGCGCCAGAGAAAGCCTCCTTCTGCAATACATGTGGCATAATAAGTATAGTCACCAGATTAAGATGTGCTTGGGAATTATTTTTAATCAGACCAGTGGCATCCAATACAGGAGAAATCATTTCTGTATTTTCTTGGTCTCTGATTGTATTTGTTGGTACTTAAGGATCTTTAGTCACTTAACACTAACACTTCTATTAAAAATGCTGTTCTTGTCCTTCTCAATGTCAAGATTTGAATCAATGGGAATTGGAAAGTCCCCGGGGATCACAGCCTCTTAACGCTCTACAGTTCTGTCATGGTCAAGATCTCCATGGTTTCCTGGCAAACAAAGTTATAGGAGTCAATATTCAAAAACACATCCAGAAAACAGCACCTGCTATCTGACTATGTGTCGATGAGGAGGATATTCAGAGGCACTATCCAGATGGAGAGCTCCTAAATGTATATTCATAAGTTAGGCTCCTAAATATGTGACATATTTTCATCTCAGTTTAGGAGCTTATAATGTTATAAATTTAGACCTGCCTGAGTGCATACATTTTACTCAAAATTTCACTACATTCTTAAATTTAGGAGCATAAAAAATGGATTCAGGGTGAGGATAAGAAGTTAGGAGTTTAGCTTTCAATTTCAGCACCAGCCCCCATATTCCATATATGGTGACTAAATTTGCGCATGCAAATTTGTCAGGGTGGCCAAATTACATGGGCAACTTAATTGTTTAACAAGCCAATTGGTGCTGATAATTGGCCACTTATAAGCAATTATCGGCACTAATTAGAATTTATGCACGTAACTTTCTAAGCCTATTCTGTAAATTAGTGCTCATAAGGGGGTGTGGCCATGGTAGTGGCATGGGTGGATCATGGGAATTTCTAGAAATTACTTGCACTTTTATAGAATACATGGAGGGGCATAATTGAATGGGGACGACCATGTCTAAGGGTGCCCATCTCTAAGATGGCTCCGCGAAGGGGCGGGGAAGCCCGTATTATCGAAACAAGATGGGCATCCATCTTTTGTTTTGATAATATGGTTGGGGATGCCCAAATCTCAACATTTAGGTCGACCTTAGAGATGGTCGACCTAAATGTTGAGATCGCCGACCTTAGAGATGGGCAACCTCGGTTTTCGCCCATCTCTAAAACGACCAAATTCAAGGCATTTGGTTGTGGGAGGAGCCAGCATTCGTAGTGCACTGGTCCCCCTCACATGCCAGGACACCAACCAGGCACTCTAGGAGGCACTTGTAACAATTAAAAAAAAATTAAAATAGCTCCCGAGTCCATAGCTCCCTTCCCTTGGGTGCTGAGCCCACTGCCCACAACTCTACACCATTACCATAGCACTTATGGCTGAAGGGGGGCACCTGCATGTGGGTACAGTGGGTTTTTGGGGGCGGTTTGGAGCGCTCCCATTTAGCAGCACAAGTGTAACAGGTGGGGGGGGGGGGGTGGGCCTGGGTCCACCTGGGTGAAGTCCACTGCACCCACTAACAACTGCTCCAGGGACCTGCATACTGCTGTGATGGAGCTGGGTATGACATTTGAGGCTGGCATACAGGCTGGGAAAAAAGTTTTTAAAGTTCTTTTTTTTGGTGGGAGGGGGTTAGTGACCACTGGGGGAGTCAGGGGAGGTCATCCCCGATTCCCTCTGGTGGTCATCTGGGCAGTTGGGGCACTTTTTGGGGACTTCGTGAAAAAAAAGGGTCCAAAAAAAGTGACCCAAATTCTCGCTTCTGGCGCCCTTTCTTTTTCCATTATTGGCCAAGGGTGCCCATCTCTCCTCATCTGATAAACACGCCCCAGTCCCGCCTTCACCACGCCTCCATCAATTTTGTTCGTTCCCGTGACAGAGTGCAGTTGGAGGCGCCCAAAATCGGCTTTCGATTATACCGATTTGGGCGCCCATCTCCCGATCTGGGTCGAAATATGGGCGTCTTTCTCTTTCGAAAATAAGCTGGCATGTCATCTGTGATATCATAACCAGCACGGAGCCAATGGATTCCAGCGGCATGAACTAATTTGTCACAATATCTCATTTACACTCAGGAACACCATGCTGGGGGGGGGGGGGGGAGTGATACAACGAACAGCAAAACTAATCATGTAACAGAAAGAATTTTAACGGAAGAGGCTGAGTTGTACTACTTATCATGAATAATGTTGAAATACTGCAGAAGGTGACATTTTCTTTTATCCAGATCCCCCCCCCTGACAATTGGCTCTTTCTTGGGAGGGTGCGAGAAGGCGCGAAGTGTGCCAGACTGGGGCAGAGAGATCATTTATTAATGACGAAAGAAAGCAGAAACAAAAAGAAAACAATGTGATAGCTGAACAGATGAGTAAACATAAAACATTTAAAAAATTGTCGGCACTGCGAAACTATTAATTATAAATTTGATAACAAGGCGCTCCATTTTGAATAAGAATTCATTTACGAGCACATGGACAATGGTAGACTCCAAAGAAACACCACCAGTGCTGTTAATTAATGACAAAAATCCGAACATGCTGGTATTATACAAAGTGACATTAATTTATTAACAGGCAGAGAAAGGCAGTGTTTCAGTTTGCGAAAGGCGAAAAAGAAGATGCCAGCTTTGCCGGTATCTAGCTAAATTAATGTCACTATGAGTTGTGCTCAGGTGCTGGTGCTTAGTCTTTGAAATAAATAAGCAGGCCATGAACTAGGCATCATGCAGAACCGAGCCATCGCAAACCCATGCTGTTTTAAAATAAACTCTCTCTAGGAGAAAGGATTTCACTTAGCAGCTATAGAGTAAGGACGCATGCCAAGGTATCACATATTTTAATAGGACACATAAGTGGTTGTTCTTGCAAAGATGTTTCCGCAGACACTGGATTAAAAAGGAGGCCATGTCTTTAGTAGTAGCGATTTATCTCCTCGATGGAAAAGTCTCAGTAGTGTTATTGCTTTTTTTTTTTCTTAAATATATTGTGGAAAAGAAGAAATTCACGGAATAATCCACAGTTACAATATTTTCTGGGTTCCTTCTTTTAACACTTTTTTCCCCCCTGCATTTTTGCTGTTCAGGGAAGTTTCACAGTTTTATTACCAGAACCTTCTAAGTTAAGGTCTAAAATTCTCTTTTTGCTAGAGGGGAAAAACTGATGTACGGCCAAGATAGTTGGTTGCTCTGTGTCCAGCTATAAAGAATAAATTGGGTAATCTGTGTTCTCTTCCCTGGTAGCTACACTTTGTCAGGCTCTGTCATCTTTCTCCAGATTTCATGTTGAAGATTGAGTGGAAAATTAAATCTCTTTGGGAAAGATCCAAGATGGCTGCCTGAAGAGAGCCACAGGAGTGTCTCACTCAGCAGCTCTCCATAGAGATATGGAAAAGAAATGTAAGGGGAAATCAGGCATTTACCTGATTAAGAGGAAGATGCACTAAAGTCGTCGGTAATTCCCGTTCCCTACCGATTCCATAGCGAATCGGTAGGGAACGGGAATTCACTAAGGAAAGGGAATGCAAATGAGCTACTCGTTGTAACTCAGTTGCATTCACCATTACCTCGGTAGCCAGTCGGAGAATCGGGACGTCCCATTCGGTTATGCTCCTCTTCTTGGGTCTCTTCAGCCAATCAAAGCGCATCTAGCTTGCTGGTGTCAGCTACACGCACTCCGATTGGCTGAAGAGACCTGGAAGAGGAGCATAATGGAAAGGGACGTCCCGAACTCCGGATCGACTCGCAGGTCCCCGATTCCCTAATCCCTTCTTCTCGCTGCTACAGAAGGTGAGCAGCGCAGGGGAGACAAAACTAAAAAAAAAAAAAGGCGAAAAGACGTCCCTCACAAGCGCAGGCAGAGTACGTCCATAAAGGACGCCCCTCACGTGCGCTCGCTGCTTTTTTTTCCCTTTTTTCCCTTTTTTTGGGGCTCTTTTCCTTTCCGATTCCCTCACAGGAGCCCTGACGAGAGGTGCAGACCTCACATTAGGGTTTCCACAGTAAGGGAATCGGAAAAACGGTAGTGCATCTCATTATAATAGCCTTTGGATAATTTGCATTCCGTTTTCGTTGCCTGCTACCGTGACAGGAAAAATGCCCTTGGTGCATGCCCCGGTAAACTACTTGCGTTTTAAACTGCCTGGAACCAGTTTAAAACGCAAGTTGTGGGCTCGTTAGGTTTTGTGCATCTGGCTCTAAGTTCACCAAAACCTCCTGCTGGGCTTATCAAAGCTGTGGCCATGGGACATGCCAGTGTCACACTGAGCCCAGATCAGCATCAAGCACCTCTTTCGCCTGTACTGGCATTCAGTACCGAAGGTGAGCTGCAGCAATCCAGGTCACAAGTAGGCATGGTTCCTGGGGAGGAGAGCTCTCAGATTACTACCATGTTTCCCCGAAAATAAGACACTGTCTTATATTAATTTTTGCCCCCCCAAAATTCGCTAGGTCTTATTTTCAGGGGCTGTCTTATTTTTCGGGGAAACATCGGGGTTGGATCGGGGTTGGCCTGCCCGCCCTCCGTCGCTCCCAGAACTAACCTTAAACGCCTCCTTTCACCTTCGCAGCAGGCAGCAGCAGGGCAGGCCACTCCTTCCTTCCGTGCCCTGCCCTCGCCTGACGTAACGTCCGCGAGGGCGGGGCACAGAACGAAGGAGAGGTCTGCCCTGCTGCTGCTTGCTGCGAAGGTGAAAGGAGGCGTTTAAGGTTAGTTCCGGAAGCAACAGTGGGTGGAGGGGGGGGGGGGACCGGTGACCTCGGGTGGGGGGGGGGGGCGGCCCAGGGGCGGCCTTGTCCGGCTCTCTGCGGCCCTGCTTTCAAACAAAAAATTTGCTAGGTCTTACTTTCGGGGGAGGCCTTATATCTACCAATTCAGAAAAACCTCTACTAGGTCTTATTTTCGGGGGATGTCTTACTTTCGGGGAAACAGGGTAGAAAACCTGTGTTATCACAGCAGGAAGAAAGGACCTCGATTCAACGGATGGTGGGTTTTACAGTTAGTATACCAAACTCTGGAGGCCTAGGAGGGAACTTTCTGTTGTCTCAAGCTTTGTCAAGTGAAGTTAAACTGGAGCCTTTGAAGATACTCACACAATATCTCCCTTGATCTCGATGTGGGATGCTCTAGCTTCTCTGTATGATGCTAAGACTTCTTTGACTAAGGTGATGATAACTTCTAGCTTCAATACTATACATATGGTACCATAGGAGCCGACTCTGTGGGTGCTATGGGTGCTTGAGCACCCCCAATATTGAGAAAATTCCTTGTATGTGTCCAGGGAGGGGTTATTTCCATTGAGCTTAGCACCCCCAATAATTTTGAAAAGTTGGCTCCTATGTATGGTACTATTAAAAATACTCAGACACAACTTCAAAAAGTCGAAGAAGAGATGTCAGAGTTACGTGGAGGGGCATAATTGAACGAAAATGTCTATCTCCATGGGCGTTTATCTCCGAGAACAGGCCCGTGAAGGGGCGGACCAAACCGTATTTTCGCAAAAAAATATATGTCCATGTTTTATTTGACAATTTGTGAGCTGGGCGTTTTTGTTTTTCAGTGATAATGGAAAATGAAGCACCCAGCTCAAAAACGAATAAATCCAAGGCATTTGTTCGTGGGAGGGGCCAGGATTCGTAGTGCACTGGTCCCCCTCACATGCCAGGACACCAACCGGGCACCCTAGGGGGCACTTTTACAAAAACAAAAAAAAGGTAATAGAGCTCCCAGGTGCATAGCACCTTTCCCTTGTGTGTTGAGCCCCCCGAAATCCCCCTCAAAACCCACTGCCCACAAGTGTACACCATTACTATAGCCCTAAGGGGTGAAGGGGGGCACCTACATGTGGGTACAGTGGGTTTGGGGGGGTTGGACGACTAAGCATTAAGCAGCACAATTGTAACAGGTGGGGGGGGGGTGGGCCTGGGTCCACCTGTCTGAAGTCCACTGCACCCCCTAACAACTGCTCCAGAGACCTGCATACTGCTGCCAGGGAGGTGGGTATGACATTTGAGGGTGAAAATAAAAAGTTGTGAAACATCATTTTTTGTGGTGGGAGGGGGTTAGTGACCACTGGGGGTCAGGGGAGGTCATCCCCGATTCCCTCTGGTGGTAATCTGGTCATTTAGGGCACTTTTTGGGGCCTTATTCGTGAAAAAACAGGGTCCAGGAAAAGTGCCTTAAATTCTAGCTACAAACGCATACTTTTTTTCCATTATCGGCGAAAGGCGCCCATCTCTCCTCGGCCGATAACCATGCCCCAGTTCTACCTTCGCCATGCCTCCGACACGCCCCTGTCAACTTTGTACGTTTCCGCGATGGAGTGCAGTTGAAAACGTCCAAAATTGGCTTTCCATTATACGGATTTATTCGTTTTTGTGAGATAAACGTCTATCTCCTGATTTGGCTCGAAATCTAGGCATTTTTCTCTTTCAATTATAAGGTGGATAAGGTGCAATCAGTACTGGTTAAAGACAAAATAATTACAAGTGGATTGAGAATGTGGGAAACTCCTTGAGATACCTGAATTTGTGTTTCTTGAATTTCACCAAGCACCCTATTCTTTCCTCAATTCATGTCTTTAAGAAGTATGATTACTACCTAAGAAGGCCACACCTTCAATTTCTAAAGCATATTATATCTTTCTGAAGTCTAAGCCTATATTTCCTGAAGAATCTAATCAATCAGCTGCCTATGTTTTGAATTTGGAAGAGATATCTCAGGAAGTTTGGATTTAACTGGCTTTTTGGAAAGATCTGAAACTGAAATTGTGACCTGCAACTCCTAAAGAGGCACTGAGAGAGGACCTGCTGAGGGAAGGAAAATTTCACTGGTGTATCTTATCTGCTAGAAATCGCATTCAAACTTGGGGAAAAAGTAAACTCGGGTTGAATAGGTGATTTCATTGTCTTTTGTTTGTTAAATGACTCTACTTACTGAGCAAAGTCAGTTTAGACAATGGTGATGCCTTTTAAGTCTCTGTTAGGGCTTTATATAAATAGTGTTTTAGAGTCTAGTTTAGTATTTTAGGTTGCATTTTAGAGCTTGGCATAACATCAGTTTAGAGCACAGATAACAGTTGAGGGAAGCCTAATTCCCTCCCTCCGACCCTAAGGCTGATCTTTGATTTATATGCTCTCCAGCCAATTAGTGGGTAGACATTGTAGATTGAAGTAGATTTTGTTTGGCTTTTGTTTGCAATAAATGCTGTGCCTGATTTATTTATTTTAGGAACCGGTTTATTTAAATTCTAATTTTATATTGCTTGGAAAACTGTTGCTTTATCTTAGTAGAGAGGACTTAGTTTAATTTTCTCTTTAAGAAATGTCTTTGCTTGCTTGGTCCATGATTTCTATTTGACCTCCCTTTCAAAAGGAGAGGTGACCTAAACAATCTCTTTTGAAGTCCCCGCATTTCTAAGGATTAGACCTTACACAAAAGAAGACAGCTGCTACTTTTAGCCCTACAGGCAACTGAGGAGAAGTTAGGTACTATGGTAGGGCTTTTTGTGGTTTTTGTTTTTTTTCTATGGGTGCAAATACTTCTGCAACTGCTGTATGACTAGGAAACATCATATCACCAAAGCTGTTTCCCAAGTTACACCTTCTGCCTCTGTGCAGACAGAAACTGTGATCCCAGGAGAAGGGCTGGTTCCATGTGCAAGATGTCTTCAGCTTGAATCCTTCATGAAAGAAATGAAATAACTGAGAGAGGAGGTAGCAAGTTTGAGAAACAAGACAAATCAAAGAGTAGGATGAAGGGGTTGGCATTTCCAAATGACACAAGGGAGGTGAGATGATCCTAATATGCAAAAATGTATTGAAGATACACCAAAAGACTCGACACGGCACTGTGTTTCGGCGCTGAAAGCGCCTACCTCAGGAATCTGGAAATGTGGTATGCAAATACGTTTAAAGAACTCTCTGGGTAACCAGAGTTAAATGTACAATCTCCGAATAATGCTGGTAGAAGAATTGCAAATCGAATCAAGTCTTTTCTCAAAACCATCCGGCTAAGCCAAAAAAAAAAAAAGCATCCAGGAAAATGAGAAATACATTGATGAAATGCTTCACGAAGCATCAAAGATTTCCAGAAGTGGGGAAGAAGAAGCTGTGCTGAAGGAGGACAACTGTAGGATTGATACCATGACTCTCTCTGCCCTGGAACTGAAGAACCGATATGCAGCCCTGGAAGTGGAGGAGGCGGGAGCATCCTAGAGAGAGGAGGAATCGGAGCTCAAAATCCCCAAAGTTGCTGGATCATTGACTAATAAGAGGCGAAAGGTAGTGGTGGTTGGCGATTCTCTTCTGAGGGGTACAGAGGCGTCCATCTGCAGACCAGACATGATGTTCTGGGAAGTGCTCTTTCTGCAAGGTGCCGTCTTGTACAACCTGATCTTCCAAGGACAATTGAGAATCAAACATTACTCCAGCTTAATCACATGCTTCACTGACAGCTCCACATTTCCAAATTTCGCAGACTCAGACCAATCTTCACAGAGTCTTCTGGGAGCTGAATGGGGGGGGGGGGGGGAATTGGGGGGGGGGGAGGTAAGGAGTGGCCAGGAATACTTATGCAGGTCTGGGCTGATATTAAGCGGGACCCGCATAAGCCCTGGTGGCTAGCATGTAACAAATTAGCCCTGGATATTCAATAACCATATCCAGGAATCTGCAGGGTAACTGTGATGCATCTTTCATCTAGAAAGCTCAAGGAATGAAGCCCTCAGTTACTCTTGTGTTTAGCAATAGAAGAGAATGGCATGAAAACAGTGTGTGACTAGAAGAGCAGTCATATCAAAATGTTTCAGAGCACCATGGAAACTAAGAAGGGTTAGAGAATACTTTCCTAGACAAGCATTCCGGCTAGTAGTACAATCACTGATGCTATCACAACTAGACTATCGTAATGCAGCATATGTAGGATGCACAGAAAATATACTAAAATCATTGCAGACCATTCAAACCACAGCAGCAAGACTAATATTCAAAAAGTCAAAATATGAAAGAGCCACCCAATTGCTGAAAAAGCTACACTGGCTTCCAATCAAGGCAAGATTATTTTTCAAAACTAGCACCCTCATTTTCAAAATACGGTTCGGCATGTTTCCTGAATATATGCTAGAGCTGATTGAACTTTCTCCAAGAAATGCAAGCCCAGAAACCAGTGGTTACTTTTATTTTATTTTTTTTGTTTGTTACATTTGTATCCCACATTTTCCCACCTATTTGCAGGCTCAATGTGGCTTACATAGTACCGTAAAGGCATTCGCCAAGTCTGGTAGGGGACAAGTCCAAAAGATGTTATGGTGGAATAGGGAAGATAAGATTCAGGCACGTGGGGTTAAAGGTAAGGAGGGTTTGATATTTCTTCATTTAGTTATCTGGGCTCCAAATGGTGGAACTCAATATCCAGGACCACAAGAAGTATTACTAATTATCTTTAGTTCAGAAAAGAATGGAAGACCTACCCTTTCAAGAAATTCTATAGGTAACATCACGTGGCAATGATGTTCACACCACTTTCTAACTGTAATAAACCACTGTATCTTTGCATAACTGTAAATTGTAAGCAGTGGCGATCCTAGGTCGGCTGACACCTGGGGCGGATCGCCGCTAGGGCACCCCCGCCGGTGCAGCACGACCCCCCCCCCCCCCGGCGCATCAAACCCCTGCTTCCAGTGCATCAACACCCCCCTACCGCTGTCAACCCTCCCCCGTCGTCGCTGTCACCTACCCCTGCTGAGGTTCGCTTCCTCCTGCCAGTGCCTTTAAAAATATTACTTCAGCTGGTGGGGGACCCCAACCCCCGCCAGCCCAGCCGAGGTCTTGTTTAAGTTCTTCTTCCTCGTGCTGTTGAAAGTTGCAGCCTGCATCCCTTCCAGTTTCGGACGGAGTCTGACGTCACAGCACTGGAAGGGATGCAGGCTGCAGCTTTCAACAGCACGAGGAAGAAGAACTTAAAACAAGACCTCGGCTGGGCTGGCGGGGGTTGGGGTCCCCCGCCAGCTGAAGTACTATTTTTAAAGGCACCGGCAGGAGGAAGCGGACCTCGGCGGGGGTAGGTGACGGCAGTAGGCAGGGGAGGGTTGACAGCGGTAGGGGGGGGCGGCGGCCGGGGGGGGCTATAATGTGCCCCCTCACTCTAGCCCCTGCCCCCCCTACCGCCGAACCTCAGATACGCCCCTGATTTGAGATAGAAATAATAGAGAAGAATCAAGGATTACACCCAAATATTGGAAACTGGATACTGGAATAATTGTTGTTCCAAAAAGCGTGATCAGGGGTGGAGACAACAAGGGTGTACCAGAGAACCCACATGCAACAGTTTGTGGGTTTGCATGTATTGTATTGGGATGAGATAATGAGACAGTGTGTTTTTTTCTGTATTGAGTTTTAGTTGGAATGCATTTGCCCATGAGTTCATGATGCTTAAGCTTGGTTTGATTTCATTGATGATTTCCATCAGATCATGTTTGTATGGAATATATAATGTAACGTCATCAGCGTAGATAAATGGGTTGAGGCCTTGGGTGGATAGGGTCTTGGCTAGTGGAGTCATCATGAGGTTGAAGAGGATGGGTGATAGTGGTGATCCTTGCGGTATGTTTGTTTTTGATGTTTTTGATTTCACATGAAATGAAAATTTTCTGCCTGCCTATACCTACTGGCTTCTACTCTCCAGGCTGGTGAGGACTGGGGAAGTTGTGGAAGCTGTGTTCGAAGCCCTAAAGCAGGGGTTCTCAACCCAGTCCTTGGAAAACACCTAGCCAGTCAGGTTTTCAGGATATTGATTTGTATACAATGGAGGTAGTAAATGCGATATTATTTCATATATATTCATTGTGGCTATCCTAAAAAAAACCTGACTGGATAGGTGAGTCCCGAGAACTGGGTTGAGAACCTCTGGCCTAGGGGAAAATTGTCTCAGTAATTGTGGAGTGATAACATAGAGCGGTAAGATTTAGGATCAATAGTAGCAGGGTTCTGGAGGAAAAAAAATCTCTGATATTTGATCCCAGCTTGACTGTTGCTGTCATGCCCTTTTGCTAATCTGCGGTAAAAAAAGGCCCTGCACTAGCGGCTGCTTTTGTGGCATGCCAGGGTCCCTTTTACCACAATGGGTGAAAATAACCAAAAATGAAATGACGCACGGCCATTTTGGGGGGGAGCACTTACCCACAACGATTGAGGTGGAGGTAAGGACTTCTGCACTAACCTTGTGGAAACAGGGCAGTGTGTGATGCTGCCTGATTACCTTCGGATAACCCCCCCTGTGGAAATATTTTTCACTATTTCCTCTAGCGCCGGAAAAGGCATGAGCTGGGCTGGATCTACCGCCGGCACCCGCGTTGGATTGGCGGTAGCAACCCTTTAGTAAAAGGGCCCCTTATTAAGTTGACAGACGAAATAAGGGGAAACCCTCTGGATCGTTGTAGTTCATGGCACCAAAAGCTGATTCTGACTAAGCTCAAAATGGCTGCAGCTCAATGGACTTAACAACCGTTAGCTCTGGATACCATCGCCGAGCTATCCCGTTGTACGGCTGTAGACTGTCCCGCTCTTGGCGGTCACGGCATCTTTAGGTACCGCGGAGCACTTTCCACACTTCACTTCGACTGTCTCAGTCCAACTTACCATTAGGATCGGCTTTTCAGAGTGTCAGAGGACCGGCAGAGAACCCGTTTGCATGGCCAGCACAGCTCTAGGAGCGGGAGAACGCAGTCCAGTTCTTACTCACCTTGCTGCTGGGTTCATCACAATGCGGGGTGCTTACTTGGCAGGTGATCGGTCCGTCCCTATCAGTTTGTTCCAGCTCTTCTCCAGCCTTTCCGCCGGGCAGCTGGTGTCTTCTGCACTGTGGGCCATCTTCTGGCGTGCTCTGCCTGCGCTGCTTGCCGCTCTGCCCAGCCGCCAATCCATGCTGGCCTGCGTTGTCAGTTGCCTTCTGCTGAGTGTCGCCAGCTGCTTTACGTTAGGGAAAGTTTCGCTCATCGTGGGAATCTCGCTTCTTTCTGTATCCCCGTTTTCAGCCGTCGGCTTCGCCTGCTTTGCCAGTCCTGTTCGGCGATGTCCACTTTACAGTCAGCTGTTTTTAGCAGTTCAAGAAAGCTGCATCGCTACCATACTCTGTCACAGCGAGTCGCCGCCTTCACAACATCAAATGGAAAGACCATTTTGGACCTTCTTTATCTCTCCTTTTTTTTCTCTTTTTCTCCCCTCTATTTCTCTGTTAAACTATTATATGTGTATTTTCTCTGGTTTGGCGTTAGCCTTTCCAGTCTCTTGTAAGCCACTTTGAGCCTGCATCCTGTGGGCTAAGGTGGGTTATAAGTGGCCTAGTGGTTAGGGTGGTGGACTTTGGTCCTGGGGAACTGAGGAACTGAGTTCGATTCCCGGCACAGGCAGCTGCTTGTGACTCTGGGCAAGTAACTTAACCCTCCATTGCCCCGTGTAAGCCGCATTGAGCCTGCCATGAGTGGGAAAGCGCGGGGTACAAATGTAACAAAAATAAAATAGATACTATTGGAGATTCTACATGGAATGTTGCTACTATTGGAGATTCTACGTGGAATGTTGCTACTATTGGAGATTCTACATGGCATGTTGCTATTCCACTAGCAACATTCCATGTAGAAGGCTGCGCAGGCTTCTGTTTCTGGGAGTCTGACGTCCTGCTGTTTCTGGGAGTCTGACGTCCTGCGCGGCCGCATTGGTGTGACTCTGGGCAAGTCACTTAACCCTCCATTGCCCCATGTAAGCCGCCGCATTGAGCCTGCCATGAGTGGGAAAGCGCGGGGTACAAATGTAAAAATAAATAAATAAGCAGGAAGCTCAAAGGAACAGGGAAACTGCTAGGGCAAAAGGAAAAGAAAGAATAAAGCATTGTAAGGGCTGAATCTTAAAAAAAAAATTATTTGTAATAGTCGATGCTACTATGCACTCCGTTTGGACATTATCATATTTTGCCCAGTCCGTTTGGTATTGGTGACACTGTAAGCACTTCAGATGAGCTGGGGCATTAAATTACTTATTGTTTTCACAGCTTAGCTTTGAGACAAAAAAAACCCCCCAGTTCTTTCCAGGTCTAATATAAACAAATGAAAGTCGTTTGCATAGCAAACAAATAAAATACATTACATACCTAATGGGCTGTGATGGAAATGCCAGGGTATGAAGAAAAAGAGGACAGGAATAGTCAAAAAAATTGCTTGTTGCTTGTCGAGATTTTTTTTTTTGTAGAAGAAATAAAAAAGAATAGAAGACAGCAGTTAAGGTCTTCAATGGTTTGCTGAGTTTGATTTATTTGGCGTTTCTAGTAGCTTGGAAATTTGCAGAGCAGGTTCGCTTCCATCGCGCTTACCTTAAAATTATTCAACGGAATTCATTGTAGATTGGTGTAAACTGTTTTGGGCTTCCTTTTAATGGATGATAAAAGGATCTAGAAGAATTAATAAATAATACTTTTGTAGGGATATGCAGTGGCATAGCCAAGGGTGGGCCCGGGTGGGCCCAGGCCCACCCACTAGCAGCACACCTGTGATGTGGCTGGCAGGGATCCCCAAGCCCCATCAGCCAAAAGCTCCCAACAACTGTCCTTCCACCATACCTTATAAATAGCAGATCTTCACCTGCAGCAAGCAGCGACTGATACATACTGTTCGCACTGGCCCTACAGCCAGGGGTGTGCTGGTAAATTGTTAACAGGGGGCTCTCTCTCGCCAGCAAAGTAAAAGAGAATTCAGGAGGGGCCCAAGCCCACATTTTGGGATCCATTTGTTAAAGTAGCCATGGAGAACCGGCTCCCAAAATTCTTAAAAACTTAACAAACGGCTCTCGAGAGCCTGTGAGAGCCTGCTTCAGCACACCACTGCGCCTTCCCTCTGATATATTCCCGCCTATGTGTAAACAGGAAGTTGCATCAGAGGGAAGGCTGTGGGGCCAACATGAGCAGTGTGTATTAGTTGCTGCTCGCTGCTGGTGAAAATCTGCTACTTAAAAGGTATGTGGGGGAGGGGGGATATTTGAGAGACCATATGGTATGCAGGCGAGAGAGGGAGAGACCAAATCTTGGGACAGGGCAGAGTTCTTCTGCCCACCCATGTTGGGTCTAGGCCCACCCAAAATTGGGTGTCTGGCTACGCCCCTTTGTCAGGAAAGAAAATGATATAATGAATATCCAATAGATGCTGAGCAATTGTGACCAAATTCAAGAATAATTAAGATAAATACAGAAGGAGCCTGGGCATGAGGAGAGAAAACCACGTTCTGTATCATGCACGATTTCATTTCTGATTTACATATAGGATTAAATTCTGTATATCAGCACCAAACAAAAAATGAGTGTTAAATGCTAGCCGCAAATGACGCTCTGAGTCGAGTGCCGCTTATAGACTAGCATTTGATGTCAGGATCAATTTTGGGCATGAGGGTTTACACCAACTGAAACCTGATGTAAACCCTCATTCCTAAGGGGCCCTTTTACTAAGCTGCGTAAGCGTCTCTGCACACCCAACGTGCACCAAAATGGAGTTACTGCCCGGCTACTGCGTAGCTCTTGCAGTAATTTCATTTTTGTGCACGTCCGATCCGTGCATCTGGAAAAGAAATTTTATTTTCGGCCACGTGTATCGGACGCGTGCCAAGTGGCATTTGGCACGCATAGGTCATTACCGCCTGGTTACCGCATGAGATTTTACTGCTAGGTCAATGGCTTGTGGTAAGATCTCAAACCCAAAATGGATGCATGGCAATTTTCATTTTGCCGCATGTCCATTTTCGGCAAAAATTTAAAAAAGGTATTTTTTGTAGGTACGCTGAAAAATGATTCTGTGAGCACCCAAAACCCATGTCTACATTACCCATGTTTGCACTGCTTCCAGTCTTTTTACATCTTTAGCAGGATACGGTCTCCAAAATTTAACACAATACTCCAAGTGGAGCCTCACCAACGACTTGTAGAGGGGCATCAACACCTCCTTTCTTCTGCTGGTTATGCCCCTCTCTACGCAGCCTAGCATGCTTGTGGCTATGGCTGTCGCCTTGTCACATTGTTTCTTCACCTTCAGATCCTTGGACACCAACACCCCAAGATCTCTCTCCTTACTAAACTCTCCCCTCCTATTCGGTATCTCTCTTTCGGGTTTCTGCACCTCAAATGCATCACTCTGCACTTCTTGGCATTAAGTTTTAACCTCCAGACCCTCAACCATTCTTCTAACGTTTGGAGATCCCTTCTCATCATTTCTACTCCCTCCAGGGTATCCACTCTATTAGCTATCTTCGTGTCATCCGCAAAAAGGCAAACCTTTCCTTCCAACCCTTCAGCAATATCTCTCACAAATATATTAAACAGAATAGGCCCCAGCACTGACCCCTGAAGAACTCCACTGCTCACCTTTCTTTCTTCCGAGTGGATTCCATTTACCACCACCCTCTGCCACCTGTCTGTCAACCAGTTTCTTATCCAGTGCACCACTTTCGGTCCTAAGTTCAGCCCTTTCAGCTTATTCACGTGTCTCCAAGTGGAGGAGTAGCCTAGTGGTTAGTGCAGTGGACTTTGATCCTGGGGAACTGAGTTCAATTCCCACTGCAGCTCCTTGTGACGCTAGGCAAGTCCCTTAACCCTCCATTGCCCCTGGTACAAAATAAGTACCTGAATATATGTAAACCACTTTGAATGTAGTTGCAAAAACCTCAGAAAGGCAGTATATCAAGTTCCATTTCTCCCCCCCCCCTTTCTGTGGGGGACTGTATCAAAGGCTTTGCTGAAATCCAAGTAGATTACATCCAGCAGATCTTATTCTAGATGTAGGAAACATTTAATGTTAGATTTTCCTTCTTTGAAGAAAGTTAATTGTAAACTTATTAGAGAACGTTCTATTGATTTCTAAAACATTAGGTTTTGAAATATTCCAGTTAATCTGTGTCAGATCAATTTGTATATTTTATTTAGGAAGTTTTTGAAAACTTAATTGTTTTCTAAACAGAATCTATAATTTTTTCTATTCTGGTAGACATTATCCTCGGGATTCCATATATCGCGCCTTAATTTCCATGCAGAAATCGAAGCATATTCTATAACTGTGCATGTAACTTAATTGCTTAACTAGCTTATCAGCGCTGTCAACTGGATGTTACCAAGCAATTATGGAATGCACCCACTCTGTGCCTAGTTTAGACATCAGGATTTAAAACATGGAATAAAGAGCCATGATTAAACTTGATCACACAGAGAGGCATTCGGTGTATTCTATGCTACAGTGGAGGAGTGGAGGAGTGGACTAGTGGTTAGGGTGGTGGACTTTGGTCCTGGGGAACTGAAGAACTGAGTTTGATTCCCACTTCAGGCACAGGCAGCTCCTTGTGACTCTGGGCAAGTCACTTAACCCTCCATTGCCCCATGTAAGCCGCATTGAGCCTGCCATGAGTGGGAAAGCGCAGGGTACAAATGTAACAAAAATAAAATAGATACTATTGGAGATTCTACATGGAATGTTGCTACTATTGGAGGTTCTACATGGAATGTTGCTACTATTCCACTAGCAACATTCCATGTAGAAGGCTGCGCAGGCTTCTGTTTCTGTGAGTCTGACGTCCTGCACGTACGTGCAGGACGTCAGACTCACAGAAGCAGAAGCCTGCGCGGCCACATTGGTGTGACTCTGGGCAAGTCACTTAACCCTCCATTGCCCCATGTAAGCTGCATTGAGCCTGCCATGAGTGGGAAAGTGCGGGGTACAAATGTAACAAAAATAAAATGCTGCACAGAAATTTAAGCCTATTTTATAAAATATAGGCATGCTTTAGAGAATGCACCTAGACGTATTTTTTTTTCTGCACAGAATTTTCAAGCACCATATGTAGAATCTAACCCTATGTGTTTTTAATTAGGATTTTAATGTAATGACCATGTAAACTGAATGTAAATTCCTTCTAACTGCTGAAGTTTTTTCTTACTGCAATCCGCTTTGTAACATCTGTTAAAGGTGGAATAGAATTATACAAATACAATATTTATTACATTTGTACCCTGCGCTTTCCCACTCCTAGCAGGTTCAATGCGGCTTACATATTATTTACAGGTACTTATTTGTACCTGGGGCAATGGAAGGTTAAGTGACTTGCCCAGAGTCACAAGGAGCTGCCTGTGCCTGCAGTGGGAATCGAACCCAGTTCCCCAGGACCAAAGTCCACCACAAGTCCACCACTCTAACCACTAGGCCACTCCTCAACATTCCATGTAGAAGCCTGCCCTTGCAGCCGCGCAGGCTTCTGTTTCTGTGAGTCTGACGTCCTGCACGTACATGCAGGGCATCAGACTCACAGAAACAGAAGCCTGCACGGCTGCAAGGGCAGGCTTCTACATGGAATGTTGCTAGTGGAATAGCAACATTAACATTCCATGTAGAATCTCAAATAGTAGCAACATTCCATCTAGAATCTCCAATAGTAGCAACATTCCATGTTGTTGTTACATGTACCCCACACTTTCCCACTCATAGCAGGTTCAATGCAGCTTACATATTATTTACAGGTACTTATTTGTATCTGGGGCAATGGAAGGTTAAGCGACTTGGCCAGAGTCACAAGGAGCTGCAGTGGGAATCGAACCCAGTTCCCCAGGACCAAAGTCCACCACGCTAACCACTAGGCCACTCCTCCACAATATAATACAACTGCAGCACTAAAATCCTAAGAAGTGAGAATAACATTAAACACATTTAGAGCAGCAGTATAAAGGATATTGCGAGGCTGCCAGGAGCAGAACAATAAGTGGTCACATGGTCATTTTTATTAATGACTACACGCTAATGCCAACATCAGCACATGACAAAACAATAAGCTGAAAATTCAACTGTATTCCTGTATCTCTTCCTGTGAAATCTGGATTGCGGACTTCACAGGATGAGATACAAGAATACAGTTGAATTTTCAGCTTATTGTTTTGTCATTGACATTCGTTTTTGCTGAAATAGTGTCTATATATATTGATTTTGAACAGAACATTAGCACATGGCCATCGATACGGAAAATGGAAAGTCAGCCATTTTCCTGCTGCAGTAAAAATGGCTTTAGTATGCAGGAAAAACCCAGGTAAGGGTGAGCTAAGGCCAGTTTTTGAGGCGGCTTAGTAAATGGAGCCCTTGGTTATATGCATCCCTTTGAATTGTGCCCTTTAAGCATCGACGGAAGAGCAAGACCTGAACTAACAGCCTCTTAGTTTAAAGCAAGCAGACTGCCTTGGATTAGATTCAATCCTGCTATATCCCTCTCATCTCTTCAGAAAAGTGTGTGTGTGTGTGTATGAATGCATGGATAATTACGGAAGGGAATTTATTTTGCTGTGAGGCTAAGTCATGATATCATGATTTCTCTCTCATATTTTTGATTAGCATAATTCAAGTCCCATGGCAATGGACAACCACTAATGCTGCAGGTGTAGATGGAATGAATGATGCAGCAGAAGCAGATCTGGGCACAGGTGGCTCAGGGCACAGATTTGCTGTTGCCTGGGCTGAAGCAACACTGAAATTTGGCATTCCCCTGGATGACTGAGCAAGCCCGCTCACTTCCAAAGTCTAATGATGAAACGCCAAACATGGTCTCTTCACCTAACCATAGTGAACTTAGGGGTCCTTTTACTAAGCTACGGTAAAACGTGGGCTGCAGTAGTGTGGGCGCATGTTTTTATTTATTTATTTAATTATTTGTTGCATTTGTATCCCACATTTCCCCACCTATTTGCAGGCTCAATGTGGCTTACATAGTACCGTGATGGCGAACGCCAATTCCGGTATCAGAAATACATAGTGGTAATTGTGTTAAAGTTCAAGGGTAACAGAGAGGGGCATAATTGAACTTCACCGGCGCAACAGCTGGCCAGAACTGTATTATCGAAAACGATGGCCGGCCATCTTTTTTTTTTTGATAATACGGTTTAGCCCGGCCAAATGCTAGAGTTCGCCGGTTTTGTTTTTCAGCGATAATGGAAAAAAAATGCCGGCCATCTCAAACCCGGCGAAATCCAAGGCATTTGGTCATGGGAGGAGCCAGCATTTGTAGTGCACTGGTCCCCCTGACATGCCAGGACAGCAACCGGGCACCCTAGGGGGCACTTCTAAAAATGTTTAAAAAATACATAAATAGCTCCCAGGTGCATAGCTCCCTTACCTTGGGTGCTGAGCCCCCCAACCCCCCCTAAACCCACTCCCCTCAACTCTACACCATTACCATAGCCCTTATGGGTGAAGGGGGGCACCTACATGTGGGTACAGTGGTTTTTTGGGGGGGGGGGGGTTGGAGGGCTCAACACTTAGCAGCACAAGTGTAACAGATAGGGGGAGGGATGGACCTGCGTCTGCCTGCCTGAAGTGCACTGCACCCATTAAAAACTGCTCCAGGGACTTGCATACTGCTGTCAGGGAGCTGGGTATGACATTTGAGGCTGGCATACAGGCTGGTAAAAAAATGTTTTGATTTTTATTTTTTTAGTGTGGGAGGGGGTTGGTGACCACTAGGGGAATACGGGGAGGTCATCCCCCATTTCCTCCGGTGGTCATCTGGTCAGTTGGGGCACCTTTTTGAGGCTTGGTAGTGAAAATAAAAGGACCAAGTAAACCCGGCGAAATACTGATTAATGACACTTTTTTTCTATTATCCGTGAAAGCCAGCCATCTGGTAGCCACACCCATGCCCACCCATGCCCTGCCTTTGCTATGCCACTGACACGCCCCCTTGAACTTTCGCTGGCACGGCGACGGGAAAGCAGCGATGGTGTCAAAAAAGCCGATTTCGATTATACCGATTTCGCCGCTTTTGAGAGATCGCTGGCCATCTCCCGATTTATGTCGGAAGATCACCGGCGATCACTTTCGAAAATAAGCCTGAGAATGTCTTAGGTAGTTGAGGAGGAAGAATTAAGTGTCCTTTTCTGGTACAGGTTTCGTTGTGTTGCAGGGTTCGGGTGTTCAGGTTGGATCGTTGTGGTAGGCTCTCTCGAACGGATAGGTCTTTAATGATTTCCGGAAAGTTGTTTGGTCATGCATTGTTTTCGTGGCGTTAGGTAGTGCATTCCATATTTGTGTGCTTATATAGGAGAAGCTGGATGCATATGTTGATTTGTATTTTATTCCTTTGCAGGTTGGATAGTGGAGATTTAGGAATGTGCGTGCTGACCTGTTTGTGTTATTCTGGTTGGTAAGTCTATGAGGTCTGCCATGTAGATCGGGGCCTCGCCGTGAATAATTTTCTGAACCAGGGTGCAGATTTTGAACGCAATTCGTTCTTTGATTCGCTGGGCCATTTTTTTTACCACGGCTGGGAAAAAGGGTTTTATTAATGGAGGCAGTAAATGGCTGTGTGCAAAAATTAAAAGTAGCATGTTGGCTATTTACCGCCTGAGCCCTTACTGACACCCATTGTCCTAGCAGTAAGGGCTCATGCGCTATATACACAGTAATCATGTAGTGCGTGCCAATCCACACCACTAGCACTACCCATACTCCAACCCTCTCCCCCACGTCTCCCCCACATCCCTTCCTATTGTCCTACTCTTTTTAACTGGATCATCTCTTGATACTTTGTACCATACTTTGGGTTATTTCTCTGATACTTGTACCATACCTTGTAAGCCGCACTGAACCTGCTATCGAGCGGGAAAGAGCGGGGTATAAATGCTATAAATAAATAAATATGGTCTGCATTGCCAATTACCACTGGAAACGTCCCCTGCAACAGAAAATTGAAAAATATGTTCTACCATGGGAAACAGCATGCACCAAACTTCGAAATTACCGCTGGGTGGGTGCACTAATCGGATAGTAGTGTCGATTTGGCACATGCTACTCCCGCAGTAGCCCTACCGCCGCTTAGTAAAAGGGCCCCTTAGTGTGGCTGATAAGGATCCTATTATTGCGGTCAAAAATCACCTAATAAGACCAAATCTAAGATGGTATCACTTATCATTGGTAAGTGGAATGTGCATGCTCTATTGGACTGTGTAACACCAGATTGAAAAGGGAGAACTGATAAGAATTATCATTCAAATAGTAACTCTGAGTGAAAGTTGTATAGCACGTTGAATAACTTAACCCTATTCCTCTGAGTACCTGGGTGGGGAATAGAGTGGGAGGAGGGGAAAATATTTCACACACTGATTACTACTGTAGAACTTATCCCCAAAGAGATCAAACCTTTCCAATAGCATTCAGTGTATATAAGCTGCTGCCATCTAGTTGAAGGTGACTCCTGGATATGGATTTTGTATCCAGTGTGCTATATCTTCTGTTTGTCTTTGAAGGCTACTCAATGTTATATTCATAATCAATATTTATTTGTTTGGATTTTGCTCACACCTTTTTCAGTAGTAGCTCAAGGTGAGTTACATTCAGGTACTCTGGATATTTCTCTGTCCCAGGAGGGCTGACAATCTAAGTTTGTACCTGAGGCAACGGAGGGTTAAGTGACTTGCCCAAGATCACAAGGAGCAGCAGTGCGGTTTGAACTGGCCACTGCTGGGTTGCAATACCAGTACTCTAACCACTAGGCCACTCCTCCACTAGCAACATTCCATCTAGAATCTCAAATAGTAGCAACATTCCAGAATCTCAAAAAGTGGCAACATTCCATGTAGAATCTTCAATAGTAGTAACATTCCATATATTTATTCATTTAGATTTTGCTCACACCTTTTTCAGTAGTAGCTGAAGGTGAGTTACATTCAGGTACACTGGATATTTCTATGTCACAGGAGGGCTCACAATCTAAGTTTATACCTGAGGTAATGGAGAGTTAAGTGACTTGCCCAAGATCACAAGGCGCAGCAGCAGGATTTGAACCAGCAACCTCTGGATTGCAAGACTGTTGCTCTAACCACTAGGCCACTCCTCCACTCTAACATGATTGAATCAATCCATTAAAAGCAGAAAGCCTGTGAGATAATCAGCCTGCGGATGATCACCAAGGAGTATATGGAACACTCAGGGAGGACAAGGCTATAGCAGAGGCTAAATTAATTCTTTGCTTGGGTCTTTAGTGAGAATATTATAGTGCTTTTGTATCACTTCATAGTGCTACTGCACCTCGAATACTGTGTGCAATTCTGGTCACCGCATCTCAAAAAAAATATAGCGGAATTAGAAAAGGTACAGAGAAGGGCGACGAAAATTATAAAGGGAAGGTCTCGCTTTCCTGCAGGGCGGCCATGGCCATTTCATGGGGAGCCCTTACTGCCACCCATTGAGGTGGCGGTAAGGGATATCACGTTAACCCGGCGGTAACCGGGCAGTGATTACCGCCGGGTACAGTCCGGCGATACAAAAATAAATACAATTTTGTAGTGGCAGAAATTACAGTGCCGTAGGGGTGGGAAGTACCGCTTGGCTGCTGTAGTAGCCTGGCGGTACTTCCGTTATAGCAAGCGGTAAGACCGCATTGGGAGTACTGTCACTTAGTAGTAGGAGCCCTGAGTGGAGTGGAATGGGTAGATGTGTATTGCTTGTTTACTTTTTCCAAATATACTAGGACTAGGGGGCACACAATGAAACTACTAAGTAGTAAATGTAAAACAAATTGGAGAAAACACTTCTTCACTCAATGTGTAATTAAACTCTGGAATTCATTGCCAGAGAATGTGGTAAAAGCACATATACATAGTAACATAGTAGATGACAGCAGAAAAAGACCTGTATGGTCCATCCAATCTGCCCAACAAGATAAACCCATTTTCAAGTCTTCTTAACCCATGCATTTTTGAATTCCAATACTGTTTTCATCTCCACCACCTCCTGCGGGAGGGAATTCCAGGGATGTACCACCCTCTCCATAAAAAAAGTACGTCCTGACATTATTCTCGAGTCAGTCCCCCCTGCAATCTAAATTCATGACCTCTAGTTCTACCACCTTCCCATCTCTGGAAAAGGCTTGTTTGTAGATTAATACCTTTGAACGTCTGTATCATATCACCCCTGTATCTCCTTTCATTATTTTAGCACTTAAGTTATAGCACTCTTTCTGGAATAACCTCTACAGTGTCTGCATCTCTAATTGTATCAGATTTAATACCTTTCAACAGTTTCTAGTAGCACTCTACTAATATACCTGCTTCCAATTTTCTTCTGTCTATACCGTGATACTGTGATGGCTACTGCAAGTTAGGTGTTATTCTACCGCATTTACTGCTACTACTACTTATCATTTCTATAGCGCTACAAGGCATACGTAGCGCTGTACACCATACACAAAAACACAGTCCCTGCTCAAAGAGCTTACAATCTAGATAGAGGCCCTTTTACTAAGCTGCGGTAAACATTAGCTCAGGCATTCTAAAGTAAGTTTTATTTATTTTTATTTATTTATTTATTGCATTTGTATCCCACATTATCCCACCTCTTTGCAGGCTTAATGTGGCTTACAATGTGTCATGGATAGTGGAAATTAAAGGAGAATTGACATTTAGTGTTACAGAAGTATTTTGGGTTGTATGGTAATGGAAAACATGATAATGATATAATGTAAGGCATTCTTAACATTATTAGATATAAGTTCCAAACTGGCGCATGCTAACTGCATGCTGAAATGTATTTTTACATTTTTATTGGAGGGGGCGTGTTGAGGCAGAGAGTGGGCTTTCCTGAGTTACCCAGTTAGTTCAGATACATTACTGTGTGCTAACTTGTTTACTGCAAGATTAGCACGGGAGCCCTTACTGCCTACAAACCCGTAAGTGCATACGCACTAATTTTTTTTTAACGGCAGCACACAAATTGCAACATTAGCACGTGGCCTTTAGTACAAAATATAGAAAATTGGCCATTTTACTGCTGTGGTAAAAATGGCTGTAGCTTGTGAGAAAAACCTGTGTAGCTAAGGCCACTTTTTACCATAGCTTAGTAAAAAGACTCTTTAATTGTAAGCAAAATTCTAGTGCATACCTTCACTTTTCATTGAATGTTCTTTGCTCCGGGATTGGTAGCGTGGAATCTTGCTACTCTCTGGGGTTCTGGAATCTTTTTATTGTTTGGGGTTCTGGGATCTTGCTACTCTTTGGGGTTCCGGAATCTTGCTATTGTTTGGGGTTCTGAGATCTTGCTACTCTCTGGGGTTCCGGAATCTTGTTATTGTTTGGGGTTCTGGGATCTTGCTACTCATTGGGGTTCCGGAATCTTGTTATTGTTTGAGCTTCTGCAATGTTGCTACTATTTGGGTTTCTGACCTGGATTGGCCACTATTAGAAACAGGATACTAGGTTGGATGGACCATTATTCTGACTCAGTATGGCTATTCCTATGTTCTTATCTGGTTGACTTTTATAGGTTGCCCATTGCCTTTGTGTTTAACTAAACGCAAGGAACCTGGGGAGCTATAATGCATATGTAGAGTGAAGAGAGGTCCTGGGAAAATTCTGAATTTTCTTCCCCACTCTAAACAGCATGCGTTTTCATTAATTTATTGGTAAAAATATCACATTTGTGCATTCATTTCCCATTCAAATTAGCCTGCACTCATTCAAGTGGAGGACGTTTGTACTAGTAAGGGAAATAGTTGACTACTTATACATTTGAGGCAATTTTCAAAAGCAATTATGGATGGGATTATATAGTTAGGAGCCCTAACTGCATAAGTGCTTTAAAAAATCCAGGGCACATATAGGGATAACTTTACCCCAGGGGCATAGCCAGACTTCAGCAGGAGGGGGGTCCAGAGCCCGAGGTGAGGGGGCACATTTTAGCCCCCCCCCCCGGCACCGCTGACCCCCCCCCGCCATTGCCGCCACCCACCCACCATTGCTGACCCCTCCGCCGCCACCACCAACTTTGCCCCCCCCCACCGACGACCCTCTCGACCCCCCTCCCGCCGCCAACCCGCCATCGCCTACCTTTGTTGGAGGGGGACCCCAACCCCCGCCAGCCAAGGTCCTCTTCTTCCCGCAAAAGGGGACGTCAGAAACAGAAGGAAGCCTTTTGTGGGAAGAAAATGACCTCAGCTGGCGGGAGTTGGAGTCCCCCGCCAGCAAAGGCAGGCGACGGCGGGAGAGGGGGTTGAGAGGGTTTCGGCAGGGGGGTCCAGGGCCAAATCTATGGGGGCCCAGCCCCCCCTGACCCCATGTAGCTATGCCACTGCTTTACCCATTTAAGTACCTAAATAGCAAAACATATCCTTTAAAATGGGATGAGGTTGGGGCATTCCAGAGCTGGCTGTTAACAATTTAAGCAGAGATGTTCAGTCGAGCAATGAATAATTTCTCAATTTAGATAGTGACACAAAAATAGCAGGAAAAAAAAGTTAAATGGATATCTCACCCATTTAACTTTTTTTCAGCAGCATTACTTAAACAGAAAACACTCAAATGAAAATCCATAGTAAGTTAAGTGGATAAGATAGCTGTTCAACTTCATGCAGTTGGCCCACAGCTAAAAATTGACCTCGTTCCTACTGAATTTAGTGATTGTTCAAGGTGCTCAGTAGACAGTGCTAGAAACTGAAGCCTTTCATTTATGCATAGAACAAGATATAGAAAAGCAGAGCTGAGAACCATGCTGCCCTGAGGACAGAGTTTTAGTAGAAAGCATTAAAACTCTAGTAGCAGTTAAGCTTTGTTTTTCAGCTTCCACTGCAGAAACTTAAGTATATAAGGTCACAGAGGCAACGAAGAGAAAGACTTATTTAATAAAGGGCATTCAAGCTTTAATGTGCATTAGGTTCAGGGCCGGATTAAGGTCAATTTATGCCCTAAGTACAGCCCAACAATGGTGCCCCTCAGTCCTCCCATTGCTTAACTGACAAGACATTAAGATTCAATAAGCTCTCAGAAATATCATTATTATACGAAACGAAACCTTTTCCTATATTAGCGCACAACTGTGGAATGGTCTACCTAAATTTGTGAAAATTACCCCTGATCATCCGACCTTCAAAAAATACCTTAAGACCTTCTTATTTGGAAAAGCTTACGCTCAAGACCCGCCCCGCATCTCTTCCTATTGAATTCAATTTCTCTTTCAGCATTTCCCTACCTTTGCTATTACTCTCTTGTCTCACTTCAATGTCGTTGACTGTTTTGTTGTAGAATCGATGTATGATTTCTGTAGATTACTGTAAGCCACATTGAGCCTGCCCGTGGGTGGGAAAATGTGGGATATAAATGCTTTAAATAAATAAATATATATATTTATAACGATTAGAAAAATACTGAAATTCATGTTGAATAACGGGAGTGGCAGACAGTAGTGAAAGAGTTAAGGGCATGATAGCTAGGGAAAAACTCTGTGCTACCCCCTTCCCTTGGTGCCCTAGGCATGTGCTTATTTTGTTTAATGGTTAATCCAGGGCTGATTAAGTTAAACATCTTTGTGTTAGTAGTAACTCACTTGTCTTATTGTTAATCCAAAACTTCTTGCACCGATGTAATGAATTTTTTTCTCCAACTGTTGCATGCAGCTATATGCAGAGCAGCTCAAAAATATGCAAACGATTTACCACAAATCGAATTAAGCCACAAGTTTTGCCCTAACCCTTATGCTAAAGCATAAGCGTAAATACACCAGGCAGTGTAGATAGATTCTTGCTTTCCACAACTAACACAAGGCCTGAGATGGGCTATGAACCCCTCCCTTGAAAGATTGAAGCAGCCCATCCACCCTGATCCTGCCCACTTCCATGGGGGCTGAACTGGGTCCCACAGTAGTGGCGTAGCAAGGGGGGGCGAGGGGGGGGCGGTCCACCCCAGGTGTCAGCTCAGGGGGGGGGGTGCTCCCTGCCAGTTCCCCCCCGGGTGCAGCACGATGACACCCTCCTCGGCGCATCAACACCCCCCCCCGACCCAGTGCCTAGCCTCCGCAGCTCCCTCCAGCTCCAACCAGCTCCCGCACCCTACCTTTAAAGAAATTTCGGAAGCCGTGGAGAGGCGAGGCGCAGCGCCTCGCGCCTGCATGTAAAAGAAGCATGGATCATCATTGGGTCTTCCCTCACGCTGTCTGTCCCTCCCTCCGCTGACGCAACTTCCTATTTCCGCAAGGGTGGGACAGACAGCGTGAGGGAAGGCCCGATGATGATCCACGCTTCTTTTACATGCAGGCGCAAGGCGCTGCGCCTCACCTCTCTACGGCTTCCGAAATTTCTTTAAAGGTAGGGTGCGGGAGCTGGTTGTAAGTAGCTGAGGAGGGTAGGCAGTGGGTCGGGGGGGGGGGGGTTGTTGATGCACCAAGGGGGGGTGTCATCGTGCTGCACCTGGAGGGGGGGTGCAACGGCGAACCGCCCCGGGTGGCAGCCCTCCTTGCTCCACCACTGTCCCACAGATCAACATCTCAAGCTTTCAGTCAACCAAAGTCTCTGAAGCCAATGGGAGCAATTTTTTTAGTTAGGACCAGTGGAGCAAGATGAAGGAATACTTTCTTTACTAAAGGGTCCTTTTACTAACATGTTCTAAATGATTTGACACACTAAATGCTGTACAGTCCATTGTACACCTATGGGCTGCATGGCACTGAGGGCCCCTTTTACAAAGAGGGCTTACCACTCGCTAAACAGGAAGTACTGTCGGGCTACCTCAGCAGCTCAGTGGTAGTTCTCAGTGCACATCATAACCGGAGCTAAGAAATATTTTTGTACTGCCGGTGTGTACCCAGCAGTATTCGGGGCAGTGGCGTAGCAAAACTTGTGGTCCTTCTCCTAATGCCGGCCAAATCGGTATAATCGATTTTGGCCGTCTTCAACTGCTTTCCGTTGCAGGGCCGGCCAAAGTTCAAGGGGGCGTGTTGGCAGTGTACCGAAGGCGGGACGGGTGCGTGGTTAAGAGATGGCCAGCCTGGGCCAATAATGGAAAAAAGAAGGCCGGCCCTCATGAGCATTTGGCCGACTTTACTTGGTCCCTTTTTGTTCACGAACTTAAGAGGACAGATTGAGCCAGTCTTCTTAGCTGTGAAAGCAATGGAAGTAAAACCCGGACTGGCTCAATCTGTCCTCCTTTTTCTGGAGCCATATAGAGGGGCATAATCGAACGAAAACGTCTATCTCCATGGGCGTTTATCTCCGAGAATGGGTCCGTGAAGGAGCGGACCGAACCGTATTTTTGAAAAAAATAGACGTCCATGTTTTATTCGACAATTTGTGAGCTGGGCGTTTTTGTTTTTCAGCGATAATGGAAAATGAAAGCGCCCAGCTCAAAAACGAATAAATCCAAGGCATTTGTTCATGGGAGGGGCCAGGATTTGTAGTGTACTGGTCCCCCTCACATGCCAGGACACCAACTGGGCACCCTATGGGGCACTTTTACAAAAACAAAAAAAAAAGGTAAAAGAGCTCCCAGGTGCATAGCACCCTTCCCTTGTGTGTTGAGCCCCCCAAATCCCCCTCAAAACCCACTGCCCACAAGTCTACACCATTACTATAGCCCTAAGGGGTGAAGGGGGGCACCTACATGTGGGTACAGTGGGTTTGGGGGGGTTGGATGACTAAGCATTAAGCAGCACAATTGTAACAGTTAGGTAGGGGGGGATGGGCCTGGGTCCACCTGCCTGAAGTCCACTGCACCCCCTAACAACTGCTCCAGGGACCTGCATACTGCTGCCAGGGAGGTGAGTATGACATTTGAGGGTGAAAATAAAAAGTTGTGAAACATCATTTTTTTGTGGTGGGAGGGGATTAGTGACCACTGGAGGAGTCAGGGGAGGTCATCCCCGATTCCCTCTTGGGGTAATCTGGTCATTTAGGGCACCTTTTGGGGCCTTATTCGTGAAAAAACAGGGTCCAGGAAAAGTGCCCTAAATTCTAGCTACAAACGCATACTTTTTTCCCATTATCGGCGAAAGGCGCCCATCTCTGTTCGGGTGATAACCATGCCCCAGTCCCGCCTTCACCATGCCTCCGACACGCCCCCATCAACTTTGTACGCTTCCGCGATGGAGTGCAGTTGAAAACGTCCAAGTTCGGCTTTCGATTATACCGTGTTATTCGTTTTTGTGAGATAAACGTCCATCTCCCGATTTAGGTCGGAACCTGGGCGTTTTTCTCGTTCGATTATAAGCAGGATAGTAACCCTACCTCATCTTTTCTCCAAGCTAAAGAACTCTAACCTGTTTGGTCTTGCTTCATAAAGGATCTGTACTATCCAGTTTATTATCCTTCTCTGAACCTTTTCTAATTCTGCTATATCCTTTTTTTGAATTGTGTGACCAGAATTACATACAATACTCAAGATGTAATTGCACATGAACAAATAGGGAATATAATGCTATTCTCAGTTTTGTTCCGTGTTCCTTTTCACATAATCCCTAACATTCTATTTGGGGTTTTTTTGGTGGGGGAGGGGGAATTTGCTTGGATTCCAGGGCTCTGTCCTTTCCTGGTTCTCTTCCTACCTCTCCCTCCGCACCTTTAGTGTTCACTCTGGTGGCTCCTCTTCTACTTCTATCCCTCTGCCTGTCAGCGTACCTCAGGGTTCTGTTCTTGGTCCCCTCCTCTTTTCCATCTACACTTCTTCCCTTGGTTCATTAATCTCATCCCATGGCTTTTCCTACCATCTCTATGCTGATGACTCCCAAATCTACCTTTCTACCCCTGATATCTCACCTTGCATCCAAACCAAAGTTTCAGCGTGCTTGTCTGACATTGCTGTCTGGATGTCTCAATGCCACCTGAAATTAAATATGACCAAAACCGAGCTTCTCATTTCCCCCCCCCAAACCCACCTCCCCGCTCCCCCCGTTTTCTATTTCTGTTGATGGCTCTCTCATTCTCCCTGTCTCCTCAGCTCGAAACCTGGGGGTCATCTTTGACTCTTCTCTCTCCTTCTCTGCTCATATCCAGCAGATTGCCAAGACCTGTCATTTCTTTCTTTACAACATCCGTAAAATCCGCCCCTTTCTTTCCGAGCACTCTACCAAAACCCTCATCCACACCCTTGTCACCTCTCGTTTAGACTACGGCAATCTGCTTCTTACTGGCCTCCCACTTAGTCACCTCTCCCCTCTCCAGTCGGTTCAAAACTCTGCTGCCCATCTCATCTTCCGCCAGGGTCGCTTTACTCATACTACCCCTCTCCTCAAGACCCTTCACTGGCTCCCTATCCGTTTTTGCATCCTGTTCAATCTTCTTCTACTAACCTATAAATGTACTCACTCTGCTGCTCCCCAGTATCTCTCCACACTCGTCCTTCCCTACACCCCTTCCTGTGCACTCCGCTCCATGGATAAATCCTTCTTATCTGTTCCCTTCTCCACTACTGCCAACTCCAGACTTCGCGCCTTCTGTCTCGCTGCACCCTACGCCTGGAATAAACTTCCTGAGCCCCTACGTCTTGCCCCATCCTTGGCCACCTTTAAATCTAGACTGAAAGCCCACCTCTTCAACATTGCTTTTGACTCGTAACCACTTGTAACCACTCGCCTCCACCTACCCTCCTCTCCTCCTTCCTGTACACATTAATTGATTTGATTTGCTTACTTTATTTATTTTTTGTCTATTAGATTGTAAGCTCTTTGAGCAGGGGCTGTCTTTCTTCTATGTTTGTGCAGCGCTGCGTACGCCTTGTAGCGTTATATGGGCGTATTTATGGGCCCTACTAGTAGTAGTAGGTTACGGTGCATATTTAAGAAGCTTTATTTGTGGTTTAGATGTCTGAAAACCAGCATTTAGCCTTCCATATTGCAAGGATGTCCACATATCAATTTTATAAAGCTAGACTATGGATGTCTAAAATGGGGGGAGTTGTCTGGGCATGTTTTGGATGGGACTAGGGAGGGGCCAAAAGATAGACGTCCAGCTTCAACTGCAGAAGAGGAAGGGTTGTACATATTCAAAAAGATAGGCATCCATATTTAGACCTGGTACTTGGCATGTCCAGGTTCCAGAAAGGTGCTCTGGTTAAGGAGTTCTTCACTGAATGGAGTAAGGGAAGTCACAGTAGATATTTTCATGTCCCCGGAGAGCTCACAATTTAAAAAAACAAAACGGCTAAAATCTGCAGTGGGACTGAACCATGAACTGGTGGACCTCCACCCTTTCTCAAAGTAGGCTTCTTTAACCATTAAGCTCCATCTATATCTGGATGCCTGTGTGGTAATATGGATGTTTCTCTGCTAACAAAAAGATGTCCATATGCCTTATTTTGCCCTGATCATAGTTTCACTTTGTAAAATGAAAGTTAATGCTAGATGTAACCAGAGATTGGATGTCCATTTTCTTGTATTTTAGAACAAGCAGATCTGGTCCTAAAATACATGAGGCTTGAAAATTCAAATTCTGCGTTGAATGCCCTTTCTAAAATTCTGCTCCATGCAAAAAAGGATAGAGAACAAAACTGAGAATACCATTATGTTCAATTATAGTTGCCCTATTTGAAAAAGGACACAGTATAACTAGAAAAGGTTCGGAGAAGGGTAACAACAATTATAAAAAAGGATGGAACACCTCCCTTATAAAGAAAGACTAGACAGGTTAGGGCTTGTCAGCTTGGAGAAAAAATGTCTGAGAGGGGATAAGAACATAAGAATAGCCATATTGGGTCAGACCGATTGTCCGTCCAGCCCAGTATCCTGTTTCCGACAGTGGCCAATCCAGGTTAGAAGTACCTGGCAGAAACCCAGTTAGTTGCAAAATTCCATGCTACCAATCCCAGGGCAAACAGTGGTTTTCCCCCATGTTCATCTCAATAACAGTCTATGGACTTTTCCTCCAGGAACTTGTCCAAACCTTTTTTTAGACTATGATGCCCTAACCATTGTTACTATCTCTGGCAACTGAAAAAGAAATTGTTGAGCATATTCTTTTTTTCAATATACCACATAATTAGGCTGCAAAATCTGGTGCCAGAGGGTGTGGTCAAGGTGACTAACACAGTGGGTTCAAAAGAGGTTTGGTCAAGTTCTTGGAGGAAATGTCCCTGTGCAATTGTTAGACCGACAGTTTTGGTACAGATAAGAAACTAAAACAAAAGCTCTTGTTATCTTTCTGTCATTTTAAAAATGACAGTACATCCTTAATTCTGAGTATTACTGGTGATACATTGGTGAGCAGCTGTCTGCTAAAGACCTTCCAGCTATAAATGTATTGACATACATTTGCTCTGATACTAAGGTGACAAACTGTCTAACTGCATTAAAGGAAAAATTCCACTGCTGTCCTTGCAATGTGCGATAAGGCTTTAATAACTAACCTGATACCGTAGTCTAATACTTTCAGAAAGATATTTGACCACTGGAGATGATCACATCGTTGTAGAACTGTTAGAATCCTCAAGTGGCATGATGGTCTGCTGGAAAATTCATTTACTTTTATTTTTAGCATCTTATTCTGTAATGTTGCAGCGGTAGACTGTGGAAACGCAGGAAGCTTTTATCCTTTGCTCCTGTAGGCGAAAAAGTTTGATGGAGACACAGTTAAAACTCTGTATGGTGAAATTATCCATTTGTTTAAGTTCAAATAACCAAAGTTTTTTTGGTCTTTTCACAAAAAATGTTGAAGTATCCCCAACCCACCCGGGGACGCCTGTCATATAAGCAGACTGTAGAATAGATTTGGATAAAGTACTGAGGTTTCTATGTTAGTCCACTTTAAAGGGAACAAATAAAAATGAAACAAAGAATACACCTTTTATTTTTTGAAACAAATACATTTTTGACTAACTTTGCTCAGGGGTAGTAGATTTTAACCTCTAAAAGTTAGTCAACAAAGATATCACATAAATTTTATTGTATTAATCACTACTACTTATCATTTCTATAGTGCTACTAGACGTACGCAGCGCTGTACACTTGAATATGAAGAGACAGTCCATGCTCGACAGAGCTTACAATCTAATTAGGACAGACAAACAGGACAAATAAGGGATAAGGACAAAGAGTAGCAAGATTCCGGAATCTCAAAAGAGTAGCAAGATTCCAGAATCCCAAAGACTACTACTTCTACTACTACTTATCATTTCTGTAGTGCTACTAGACGTACGCAGCGCTGTACACTTGAACATGAAGAGACAGTCCATGCTCGACAGAGCTTACAATCTAATTAGGACAGACAAACAGGACAAATAAGGGATAAGGGAGTTGCTAAGGTGGGAATGATAAAACATGAGTACTGAACAAGTGAGTAAGGGTTAGGAGTTAAAAGCAGCATCAAAAAGGTGGGCTTTTAGCCTAGATTTGAAGACGGCCAGAGATGGAGCTTGACGTACCAGGCATATGGTGCAGCAAGATAAAAGGAACGGAGTCTGGAGTAGGCAGTGGAGGATATTTTTCAATGTCCGGGGAAAGATATTTGGAATGAGCAAGAAGAGGGGCACCATGGACACTGCATTAACATGTTCTATTCTGTTCTCCTAAACACGTGGAGGTTCATTCTCTAAATAAGTGGTAACAGGTACACACTGACTGCACACATCATTCATTAGAATGATAGTATATGCATGCAAATCTGTGTACATATGTGCATAAATGCCACAATTCCATTTAAGGGCTATTCTGTAAATACGTGCATATGTTAGGGTGTATTTTACAGGTAAGCACACACAGGTGGAGTCTGGATGGAACACGGGCGGGACTCACACTTAAGCACCATAACCTATAGAACACAATGGAATGATGCTCACATTGGACTAGATTCTAAAAATGGCAGCGAAATATCGGCACTGAAAAAAATGTAAGCACTGAGCGCTATTCTATAAAGGATCTGCATCCTTTATAGAACAGCGCTAAAGACCTGATTCTGTAATAGCATGCACAGTCAGTGTACCTGAATGTAACTCATCTTGAGCTACTACTGAAAAAGGTGTGAGCAAAATGCAAGTAAATAAATAAATAAATAAATAAATAATAGATATGCCCCCCCCTCATCACACCCCCTTTTCAGTTGTGCGACTCACAAACCGCGTGCGACACTGAACAGAATGTGCATAGAAGGAATTTGCGTAAATCCTACTTAGTTCCAGTAATTTATTGCTAGTGGTCAATTATCGGCACTGATTGGCTTGTTAACCAATTAAGGTGCACACACAAACTGGCACTGTGCACAGATTGGCACCCACATCTTTGGACACCATATATAGAATTTGGGGGTAAGTGCACACATGTGGCCAGATTCTCTATATATAGCGCAAATCTGCGTGGAATGACGTGTATTCTATAAAGTGGAGGAGTGGCCTAGCGGTTAAAGCGCCTTGTGTTCTTGGGCAAATCACTTAACCCTCCATTGCTTCAGGTACAAACTTAGATTGTGAGCCCTCCTGGGACAGAGAAATATCCAGAGTACCTGAATGTAACTCACCTTGAGCTACTACTGAAAAAGGGGTGAGCGAAAATCTAAATAAATAAGTTTAGGCATGGTGTATAGCAGTGTTTCTTCACTCCTGGAGTATCCCTTGCCAGTCAGGTTTTCAGGGTATTCACAATGAATATGCATGAACTTGGTTTGCATAGAGTGCTTTCATTATATGCAAATCTCTTTCATGAATATTCATTGTGGATATCCTGAAAACTTGACTGGCAAAAGGTACTCCAGGACTGGACTTGGGAAACACTGGTATATAGAATATGCTTAGTTGATACCATAGTGCCTAAATCTGCACGTGTCCATTTATGCCAATAAAAACCAGGTGTAAATCCATACGTGTAGATTTAGGTGCACTGACACGTATTCTGTAATTATGCATGGAAATTTTGGAACCCCCCACAAAATGCCCAAAAACATGCCCCTTTTAAACTACGTATGTTTATTTTGAACTGTACGCTTTGCAATTTAGGCGCAGTTCTTTATAGAATATGCGCAGTGATTTCTGCACATAAGTTGTAATTATTAGTGCTCATTAATGCTTGTTAAGTGCTGTTAAAAATGCTGATTACCTTGTTCCGCCAATTAGGTTATGTGTGGAATCTAGGCATCATATATAGAATCTGGGGAATGATGCCGAACTTTAGGTGCTGGCAATTCTATACAACAGAGCAAAAATCACGTTTTGACAACACTGGTTTTAACTTCACCACTAAATGAAGTTGAAAGGATGCAGATTTAACCACATGCGATGCTTGATCCTACATAGACAAAAGAGGGTCTAAAATAACACCCAATACAAGCATAAGATCCTGCACTGGCAATACAGATTCACCCAACCTCACTGACGTCAGTGAAGCAAATCTTCATTGTTCCCCACAAACATTAATTCAGTTTAGCTAAAATTGAAATTATTGACATTGCACAGGTGGGTCAGGGGTTTTCCAATATTAGACACAGTATTTTAGAGTACCAGGGTTACACATCCAACTTGAGCACTATGATCTATTCCAGGTTTCAGCTGGCATAAGTCCTGGTGCCCAAATCTGGACAAGAGAATTGGTGATATGCGCTGTTCTTTAAAGAGCGCTCAACTCGGGGTCATTTTATAGAATAGTGCTGGGTGCCTATTTATTACGGCACCCAAATTTGGGTAAAAAGGAAAATCAAAAGGGGTGGAAGGAAAAATGTTGCAAGGTAATCAGTCAAAAAATGAAGTCCAAGCGTCTAAAAAACTCTTTCCCCCATTTACTAAGCTGCATTAGCGACTGGCGCTACGGTATGGGCTGTGTTGGTATTGACATGCAGCAACCGCTAGCGTGGTTTAGTAACGGGGGGGGGGGGGGGGGTTATTCTTCAGTAGGTGAACAAACAGTCTTGATCCGCCAGAGGCATAAGGGATCATGACTCAACACGGGCTATGGTTCGGCACATAGAGTTCCTCAGGGCTCACCATAAAAACAAAACGTGATTGAGTACAACCCCAAGCTTTTAAAGTAATCAATTATCAGAGTTCACCAAAGTAAACGCCACGTCAACAAGCAGCTAGCACACAGAATCCTAGACAGGACGTTGTACTCAATCACGTCTTGTTTTTATGGTGACCCAAGTTTTGATACTGCCCAAATTTGGGTGCCATTTACTGAATCTGGTGCCAAGCATCAAGTTAGAACTACAAGTTTATAGAATCTGGGCTATATGGGTTTCATGAACCATCGTTTGTTATTGTGACTGAAAAGTTCAATTGTTGACTCATCTTTCTGGAAAGCATTCTTCCAGAAGTCCAGATTCTCTTTAGTGATCCTTACTTGGGCAACAATGCTCTTTTTGAAGAACAGTGGTATCCTCGTGGCTATTCTCCTTTAACACCACTCCTATTCAGATTTTTGTGGCGGTGTCAGTTATAAGCGAGAGTGGTCTGCAGAGCTTTAGATGTTAGTTTGAGGTTCTTTGTGACTTTGTGGATGATTTTCTGGTTTGAGTTTTCCTTGGGTAGGACGCTTTCTTCATAAAGTTGTAATCACAGCTCTTTTCTATGACCACAGAAATTGCATCGAAATAAAACTGTGTTATTTCCAAGTGGAAAGAGATCATGAAATTTCAACAGTGGGATGATGCAATAGAAAAAGATATGTGATATAATATTACGAAGAGGTGCTGAGTTAAGTGGATGGCTGGGCAATCAACAGTATTACTGCGTTTTTCCATTTGTGTATATAATATATTCATGTGACTATCATTCTTTAAAAGCAACACCGAAGCTGGTAGCAGCTTACTTACTAAACAGATGTATTTAAGTCATGAGCTTTCACTGAATCAAGGGAAGTGGATGTTTGTCCTCACAAGCCTGTATCTCTGTTAGCCTGTAAGGACGGGTTACCATATGGCTCCAGAAAAAGGAGGACGGATTGAGCCAGCCGGGTTTTACTTCCATTGCTTTGAAAGCAATGGAAGTAAAACCCGGCTGGCTCAATTACTTCCATTGAAAGCAATGGAAGTAAAACCCGGCTGGCTCAATCCGTCCTCCTTTTTCTGGAGCCATATGGTAACCTCCCCTCTTTGATGTTTTTGTAGCTAGAGATTAACAGCCACACCTTTGAAAGTTGTTTTCTTTCAACACAAAAATGTATTGTATGTAAATACTTCATCTGCCCAACCAGTAATATGCTAGTGTTGGATACATTGAGGGCAAAAAGTGCTTGGGGGGGGGGGGGGGGCAGTGCCTTAGCCAAGGGTGGGCCTGGGTGGGCCCAGGCCCACCCACTTTGGGCTCAGGCCCACCCAGTAGTTGCACACCTATGATGTGGTTGGCAGGGATCTCCAAGCACCACCAGCTGAAAACTCCCAACGACTGTCCCTCCTGCATACCTTGTAAATAGCAGATCTTCGCCTGCAGTGAGCAGCGACTGATACATACTGCTCACAGCCGGCCCCACAGCCTTCTCTCTGATGTATTCCCACCTATGCGGAAACAGGAAGTCGCATCAGAGGGAAGGCTGTGGGGCCAACATGAGCAGTGTGTATTAGTTGCTGCCGGTGAAAATCTGATATTTAAAAGGTATGCAGGGGAGGGAGGATGTTTGAGAGACAATATGGCATGTAGGTGAGAGAGAGAGAGAGAGAGAGAACAAATCACTTGTGGGACAAGGCGGAGTTCTTCTGCCCACCCATCGTGGACCCAGGCCCACCCAAAATTGGGTGTCTGGCTACGCCCCTGGGGGGGGGGGGGGTTGGAATCAGAATCTGCTTCATTGCAGATTCATACTTTCAACGCACAATCATGGAACGGCTTCTGTAAAAGCAGCCTTCACCAGCTTTTATTTACAGCATGCTGTTTTCCACTGGTTTATTTTATTTATTTATTTACAGTCATTTGATATTTTTACCCCTGCGATCAGAGCTTTAATAAGGACTGTGGGGAACACTTCAGTGTCCTCAGCAATTTCAGGTTTTAGAGGCCAAGCTGTTTGGACTTGGTGAAGACCCATGACTTCCTGTAGCAGTTTTTTGGTGTGACACTATTGACGCAGTGGTAGAGAGATGGATAGTAGTGTTGTGAAGCAGTGTGTAAACAGTAATAAAGGCAGCCAGCAGGGGGAGCCCAACCTTAGTTCTTTGCAGCAAATAATAGTCATCCAGGTCTATGCATTGTATCCAGGTTTCCAGCAAGATAGGTAGTGGTGTCTGAGAGGCAGGGAGACAATTTATAGGTCCTCACTCCAATCCTCTACTTTTTTAAAAAATATATCTGTATAATATAATACAACTTCTGGTTTAGTAAATGAACAAATGTAGGGAGGGAAACTGAAAGAATACATTTAACTTTGCAACAGTTGACGTTCACCACAGAAAAGAAATATTGGCAAGTGGCTTCTCCCATTTCAGCCCTGATTGCACCCAATGCTATTATAGAAGGTCTTCATATTCTGTGGGCTTCAGATGCCTGTGGTTTGAAATGTAGACTGGAGAGTTCATTTATAATGTGAACTGTAACTAGAAATGATTTTTTTCTCACACCTTCCTTGTTTAAAGGAATTTCAGCATTTCTGAGGGCAAGCAACATGGGGCTAGTGTACCTGGAAGATAAAATTTCAAGCGTTCACATCTGAGAAAAGAAACACTGGGCAACAGAAACACCGAACATCAAACTATACTTCAAAGGAAAAAAAAAATTGACCATAAATTTGAAAACACTTTCAAAACAAAATCAGTTCAAATAAACGAAGACAACTATGAAAAAGAAAACAGCTACAATGAAATTCAGTATTTATTCACGTAGACACCTCAGGAAAAGCTAGTTTCAGTTTCCTAGCCTGATACCTAAGGGCCAATGCACAAAGCTTACCATGGTTGCAACGTTTCCTTTAGACCAGTTGTAGCTGATCTAAAGCAAACATTATGCAGCGTCTAATGCACAAAGGAAAGGGAAAGGGGGTGGGAGTGGAGGAAAATGGTACTTGTAACTACATTCAAAGCAGTTTACATGGAGGGGCATAATCGAAAGGGATGCCCAAGTATTGCTGAGGATGCTCTCGCAAAATGTCCCTTTGGAGGGGCGTGGAACCCATATTATCAAAACAAGATGGACGTCCATCTTTCTTTTCGATAATATGGTCGGGGACGCCCAAATCTTGACATTTAGGTCGTCCTTAGAGATGGTCATCCCTAGACTTGGTCATTTCTGATTTTCCGGTGATAATGGAAACCAAGGACGCCCATCTCAGAAACGACCAAATGCAAGCCCTTTGGTCGTGGGAGGAGCCAGCATTCATAGTGCACTGGGTCCCCCTGACATGCCAGGACACCAACCGGGCACCCTAGGGGGCACTGCAGTGGACTTCACAAATTGCTCCCAGGTACATAGCTCTCCTTACCTTGTGTGCTGAGCCCCTCCAACCCCCCCCAAACCCACTACCCACAACTGTACACCACTACCATAGCCCTTAGGGGTGAAGGGGGCACCTAGATGTGGGTACAGTGGGGTTTGTGGTGGGTTTTGGAGGGCTCACATTTACCACCACAAGTGTAACAGGTAGGGGGGGGCCTGGGTACGCCTGCCTGAAGTGCACTGCAACCCACTAAAACTGCTCCAGGGACCTGCGTACTGCTGTCATGGACCTGAGTATGACATTTGAGGCTGGCATAGAGGCTGGCACAAACTATTTTAAAGATGTTTTTTGAGGGTGGGAGGGGGTTAGTGACCACTGGGGAGTAAGGGGAGGTCATCCCTGATTCCTTCCAGTGGTCATCTGGTCAGTTCAGACACCTTTTGTGCCTTGGTTGGTAAGAAAAACAAGTGCTCATCAGGGACGCCCTTTTTTTCCATATGTGGTCGAGGACACCCATGTGTTAGGCACGCCCAAGTCTCGCCTTCGCTATAACCTCCAACATGCCCCCGTGAACTTTGGTTGTCCCCACGACAGAAAGCAGTTGGGGACGCCCAAAATCTGCTTCAATTATACCGATTTGGGCGACCCTGTGAGAAGGATGCCCATCTTCCGATTTGTGTCGAAAGATGGGCGTCCTTCTCTTTTGAAAATGAGCCTGATAGTATATACAGGTACTTATTTATACCTGGGACAATGGATGGTTAAGTGACTTGCCCAGAGTCACAAGGAGCTGCAATGGGAATCAAACGCAGTTCCCCAGGATCAAAGTCGGCTGCTCTAAACACTAGGCTACTCCTCCACTCAAAGGGGGTTTTGCGTGGCATTTACCATGTGCCGTAGCAGCTACTGAGAATCCCATGCAGGTGTATTACAATGAGCTCATTAGTAATTATAATGAGCATTCCGTGTAATGTACAGAAAGCTGCGCCTACTTTTAACGTGCTAGATTTTACGGCAGATCAAGAGCTGTCCAGTGAGGAGCCCTCTTCATCCAGTGCTGGCAACTCCAAGGCTAACCTCCCGTACAGTTCCCTTCAGCCTCTGCCTCTCAATCACCCCCCTGGACTGATGGCAGGGAGTTCTCCCTTCCTTCCAGCACTGCTGACTTTCCTGCCTCAGGCAGCCATGGAGGGGGGGGGGGGGGGGAGAAGAAAGCGAACCCCAGAGCCCCGCTACTTTTCTAAGGAAGAAGCTCCGAAGACATAAGCCTGAGGATGAGGGTGAGCTCGTCTTGAGTGCAGAGTTCTCTTTCCCCCCTCCTCCCTGGTCCAATCCTGGAAACAACTGCTCCTGTTTCTGCGCATGTGCTAGGCTCTTCTAGGGGCCGATGCACAAAGGTGCGTCATTAAATTTATATACACCTCATTTACATGCCATCCCCTTTGTGCATCGGTCGCTGTTGCGAGTAGGTAAGTTCACCTGCGGCTGCCGTACTTAAAGGCGACCTTTGTGCTTCAGCCCCCTAGTCCTCATGCTGGCAGGGTTGAAAATACGTATTTAGTTCACACCTTTCCAGTGGTAAGCACTCAGAAATCTCAGAAATCATGACAGTGGATTTGTCTAGATAGTGAGTGCTGCTGGACGTCGAGATGAAGCACTTGAGAGGAGGTACTGGGTTTATACTTCCTTGAGAAAGAAGGAAAGACGTTGAAAGAAAAAAAAAATAAATCCAGAATTCCTGTTGTTTCTAAACAAGCAATGAGGCGCCTGACATCAAAATCCCTCATCAGAGCCAAAAATATAGGTTAGGAAACTTGACATGTATTTATTCCCTAGATTGAGGCATCGAGAAGACAAGTCTGGTCATAGTGGTTTGTACTGTAAAAACATCATGGTATGGCTACTATAATGCATTGTAGCATTGGTCTGACTGCAAAGGGTCTGCAACAGCTCCAATTCAGGCTACAGCCACTGTTCCCTCTGAGCGGGAGTGCTCTACCTACAGTACTGCCAGAGGTGGGTGCTGTTTTACTATCCACTTCTCAATATTGAGGGACAGGCAAGCTTTACAGTACTCCCAGGGAACTGCCTGTTTCTAGCGACTGAAGACCAGTTTTGAAGCACCACCCCCACTGGGAGCATGCATTTGGGAGGACTTCCACTCAGCTCAAGAGGAAACAGTGGCCACAGCCTAGCTAACAGAAGTTTGTAAACAGCTTGACTATATCACCCATTCCTTCCAAAGCTTCACAGCTACCAGTACCCAACAGGGCCAAAATTTAAATCGCTCTCTCTCATCCTTAGAAGAACTGGGCCAGAGTACTTGAAGACAGGCTTCATCAGTGGCGTAGGAAGGGGAAGGGACGGTGGGGCGGTCCGCCCCGGGGATTCACGCCGCTGGGGGGGGGTGGGGGGTGTCGTCTCCGCTGGTTCACTGCTCTCTCTGCCCCGGAACATGTGTACTTCCTATTCCGGGGCACAGAGAGCAGGGAACCAGCGGAGCCGACACAGCTCCCAGCGACGACGTGCACTCAGGGCGGAGCGCCAGTGGTAAGAATGCGCTCCGAGGGGGGGGTGCGCACGCCGAGGGAGGGTGCACAGCGGTGACCCGCCCCGGTGTCGCCGCCCTCACTACGCCACTATGGCTTCACTCTATGAATATTCAAATGAAAGCATGCAATACGATGTCTGCCAGCCAGTCTTCTCAGGAGCAGCCTCTCTTAACTTACCTCTCGGAAAGGCTTTGCCTAAAACAAGTCTGCCTCTTTTTCAGGAAACCAGTTACACTTGGCTCTTCTCTAAGGCTTTTAATGGATGAGGTGATTGACTAACATGTCATTCACACCTTGATTGAGATCAGCTATCCATACCATCGCAAGGCAAGCTGATGCAAGCATGCATGAGACCATTACAAAATCTTATCTAGTCGTGCATGCAATTTTCCCCTTCAAACTGGTCATACTTTCTCTATAACTGTAAATGTCCTATGCCCAGTTACACCTACCACACTCCACTGGAATAAATGTCTTCAAAAAAGCGCAGTCAATAGATCTTAATAAAAAAAAGAAATGCCAATGGTCTCTAATTGTTCTCGTACCTCACACTAACATTATCGGCTTTGTCTCACCTAGAATGTAAACAGCACTGAACCCTGGAAAGGGGATTTGCGGTATACAGAATTTGATTTGATTTGATGTCTTCAGCTTCATGGTTTGCTTAGCATGCTTCCATAATGATACATTTATTTTCTATGTTGAAAAGCAGTAGCATTAAATAATAACAATGTAATGTTATTTTGTACAGTGTCTTTCGGATCAATATACTGCCTCAGCACTTTACCATTAGAAATCAAGACACACAAAATAAAATATAATTAGTCATTCTCAGGGACTGAAATGGTTTTCAGTTGGTTAAAATCTCCAAAAATAGAACATAGGAGCGTACAGTATTAGATAACCGCAGATACAGACTGAAATGACCCATCTAGTCTAGGGGACATGCCTTGACGTTGAAAGGAGTTATACTCTTGGATTCCATCCTCTTGCCATTAAAGGATCCTCTGCATTTATTTCATGCTTTTTTGAATTTTATTAGGAGTTTGTCTCTACTAGCTTCTCCAGGATGGTATTTCAGTCATTCACCAACCTTTCTATGGAAAGTGCTTTCCGAGTCTACATCCTTGCAGCTTAATATCGTCCCCTAGCACTGCAACTTCCTTTCCTTAGGAAAATGTTCTGTCTTGTGCATTAAAACCTTTACAATATTTAATCATCTGTTTCACAACTCCCTTATCTTTCTTCTCTTCTAAGGTTCACAATACTTACTTGGATCAAGGGTTTCCTAACCACTAGAACATATCAAGTGAAATCAAATACAAACATATCTTCACCATGGAAAGCAGACTGCGGAGTACCTCAAGATCACCATTATCACCAATCTTTTCAACTTAATGATGACCCCACTAGCCAAGTCCTTATCCAACCAAGGCCTTAACCCTTTCATCTATGCAGACGATGTCACAATATACATTCCTTACAAGCACGGTCCGACAGAAGTCACCAACGAAATCAATCTAAGCTTGAACATCATGAACTCATGGGCAAATGCATTTCAATTAAAACTCATACAGAAAAAACACACTATCTCATCCTCTCATCCCAACACAATGTGAACAAACCCACAAATATAAACACCCTAGACTACACCCTCCCTATCTCAGATAGTCTGAAAATCCTTGGCGTTACAATCGACCGAAACCTTACATTAGAGAGCCATGTGAAATCTACAACAAAGAAAATGTTCCATTCAATGTGGAAACTCAAACGCTTGAAACCATTCTTCCTGCAAGAAACATTTCGCAACCTGATACAATCAATGGTATTAAGCTACATAGACTAATGCAATGGTATCTATGCAGGATGCAAAGAACAAATCATAAAGAAACTACAAACCGCCCAAAACACGGCAGCCAGGCTTATATTTGGAAAAACACATTTCGACAGTGCCAAACCCCTCCGAGAAAACTGCACTGGCTTCCAATCAAAGAACGTATAATCTTCAAAATCTGCACCATGGTTCATAAAATTATCTACGACGAAGCCCCGGGATACGTGACAGATCTAATAGACCTACCAACCAGAAACACAATCGGATCAGCAAGAACATACTTAAATCTCCACTACCCAAGCTGCAAAGGACTCAAATACAAATCAACTTTTGCAACCAGCTTTTCCTACATAAGCACATAACTGTGGAACGCACTACCAAAAGCCGTGAAAACAACATGTCACCACCTAAACTTCCAGAAATCACTAAAAACCACCTTATTCAAAAAGGCATACCCTACGGATCAAACTTAAATGTTTAAACCCTGCTACACAAGGAAACCAAAGCTCGTAAAGGATACAACAAATCTCTTCCTCTCTATGATTCCCAATTGTGTCTGTAACACATGAACCTTATTCTATCATAACATCACTTTGTATTTGTTCTTTACCGGAATTGGCGTACGCCCTACAGTACTATGTAAGCCACATTGAGTCTGCAAAAAGGTGGGAAAATGGATCTGAGGAAGCTAGAAGAATGGTCTATGGTTTGGCAATTAAAATTCAATGCGAAGAAATGCAAAGTGATGCACTTAGGGAATAGAAATCCTCGGGAGACGTATGTGTTAGGTGGGGAGAGTCTGATAGGTATGGACGGGGAGAGGGATCTTGGGGTGATAGTATCTGAGGATCTGAAGGCGAAGAAACAGTGTGACAAGGCGGTGGCCATAGCTAGAAGGTTGTTAGGCTGTATAGAGAGAGGTGTGACCAGCAGAAGAAAGGAGGTGTTGATGCCCTTATATAAGTCGTTGGTGAGGCCCCACCTAGAGTATTGTGTTCAGTTTTGGAGGCCGTATCTTGCGAAGGATGTAAAAAGAATTGAAGCAGTGCAAAGAAAAGCTACGAGAATGGTAAGGGATTTGCGTTACAAGACGTATGAGGAGAGACTTGATGACCTGAAAATGTATACTCTGGAAGAAAGGAGAAACAGGGGTGATATGATACAGACGTTCAAATATTTGAAAAGTATTAATCCGCAAACGAACCTTTTCCGGAGGTGCGAAGGCGGTAGAACGAGAGGACATGAAATGAGATTGAAGGGGGGCAGACACAAGAAAAATGTCAGGAAGTATTTTTTCACGGAGAGAGTAGGGATGCTTGGAATGCCCTCCCGCGGGAGGTGGTGGAAATGAAAACGGTAACAGAATTCAAACACGCGTGGGAAAACATAAAGGAATCCTGTTCAGAAGGAATGGATCCTAAGGAGCTTAGCCGAGATTGGGTGGCAGACGCCGGTGGGCGGAGGCGGGGATAGTGCTGGGCAGACTTACATGGTCTGATGCCCTGAAAGCACAGTACAAATCAAGGTAAGGTATACACAAAACAAGTAGCACATATGAGTTTATCCTTGTAGGGCAGACTGGATGGACCAAGCAGGTCTTTTTTTTTTGCCATCATTTACTATGTTTACTAATGTGGGATACAAATGTAACAAATAAATAAATAAAATATCAGGTCCTCAGGTCTTATCTTGTATGCCTGTTAATGCAGATGGAAAAAAGAGGAGGAAGCTAAAAACCTCACGAAATCGTGAGCAACACACAGAAAAAGTGAGGCAAATACCAGGAGGATGTTAAATATGCAAGGATCTTTATTGCATCAGCCATATAAAGGGACCTGATATGGCCGTGTTCGGCACATGGGCCTGCCTCAGGGGTCAAGCAAGCCTGATGTGAATAAAAGAAAACTTGAATGCAAAAGATGTACAAAGTCCTTAGCTATGTAAATCGTCGTGTCCAAATGAGAAACAGTAACCACTCTGCAATGCAAAAGGAAAAAAAAAAAATCTCCAGGGAACCGGTGACGTAATCTATGCATTTGGACACGGTGATTTAAGTTGTGCTATATGGAATCCAGGGGAGAGTGCATACATGCATGTCCTGTCAGAAAAGAGTGTGCACGCCGTGAATGGAGACCACTCTTTCCAATAAGTACCTAAGCCGCACTGAGCCTGCCATGAGTGGAAAAGCGCGGGCTACAAATAATAATAAATAAATATTAAAAAACAAAAAAGTACTTTCCCAGAAATGACAAGGGAAAAAACAAAATAAAAGTTTTCTGGCTGCACGTTCACAATCTGCCAGCAATTCTATGCAACAAACACATAACCGTATATCTAAAGGGCGCTAGTAAATGGGTTTAGCGCACGCTAAAACCGGACTTTCCCTCACGTTAAGACCTTTCTAGCAAGCAGGATGTAGGATATATTTCAAATCATGCACTAATGTTTGCAGTAGTGCACAATCTTCTGAAAAAAATGAAATTCAGGATCACTTACAAAGATTTAAATAGCGCATGCTTAGCACGCATAGAAACGTTGCTTACCAAAAAATGCTTTAAAGCATTTTGCGGTAAATGTTTTTATGCACACTAATTCCTGGATTCTATAAAAGCATCCAAAATTGGAGTGCTGATCTTAGATCGGCACCCCAAGGAATCAGTTAATGGGCTCCAATGATTTAATTATTGGAGTTAGTAAAGCACTTAATTTACACTAATTATGATTTAGGTGTCAATCTGGATGCTCGTTATTTGTAAACATGAGCACCTAAATTGGATTATGTGCAAAGAGGGCATGGCCATGGAGGGTCATGGCGTTGGAGGGGTGTTCACAATGTGAAATCAAACTCTGGAATTTGTTGCCAGAGAATATGGTAAAAGCAGTTAGCTTAGGAGGGGTTTAAAAAAAAGGTTTGGATAACTTCCTAAAGAAAAGTCCATAAGCCATTATTAAGATGGACTTGGGGAAAATCCACTGCTTATTTCTAGGATAAACTGTCAATTAATCGTGGCCATTGTCTACTAGTCTCGGTTTTAACAAACAATACAAAAATAGTAGAATCTTTAGCCGGAATATCCAATGTCTTACAGGATAAGTATTTGTGATATTATAATATAGAGGGAGTGTCTCATATAGTCACTGGGGCAATTTCCTATAACACTAACAAGGTGGTCCCCTGTTGTGTGGCGCTTTTAATCATTGACTGGACAACCTCAGCACCTGGACACACAAGATAAGTGACAATTTGTTGTAGGTCGTGATATAATAAGCACAGTTTAGAGACCTTTTGATACTGTTTGACACATTATTCTAGTTGGAATTCGATGTCTCAGAACAAAGCAGCAAACAATAAGTCAGAAGATACAGAAATCACGAGTATCTGTATACAATAACAGAAAATAAGTCAAGAAAACAAAAAAAAAAGAACAAAAAGGGTGGAAGAAGAAGTTAAATAAGGGTAGGAGGGATAAGGGTAGGAGGGGGTCAGTCAATGATTAAAAGTGTCACGCAACAGGGGACCACCTCGTTAGGTGTTATAGAAATTGCCCCACCCTCTATATTATAATATCACAAATACTTATCCTGTAAGACATTGGATATTCCGGCTAAAGATTCTCCTATTTTTGTATGTATTTCTAGGATAAGCAGCAAAAAAAATGTATTGCACTGTTTTGGGATCTTGCCAGGTACTTGTGACCTGGATTGGCCACTGTTGGAAACAGGATGCTGGGCTTCATGGTCCTTCAGTCTGTTCCAGTATGGCAATGCTTATGTTCTTATGTACAAAAGATGCATTCAGTGTTACAGAACAGTGGGGATCCATACCAAAATCGCACATCAGCTCTTTTCTATAAGGAGCACGCACCCTGGAGGCCATGTATAGAATAACATTGAGCGCCGATGTCTATCGGTGTCTAATTTTCAGTGTCATTCATAGAATTCTCCCCTAAGTGCACCTGAATTCTTAACACCCTTGAGTAGACATACCCCATACGGTATATCACACGCAGCTACACAAGCATGGTGTGCTCAGTCAATCGAGCGATCGGTTGAATATTTTCAGTTGCTTTGTAGTTTTCCACAAAATCCTCAAAGTTCACTAAGTATTAAAAATGTAAAATGCTCCACGTATCAAAGATATGTTATAATGAGGTCTTAGAGATGGAAAAGAACTGCACTAATGAGAAATGACCTTTAAAGTCACTGCTGGCTTGCCTTAGTTTTATTTCAAAAGCGTAATTTTCATACCTCATATAAATCCATCTCCCTTAGCCACTGGTTTCGTTATTATAGTTATTAGGAGCGAAGATAATACCCTTTTCCTGAATATCTTGATGTCCTACTAAAAAAAAAAAATCTGTCTAAATAATAGGTTTTAAACATAAAATTGTATCTTAATAATTAAGTGCAAAAAGGTCATGTGCTCCATCAGGGCCTCCACTCATAACAAAATACAGAGCATCCTTTATCTAGCAATGTGGAATGAAATAATGTGCGTTCCTGGCTATACTTTCTGATTGTGGTCTACAAAATCCTGAGTGGTGTAGAACAGGTAAAAATGAATTGATCTTGTACTCTTTCAAAAAGTACAGAGTAGAGGGACACTCAATGAAGTTACATGAACTGCTTTCCGTCGCGGGGACAACCAAGTTCCCGGGGGCGTGTCGGAAGTGTAGCAAAGGCGGGACTGGGGCGTGTCTAACACATGGGCGTCCTCGACCCATATATGGAAAAAAGAAGGGCGTCCCTGGTGAACACTTGGACAACTTTACCTGGTCCTGTTTTTCTTATGCCCAAGCCACAAAAATGTGCCCTAAATGACCAGATGACCACCAGATGGAATCGGGGATGACCTCCCCTTACTCCCCCAGTGGTCACTACCCCCTCCCACCCTCAAAAATATTTTTAAAATATTTTTCCAGCCTCTATGCCAGCCTCAATATCATACCCAGCTCCATACAGCAGTATGCAAGTCCCTGGAGCAGTTGTAGTGGGTACTGCAGTGCACTTCAGGCAGGCGGACCCAGGTCCATCCCCCCCCTACCTGTTACACTTGTGATGGTAAATGTGAGCCCTTCAAAACCCACCAGAAACCCACTGTACCCATATGTAGGTGCCCCCCTTCATCCATAAGGGCTATGGTAGTGGTGTACAGTTGTGGGGAGTGGTTTTGGGGGGCTCAGCACACAGGTAAGGGAGCTATGCACCTAGAAGCAATTTCTGAAGTCCACTGCAGTGCCCCTAGGTGCCCGGTTGGTGTCTTGGCATGTGAGGGGGACAGTGCACTACAAATGCTGACTCCTCCCATGACCCAAATGGCTTGGATTTGGTTCCTTCTGAGATGGGCATCCTCGGTTTCCATTATTGCCGAAAATCGGGGACGACCATCTCTAAGGACAACCATCTCTAAGGTCGACCTAAGTGTTGAGATTATGACCGCATTATTGAAACAAGAAAGATGGACGCCATCTTGTTTCGATATTACGGGTTTCCCCGCCCCTTCGCCGGGACATCCTGCGAGGACGTCCTCAGGAAAACTTGGGTGCCCCTTTCGATTATGCCCCTCCACATCTTCTATAACAACAACCAGAGGTAAACAAAACTAAGCATTTTCCTTTTCTTTCTTATCCACCAGAAAACTTTGTAATTGAACTGGTTCCAAAAAAACTTAGCTGAAGACATTTACAGGGACATTTAAGAAAAAAGGACCCCCCTCCCACTTCCAAAACTTTTTAGTTTTAGTTACAGAGAGGTTTCCTATGAAGCTGGATTTCTCTTGCCACATCAGGAAATACAGTGACTACTTGACCATAAAAAAGGTTCCTGTCAATTAGCAAAATACAATTTCATAATAGACTGTTTTTCCATTTCCATTTGAAATAATATTAATAAAGTAGCACGTTTTAATATTATATCCTTAGATGATTCTAGAAATTGAGAAATATCAAGACTGTCAGATGAGGCCAATTGATCTAAGCTACCCGCTTGACTCAATTTCTTAACCCCTCTGGGAAGATAGATATTAGCAGGGGAAATCAACTGAACCTCAGGGTATTTAAAAATATTTCTGCGCTTCATCTTAAATAGTTTCTGAGGAGATAGATAGTAGGTAAGAGGGAAATTGAAAAAATGCAAATTCCTAGCTCTCACAGCATTCTCTAAAGAATGTTAGGTATTATTAGGAAAGGAATGGAAAACAAAAATGAAGATGTTATAATGCTTTCCTATTGCGCCATGGTGCGACTGCACCTTGAATACTATGTGCATTTCTGGTCACCGCATCTCAAAAAGTAGAAAAGGTACAGAGAAGGGCGATGAAATGATAAAGAGGATGTGACGACTTCCCTATGAGGAAAGGCCTAAAGCGGCTAGGGCTCTTTCGGCTTGGAGAAAAGGCGGCTAAGGGGAAATATGATAGAGGTCTATAAAATAATAAGTGGAGTTGAACGGGTAGTTGTGAATCTCTTATTACTCTTTCCAAAAATACTAGAAATAGGGACACACAATGAAGCTACAAAGTAGTAAATTTAAAACAAACAGGAGAAAATATTTCTTCACTCAATGTGTAATTAAACTCTGGAATTTATTGCCAGAGAATGTGGTAAAGCAGTTAGCTTAGCAGGGTTTCAAAAGGGTTTGGCTAGCTTCCAAAGGAAAGTCCATACACCATTATCAGGATGGACTTGGGGAAGATCCGCTGCTTATTTCTAGAATGGGTAACATGGGATATATTGTACTGTTTTGGGATCTTGCCAGGTGCTTGTAACCTGAATTGGCCACTGTTGGAAACAGGATGCTGGGCTTGATGGACCTTTGGTCTGTTCCAGTATGGCAACACTTATGTACTCCATTTGAAAATGCATTCTCATACTATCTTTCAAATTAGATGCGGCTGTTGTTTGTAATGTAGTAATTGAAGATTGGGATTTTTTGTTGTATGTTCTTGAGAACATTTAATCTGGAATCAAATTCCTTCATCTTTTTTTTAACCAAATCATGGGTAAATTTAGAAAATTGAGGTAAAACTTGCTGAATAAAAGTATCATCTGCATTACCATTTGCCATATCATATTTAATGAGACTTGGGAGCCTCATGAAGAGTTAACTACCACCCCAATATCTTTATTCAAAAACAATATTGGGTCAGGAAAGGAGACTGCATCTGATTGAACTACAGCTGCAGAGATCAAAGTAGTACAGTCCAGCCTAAGAAATGAGTCAGGAATAAGTTTAACCTCTGTCACGTTTTCCAGGCAGGAACTAGGTTGTGAGCCCTTGGGCTACTGCCGAGGAGTGGCAGTGGCAGGCAAAACCACCCCACACAGGGCTAAAGCAGAACTCTGACCGGGCCAGCTAGACTTCACCTGCACTTGACCACTGTTCCTCAGGAGTTGAGCCCTGAGTGCAGGTGGCCGGCAGGACTTACCGGACAGAGCCGGAACTGGATACCAGCCGGATACACACAAGGACTAGAACACACAGGGAGGCTAGGCAGAATACTAGACTAGGACTCTCAGACAGACAAGGGACAGAACTGAAAGCTGCAAGCAGCCACTGAAACAGGAAACAAACACTGGTAGACAAGAAACAGAACTGAAAGCTGCAAGCAGCCACTGAAACAGGGAAAAACACTGATAGATAAGAAACAGAACTGAAAGCTGCCAGGCAGCCACTGAACAAGAAACAGAGGCAACCTAGAACTAGACAAAGAAATACAACCAAGAAACAAGACTGGGAAACAAGCAATACAGTACAAGAAGCTACACAAAGACTAACTAGAATCAGGCAAGAATACAGACTATAAACTGGACTTGGCAGAAGTGCAGCAAGCACCAACAAACCAGGGCCTTAGGTGATGCAAAGGCAAAGCAGAGAGTTTCCAAATGGCTAATAAGCCCAGCAGCAGCTGAGATTGAGCTGCTGCAATCACTAGGCAGCTACGGGTGCTGTGCAGGCTCAAACAAGACAAACAAGTCTGGCAGGCCGGAAGCTCCGGACTGGACTGGGCTGAAGTTTGGAACGGGAAAGAGCACACAGACAATCCAATGCAGTCACCAGGTCTGGCCACCAGAGGGCAAGAGGAACACAAACCAAAACACAGGCAGAAAGCATATTGAAACACAGAGAGGCTTAACACACACAGGTGCAGTATAGTAGAGTAATCAGAGCCATGCTGGAAGCAGCCAGCACACAGAGACAGAGACAGAACTAACTCAGGAAGAACAGACAGAAGCCAGCTCAGAAGCTGACCACCGGAAATAAGGTGAGCCTGAGAGGGGTCACGACCACAGACGTGACAACCTCTGAACTCATGGAGGATTCTACTTTCCCATCTGACCATGGAGTCGTCCCACCAGAAGACAAGGAGACTTCAGCAGGGGAAAATTGTCAAATTCAAAGGAGATAAAAGAGTGGATAGTACCTTAACACCATTGGACCTTTAGATATGGCATCAGATTTCTTTGCAACTCCTTTCCTTTTCCCCATAGGTATTAATAAGAATAATCTCTTGCTCCTGGCTCCTATGAAGCTCCCAAGGGGTATGGTGTGCCCCTTAGAGCATGCTTCTTCAGGCACGTGCCCTTGGCCACGCACCTGCGGCAGCGTTCCATGGAAGAATGCCCAAAATAAGGTATTGAGCAAAGTCCCCGCGCTGATATCAGGTGCTGTTGGTGACTGCAGAGGTGCCTGGTCTGCTTTGGCACAATCTACTTATTTCTCCAGGTAACAATGGTCCAGACAGTGTCTGGCTTTAATATCTGGGAATAATGCCAGTGGTGGGCAGCAAAATGCTCAATGCCATTGGCTGAATATCGGGGGGGGGGGGGGGGTGTTAAGTTTCGTATGCATCTCCAGCAGTTAGGCACACATAGTTATTATGTCAGCTGTATGGCAAGCCTAAAATCTCTTGCCTAACTTATAGGCATGAATGTTCACTGTTGTGCTAGTCTAATGTAATAATTCGCACCTCTAACATTCCGAAGCTGACTCTGTGGCAGCATGGCAGTGAAGCCGTGTAGTGTTCGTAGGGTTTGTAATCGCACTCCCGATCACTGCCCCGCCCACCGGAAGTTCATTCCCTCCCTCCGAGTTCCAGGGTCGTTGTCCGTCCCCCCATCCTCCCAGTTCCATTGTCCCCCCTCCCTCCCTCCCTCCCAATTCCAGGGTCCCCCCTCCCTCCCAGTCCCAGGGTCGTCGTCCCTCCCTCCCTTCCAGTTCCAGGCCCCCTCCCTCTGAATTTTAAAAGTCATCCTGACTTACCTCGCGCGGTAAAAGCATGCAGGCTTGGCACTTACTTCAGTTTTCCCTTCTCTGTCTCTCAGCTCTGGTCCCGCCCTTGCGGAAACAGGAAATGAGGGCGGGACCAGAGCTGAGTAGTGTCCTCTTTCATAATAACCTTCTTGCAGTTCACTAACTTTTGTTCATGGTCTTCCTTCCTTTGCCCTTTTTGGTTGTTCTCCTTTTGGGCGCTTCATCCCTCTCTTCCGTTGCTGAGGTGTCACACCTGAAGAGAAGATAAAGAGTACTAATCCCCGCCAAATATTTTTCTGGTTTAGTTCACCCTCTTCTGGCACCCTCTTCTGAAACAAGGCCTGATAAATGACAAACACTATAACAGTGCAGAGAGGGTCCAAATTTACACCACAGCGTCCAAAGTATGGCAAAAAGCACCAGGGGCCTTCGGAAACGGGACACGGTTCTATTTATTGTAAAAATCGATATTGCAATGTAGACCCGACACGGGTAGGAACAGAGGCATTTTGTGACTTCTATGCATCGAGTCACTATTTTACAGAAGATGGGATATCTTCCTATTTGATTAGGAAGAAAAGTTGATTGCTGCATATAGCATTCATCTCTTATTAGAGCAGATTCGACCCCTGTGCGCCGAACAACGGCCCATGCGGGGGTCTACATTGGAATATCGATTTTTACAATAAACAGAACAGTGTCCTATTTCCAAATGACAAACACTAGTCATGTCATGGGAAACGGAAATAAAAGCTAAGCGTGCCTTGTGTAACAAGTCATTACACGTGATTTAATAAGTAAATGAATGGACAAATTAACAACACAAGGGCACCAATGGAAAGAGTGCTTCTTCTATTGAAATGGGAAAACCTCTGAGGAGTAAGAACTTTACGAAATGTGTGAGGCTTGGAATACACCGCAAAGCTTCAGCTGTCAAGTATTTTGTAAAGAAATACATTATAAATGCTACATTGTCAGTCTGCAGCAATAAAGAATAATTTTTCTTCCCAGCACTCGAGAGCTCCAATTATAATCCAATTCAGATTAACTATGCTTTGATGGCATTTCCATTACATTAAAAAATACATTTATTAGTCAAGTGTAATGTGTTTTGACTACAGTTCCAATGCTAATAAGACACAGTTTAACTGCTCTGATACCACAGTTGCACACCATTTACAACACCAAATATAAAACCCAATGAGGCACACTCGCTGCTGATTGGCGAGAAAGGAGTTTGGGGATAGACTGACCATCTGCCTTTGGCTCACATCACATTGAGTAAGTGAGCTCTCTTGCAGAAGCCCATTAACACCTTTTGTCTCTCATGTGCAGTACAAAAATAATGGAGGAACAGGGGAAATATAGGAAAGGAATGGACACATACTGACTTAGATGCCAATTAGGTGTTTTTTTTTTAATGCTGTGCACAGAAATATTTTTATTTTGTTTAATTTAGAAGGATTTCATTGTTTAAGGTGCATTTCACAACTGACAATAGCACCCGATGCTCCATCTGTCTGTCTGACTGCACAGGGACTTAGAAAAGGTGTCGAAGGAGCAGTGAGGTTGTGAAGAGGCCAGGCCCTACCACCAAGACCTGAAGATATGGAGGAGATGCTGGTGATGGTAGTGGTGGTGGTGGAAGGAGTTATGGGGCATTGGGGAAACTGATTAGATTGGCAAGAGATGATAGACAGAAACTAAGGAGCAGCACTATGGTGAGGAAACCGGGTCCTGTCACCTACACCAAGTTCAGCAGGATGTCCTAATGTTCAATTCTGGTCACCGCATCTCAAAAAAGGTATAGTGGAATTAGAAAAGGTATAGAGAAGGGCAACGAAAATGATAAAGGGGATGGGACGACTTCCCTATGAGGAAAGGCTGAAGCATCTAGGGCTCTTCAGCTTGAAGAAAAGCCGGCTAAGGGGAGATATGATAGAGGCATAGGCGGTCGGTGGCCCAACTGTTTGGGGAGGCTAAAGGGGGCAGGGTTAGGGGTGGGGCCAGGGGTGGAGCTTAAATCCATAATTGTCTGATAACACACAGAAAAAATAAATAAATAAAAGTCACAATTAATACCTTTTATTACATTTAGATATTAGCTATGTATCATATGTCAAAGAATAAAGTGGTTGCTCAAAGCATATACTAACCACAATCGCTCAACTGCAAAACACTATGCACAACTTTGTGCAAAAACACACTCAGAACCTTACTGTACCATAAATATTACACTGGGCAGAACCTAATACACCAATATACCACCCATACGGAAAATGCAGACTGTCAACAATATGAAACAAGGGATCATAATATCACAATTCTCATGTAGAGCCACAAAACATCCTAATTCATGTTTAATGTGGGATAAAATGCCATACATAAGTAAATAAATATAAACTTTTAATGTTGAGCACCTGATTCTCAAAGTGGACATATTCCAAACACTATAATGAAAATAAAATGATTTTTTTCTACCTTTGTTGTCTGGTGACTTTGTTTTTCTGATTATGCTGGCCCAGTATCTGATTCTGCTACTATCTGTCCTCTTAACTCTGTTTCCAGGGCTTCCTTTCCATTTATTTCTTTACTTTCCGCCTTTCTTCTTCATTTCTGGTCCTCAGCTTCTGCCTATTTTCTTCATTCATGTGCAGTTTTTCTCCTCTCTTCCTTTTCCCTCATCTCATCTCCTTCCTCGCTTTCCCCTTCCCTCCATCCATGTCCAGCATTTCTTCTCTCTCCCCTCCTATCCCCTGCCCTCCATCCACCCATGTCCAGCGACCCTTCTCTCCCCTGCCCTGCATGCACCCATGTCCAGTGACCTGTGTTGAGACCAGTTTGATGTCTGAGTGGAGAATGTTAGACACGATCTAACCTGATGTGAGTCCCGTATGAACTGAACGCTGCGAGAATTTTATGGATAAAGGTGGGCAAGTCTAAAGGATGGCAGCGTAACATTGTTGCCCATTTGGTGCATATCCACTCTTCATAAGAGATTGAAACCTTTGACCAGCGTTTTTTGCTGTTTTGGGTATTTTCATTGATTGGACAGTGATGGATTACAACTACTAACAGGACAGTGGAGCAGAGTATATGCCCGCAAAGAACTGCTTTGGACTGTGTTAATGTTCAACATGGTGACCAGAAGAAGTGGAACATTTTGTTGAGGGAATGTGTTTTACGAGGTACTCACTGTGGTGGATTGGGAATGTTTGAATAAATGATTGAAATGAGTAAATAAAAAAATAATGAAAGTGTTTATGATAAGGAGTAATTAGTGTAATTTGTGGGTAGTTGATGCATATTCATTGTGGATATCCTGAAAACCTGGTCTGTCTGTGGACCTAGAGGACCAAAACTGAGTAGTCCTCCTGTATTAGAGCAAGAAAAAAAGAAAGAAAACTTTTTAGTGGTCAAGAAAAAGGCAATTTAGGTACAAGGCTATTTTTAAGAACATCTTCAGTTGGGGTTCTAATGATTTAAGGATCCAACAAGCAGATGGAGGGGGAGGAGGCTGAAGACAGAGATGCTGTCTCTGGGGAATAGCCAATTTAGGGGCCCTTTTACTAAGCCACTTGGCGCCTATCCACACCCAATGCACGTCAGTTTGGAGTTACTGCGTGGCCCTTGCGGGAATTTCATTTTTGATGGACGTCCACTACGCGCGCCAGAAAATAATTTTTGTTTTCTGGCGCGCGGCAGAAACTGGATGGTAATCATCATTCTGTGCACATAGACAATTACCGCACGGTTAATGTGTTAGACCTTACCGCTAAGTCAATGGCTGGCGGTAAGGTCTCAGACCCAAAATGGATGCGCCAATTTTTATTTTGCTGGACGTCCATTTTCGGCAAAAATTTAAAAAAAAAGGCCTTTTTTTTACAGGCGCGATGAAAAATGTATCTGCGTGCGACCAAAATACGCATCTCCGCTAGCGCAGCCCATTTTCGGTGCACCTTAGTAAAAGGACCCCAGAGTAAATTTCCAAGCAAAATCGAAGATTTTGGAAAAAGATTCCCACTTTTCAGATGAATGTTTTTCCTCTAGTGTGTATTGGTAATTATGACCCTGTTTCCTAGGGTATGTCTCCCACGCAGTGCAAGAAAAGTCTTTAAAAACAGTCTCCTCAGTAATGTTCTAAACACCAAGCGACCACATTTCTTTAAGACAGCTGCAACAGTTCTCTTGAAGAAATAACAACATTAAAATCAATTTCAGGGTTCTAGGAAAATAATTAACTGCTGTCATCTAGTATATTTTACACCAGAATCCTGCAGTGGAATAATAGTCTGTTGGCTTATTGCCTGTTAGTCCAGTTATTATTTTTATTGAATTTTTAATGTAGCTCTGTACATTTCTTAGCAATGCGCATCACCTTTTATAGGAGGAAACAGCAGTGCAGGGATTTAAGTGGAGGCAGCGAAATACAAATAAGGCAGCTAAAGGCACAATGGGCTTCTGTGACATCACAGAACGTGGGGCTGCTGGACTTCCTCAGATATCATAAGGCAATGTAGTGCACTCTCATCCTTCCTGTCTCATCAGCTGGTAACCTTGGGGTCATCTTCGACTCCTCCCTCTCCTTCTCTGCACATATTCAACAGACTGCTAAAACCTGTCGTTTCTTTCTCTATAATATCAGCAAAATTCGCCCTTCCTTTCTGAGCACACTACCAGAACCCTCATCCACGCTCTTATCACCTCTCGCTTAGACTATTGCAACTTGCTTCTCACAGGTCTCCCACTTAGCCATCTCTCTCCTCTTCAATCTGTTCAAAATTCTGCTGCACGACTAATATTCCGCCAGTGTCGTTATGCTCATATTAGCCCTCTCCTCAAGTCACTTCACTGGCTTCTTATCCATTTCCGCATACAGTTCAAACTCCTCTTATTGACCTATAAGTGCATTCACTCTGCAGCTCCTCAGTACCCCTCCACTCTCATCTCTCCCTACATTCCTCCCCGGGAACTCCGTTCACTGGGTAACTCTCTCTTATCTGCACCCTTCTCCTCCACTGCTAACTCCAGACTCTGTTCCTTTTATCTTGGTGCACCATATGCCTGGAATAGACTTCCTGAGCCGGTACATCAAGCTCCATCTCTGGCCGTCTTCAAATCTAAGCTAAAAGCCCACCTTTTTGATGCTTCTTTTAACTCTTAACCCTTATTCACTTGTTCAGAACCTTATTTTATCATCCTCACTTTAATATTCCCTTATCTCTTGTTTGTCCTGTTTGTCTGTCCTAATTAGATTGTAAGCTCTGTGGAGCAGGAACTGTCTCTTCATGTTCAAGTATACAGCGCTGCGTACGTCTAGTAGTGCTATAGAAATGATAAGTAGTAGTAGTAGCATTGGTGGATTTCTCATTTTTATTTATTTATTTGTTACATTTGTATCCCACATTTTCCCACCTAATTGTAGGCTCAGTGTGGCTTACATAGTTCTGGAGAGGTTGTTACATACTCTGGCGTGAACAAATACAGAGTGAACGGTACAATTAAATAGATCTGGTGTGGTTCGTCCCTTGCCGGTTGCAAGGGTCGGATCGTGCGGCGAGGAGTTGAGTATTGTCTGTTTCCTAGTTCAACTGTTGTGTTTCATTGTTTGGAGTTTATGTTGGTTCTATGGGGTATGCCTTTCTGAAGAGGTGAGTCTTTAGATTTTTTTTTTCGGAACTTTAGGTAATTGTTTGTGGTTTTCAGGTCTTTTGGTAATGTGTTCCAGAGCTGTTTGCTTATGTAAGAGAAATTGGACGTGTATGTTGATTTATGCTTCAGTCCCTTGCATCTTGGGAAGTGAAGGTTTAGGTATGTTCTTGCTGATTCAATTGTGTTTCTGATTGGTAAGTCAATCAGTTCTGTCATGCAGCCTGGGGCTAGGCCATGGATTATTTTGTGAACCATAGTACAAATCTTGAAGGCAATACCTTCTTTGATTGGTAGCCAGTGCAGTTTTTCGGGAAGGGGTTTCACACATTTGAGACTTCTCAGTTCTGGTCAAAAGGAAACATGATACCCTGTTGTCTGAATGTTCCCTTTTTATATGATAGAACAAGGTGTGCTACTTCTACTACTAATCATTTCTATAGTGCTACCAGACATATGCAGTGCTGTACACATTATAAGCAGGTACTTTTTCTGTCCCTAGAGGGCTCACTCAGGGGCGTAGTCAGACTTCAACAGGAGGGGGCCAGAGCCCGAGGTGAGGGGGCACATTTTAGCTCCTCCGGTGCCACCGACCCCCCTGCTATTGCTGCCCCCCCCGCCACCACCAACTTTGATGACCCCTGCCGACGACCCTCTCAACCCCCCTCCCACCGCCAACCCTCCCCCGCCGTTGCCGTGGGCTACCTTTGCTGGCGGGGGACCCCAATCCCCGCCAGCCGAGGAGGTCGTCTTCTTCCTCCAAAGGCTTCATTCTGTTTTTGACGTTCTGCACGGACATCAGACTCACAGAAACAGAAGCCTGCACGGCCGCATTGCTGATCTGCAAGGGCAGGCTTCTACATGGAGTGTTGCTAGTGGAGGAGTAGCCTAGTGGTTAGTGCAGTGGACTTTGATTTTGGGGAACTGAGTTCAATTCCCACTGCAGCTCCTTGTGACTCTGGGCAAAGTCTCTTAACCCTCCATTGCCCCTGGTACAAAATAAATACCTGAATATATGTAAACCGCTTTGAATGTAGTTGCAAAAACCTCAGAAAGGCAGTATATCAAGCCCCATTTCCCTTTACTTGCCAGATGGTCATTTCCTGCAGGAAGGCGAGATTTCCCTTTTACCAGCTGCGGTAAAAGGGTGCCTAGACTCACATGTAAAACACGCGCTGATGCCAGCGCTGGCTCCCTTTTGCCACAGCTTGGTAAAAGGGGCCCTCAGGGACTTGTCCAAGGTCACAAGGAGCTGCAGTGGGAATTGAACCGAGGTCAACAAGGATCAAAGCCTACTGCACTCACCATTAGGCTTCTCTTCCACTCCATACAAATATGTATGCATTATTTATTAAAATGGAACATATCAGATAAAAACATTTAATCCTGGCTGGTTAAGTTTGCTTGTTCAGGACTATCCACTGATATTAAGTGGTGCTTAACCGGTTAGTGCTGCTGAAATATGACCACCGACCGCTAAACTCAAAGCCGGCTTTTTTTTGGTGGGTGGGGTGGTCCAGTACTAGTTTAGCAGTTAAATCAAACTGCATATAACTCAGTCCTGCTTTCGGCTTACCAGACGCCAATCAGGAACTACCGCTGGAGACGGGTGGTACTTTTCACCCCCAGCATGCGCCATTTCTTGCGCTACAAAAGTATTTTCTATTTTTGTAGCGCCGTCGCTTACCCAGCGGTAACTGGGCAGCATTGCGCACTGCCCGGTTACCGCTGGGTTAGCGCGGGAGCCCTTACTGCCACCTCAACGAGTGGCAGTAAATGCTCCCCCCCTGAAATGGCCACGTGGTAAGTGGTTCACTTACCGCGTGGCCATTTCTTTTCAAGAACAAAAGAGCCTTTTACCCACTGATATAAAAGAGGGCCTCATCGCACGTCAAAAACACGGGCTGATGCTGTGTCAGGCCCCCCTTTTACCGCAGCTTTTATCTTTTATCCTTTATCTCGCTGCACCTCACGCCTGGAATAGACTTCCCGAGCCTGTACGTCTAGCCCCGTCTTTGGCCGTTTTCAAATCCAGGCTAAAAGCCCACCTCTTTAACGCTGCTTTTGACTCCTAACCATTACTCACTTGCCCTGTACCCTTTTATCCCCTCCTTTAATTCCCTTACCTCTTAGTTGTTCTGTCTGTTTGTCTGTCCTATTTAGATTGTGAGCTCTTTGAGCAGGGACTGTCTTTTCATGTATGGTGTACAGCGTTGTGTATGCCTTGTAGCGCTATAGAAGTGATAAGTAGTAGTAGTAGTAGTAGCTTAGTAAAAGCTCCCTTTAATGCTGTGTTGCAAATGCAGTTAAGTGCTGAATATCGCAGTTAACCATATAACAGCTAAAAAAAAAAAACTGCGAATGTCTACCCCTAATGTTTCATTAGCCCATGAAGGAATTTCAAGACTCATTCCCCAGGAGACATTTTGACAGTGGCGATCCTAGCCGGCATGACACCCGGGGCGGATCGCCAATGTGCCCCCCCTGGCGAAATGACACCCCCCCGAGTGCACGCCGCTGGGGGGGGGGGGGGTGCGGAACAGGAAGTAACCTGTTCCAGGGCAGAGGGAGCTGCAGCGAAGTTAGCGAAGTCAGCGAACTCAGCTGACAGGCGCGCGCCGCGGCACCCCCCCCAGCGGCGTGCACCCGGGGCGGACCGCCCCCACCGTCCCCCCCTTGGTACGCCACTGCATTTTGATAAGCACTTTGAGTTGATTGCTTTCCCCCCCCCCCCCCCCCATTCTGGGCCCTGCTTGGCTGATAAGCTCCCAATCTCCATATTTCATAGTGTTTTTATCTTCTTGTGTTAAATCTACAGAGCTCTAAACAATGTCTTCTTTTTATCGGGTAGCAGTCAAGCTAAGGGAGAAAAAAGTGGCAGGTGGCAGAGGAAGGGGAGGTGGAAAGAAAGAGGAGATATGGAGGTGTTTATCTCCGAGAACAGGTCCGTGAAGGGGCGGACCGAACCGTATTTTCGGAAAAAATAGACGTCCATGTTTTATTCGACAATTTGTGAGCTGGGCGTTTTTGTTCTTCAGTGATAATGGAAAATGAAAGCGCCCAGCTCAAAAACGAATAAATCCAAGGCATTTGTTCGTGGGAGGGGTCAGGATTCGTAGTGCACTGGTCCCCCTCACATGCCAGGACACCCTAGGGGGCACTTTTACAAAAACAAAACAAAAGGTAAAACAGCTCCCAGGTGCATAGCACCCTTCCCTTGGGTGTTGAGCCCCCCAAATCCCCCTCAAAACCCACCGCCCACAAGTCTACACCATTACTATAGCCCTAAGGGGTGAAGGGGGGCACCTACATGTGGGTACAGTGGGTTTGGGGGGCAGTTTGGAGGGCACCCATTTACCAGCACAAGTGTAACAGGTGGGGGGGATGGGCCTGGGTCCACCTGCCTGAAGTCCACTGCACCCCCTAATAACTGCTCCAGTGACGTGCATATTGCTGCCAGGGAGGTGGGTATGACATTTGAGGGTGAACATAAAAAGTTGTGAAACGGCATATTTTGTGGTGGGAGGGGGTTTGTGACCACTGGGGGAGTCAGGGGAGGTCTTCTCCGATTCCCTCCAGTGGTCATCTGGTCATTTAGGGCACTTTTTGGGGCCTTATTCGTGGAAAAACAGGGTCCAGGAAAAGTGCCCTAAATTCTCGCTAAAAACGCATATTTTTTTTCCATTATCGGCGAAAGGCGCCCATCTCTGATCGCCCGATAACCACGCCCCAGTTTCGCCTTCACCACGCCTTCAACACGCCCCCCATCAACTTTGTCCGCATCCGCGACGGAGTGCAGTTGAAAACGTCCAAATTTGGCTTTCGATTATACCGCTTTATTCGTTTTTGTGAGATAAACGTCTAAGTCCCGATTTGGGTCGCAATATAGGCGTTTTTCTTTTTCAATTATAAGCTGGATGGTAATATTCAGAACTCTACCAAAGGTTGGGGAATTTGCCAGACATCCAAAGATAACAAATCCGTGGCCAGGACGGAGTTACACTTAAAACTTACAGAACGCTATTCATCCTTCACTAATCGTGTAAAGTCAAGAGCCAGCCTCAGATCTGATGAATGCCACCACATCTCAGGCTCAGGTCTATGATAGTCTGCTCAGATCTCGTTTCTTCTGTGCAACTCCTAAAGTTGAGAAGAGATTGTATCTTCAATCAAGTCAATTTTAGTAATGTTCAAGATTCATCCTCCCCCCCCCCCCCCCCCCCCCCCACCCCACATACACCATAGTGCCCAATGACGTAGTGGTTCCAGTTTATTATAAAATACAGTACCAGAAAAATCAGTGGCAATTCACTGATACCTCAGTTCTCTATCCCTAAGTTCCTACTTTTTCCCGTTGGGCATTCTCATAAGTACATAAGTATTGCCATACTGGGACAATACTTATGTACTTATTAAGCTCGGCATCCTGTTTCTAACAGTGGCCAATCCAGGTCACGTGTACCTGTGCAAATATTCTATAGCAGGTTAGGCATACCCTAACACCATTATAGAATTCATGCTAAGTGCACCCCTGTTTGGCACTTGTATTTATAGTTAACAAAGTCAAAACTGTGAACCAAACGTTCTTGCAACAGGTACTTACAAATATTAGGAGGTAAAATTTGGAGGAAAAAGCCTCAAAACGCTGCATTGTGCTCAAAAACTGAAAACATTTCAACGTTAGCAATCTTGCAGACACATCTTAATCATTGACAGAAAGCTGTATGTATTAATACATATTATATTAATATGTATATATAAATTTTTGTTACATTTGTACCCCGCGCTTTCCCACTCATGGCAGGCTCAATGTGGCTTACATGGGGCAATGGAGGGTTAAGTGACTTGCCCAGAGTCACAAGGAGCTGCCTGTGCCTGAAGTGGGGATCGAACTCTCCTTAGGACCAAAGTCCACCACCCTAACCACTAGGCCACTCCTCCACTGTTGCTACTATTTGAGACTCTACATGGAATGTTGCTATTCCACTAGCAACATTCCATGTAGAAGTTGGCCCTTGCAGATCACCAATGTGGCCGCGCAGGCTTCTGCGTCTGTGAGTCTGACGTCCTGCACGTACGTCAGACTCACAGAAACAGAAGCCTGCGCAGCCTTCTACATGGAATGTTGCTAGTGGAATAGCAACATTCCATGTAGAATCTCCAATAGTATCTATTTTATTTTTGTTACATTTGTACCCTGTGCTTTCCCAGTCATGGCAGGCTTAATGCGGCTTACATGGGGCAATGGAGGGTTAAGTGACTTGCCCAGAGTCACAAGGAGCTGCCTGTGCCTGAAGTGGGAATCGAACTCAGTTCCTCTGTTCCCCAGGACCAAAGTCCACCACCCTCACCACTAGGCCACTCCTCCACTTAGTTTGCATCTTTTCATTAGTAGATCAAGATGTTGCATTCAGGTAAAACATGTATTTCCCTGCCCCAGTGGCGTTCCTAGGCTGCCTGACACCTGGGGCGGATCGCCGATGCGCCCCCCCCCCTGGGTGCAGCGCAGCCTCCCCCCACTGGCAAAATTACACCCTCCCCCAGGTGCATTTTTACCTGCTGGGAGGGGGGGGGGGTGCCGCGCGCCTGTCGGCCGAGTCCGCTCGTTCCCTCCCTGCTGCTCTCTCTGCCCCGGAACAGGAAGTAACCTGTTCCGCGCAGAGAGAGCAGCAGGGAGGGAACGAGTGGACTTGGCCAACAGGCGCGCGGCACCCCCCCAGCGGCGTGAACCCGGGGTGGACCGCCCCCACCGCCCCCCCTTGGTACGCCACTGCCCTGCCCTCAGCAGGCTTATAATCTTAGGGGTCCTTTTACTAAACTGCGGTAATGGATTAAGCATGTGCTAAAAGATAAGACGTCCATTATATTCCTTTGGCTGTCTTATCATTTAGTGTGGGCTACGTATTAACATGTACTAAATCTGTTAGCGCACCTTAGTAAAAGGACCCCTTAGTTGGCTACTTTACTCTATGCACTATGGGCCAGATTCTATATATGGCGACTAATATCTAGGTATGTTTATTTACGCGCCTAGTGGCATTCTGTAAGCCGGTCCACATTCAGATGTGATTTATAGCTAAACTGATGTCACAGAGATTTATACAGCGAAATTACCCCAAAACAGTAATAAAAAAAAGCATACAAGAGAGCCAAGTATGCTCAAAGGGAGTGGCTTCTTCATACGACTCAAGTAGAGGAGTGTGGTAGCCGTGTTAGTCCACTCTTAAGGTTATCAATAGAAATCAAACAAAATAAAACATGGAAAAGAAAATAAGATGATACCGTTTTTATTGGACATAACTTAATACATTTCTTGATTAGCTTTCGAAGGTCGCCCTTCTTCCTCAGATCGGAAATAAGCAAATGTGCTAGCTGACAGTGTATATAAGTGAAAACATTCAAGCATTACTATGACAGTAAAATAGATACCACTGGAGATTCTACATGGAATGTTGCTACTATTGGAGATTCTACATGGAATGTTGCTATTCCACTAGCAACATTCCATGTAGAAGGCTGCGCAGGCTTCTGTTTCTGTGAGTCTGACGTCCTGCACGTATGTGCAGGACGTCAGACTCACAGAAGCAGAAGCCTGCGTGGCCACATTGGTGATCTACAAGGGCTGACTTCTACATGGAATGTTGCTAGTGGAATAGCAACATTCCATGTAGAATCTATAGAAATCAAACAAAATAAAACATGGAAAAGAAAATAAGATGATACCGTTTTTATTGGACATAACTTAATACATTTCTTGATTAGCTTTCGAAGGTTGCCCTTCTTCGTCAGATCGGAAATAAGCAAATGTGGTAGCTGATAGTATATATAAGTGAAACATCCAAGCATTTCATTGACAGTCTAGCAGGGTGGGGGTAACTTTAAAACCATACAAGAACGTAAGACCTTTGAAGTCAGAATGATTGAATATTTTAACACCCAACAGAAAGGACTTAACAAGGATCTGGGGTTCCTAGCCCATTATAAACCATAAAGCTGTATGTCTCTGTTGATCACCCCACCCCTCACCTATCCACACCCATCCTGTTAGAATATCAATGATATGCTTTGATGTCCCCATGCATACCTCCGACCCACCCCCATCCTCCCACCCTGTCAGACTGTCATAGTAATGCTTGAATGTTTTCACTTATATACACTGTCAGCTAGCACATTTGCTTATTTCCGATCTGACAAAGAAGGGCAACCTTCGAAAGCTAATCAAGAAATGTATTAAGTTATGTCCAATAAAAAAGGTATCATCTTATTTTCTTTTCTATGTTTTATTTTGTTTGATTTCTATAGATTCTACATGGAATGTTGCTATTCCACTAGCAACATTCCATGTAGAAGTCAGCCCTTGTAGATCACCAATGTGGCCGCGCAGGCTTCTGCTTCTGTGAGTCTGACGTCCTGCACGTACGTGCAGGACGTCAGACTCACAGAAACAGAAGCCTGCGCAGCCTTCTACATGGAATGTTGCTAGTGGAATAGCAACATTCCATGTAGAATCTCCAATAGTAGCAACATTCCATGTAGAATCTCCAATGGTATCTATTTTACTGTCATAGTAATGCTTGAATGTTTTCACTTATATACACTGTCAGCTAGCACATTTGCTTATTTCCGATCTGACGAAGAAGGGCAACCTTCGAAAGCTAATCAAGAAATGTATTAAGTTATGTCCAATAAAAAAGGTATCATCTTATTTTCTTTTCCATGTTTTATTTTGTTTGATTCATACGACTCATAAATCGGATTCACAAACCGGCAATGGTATGTGTTTTACCGGATTCTCCTCAAGCTATGGAGATTCGAAAAGCAATATATAAATATCGGGTCCTTTTACCAAGCTGCAGGAAAAGGGGTCCTGCACTAGCAGCAGGGGCTGTTTTTCCCCCGCACATCAGGGCCCTATTTACCGCAGCAGGTAAAGAGACCCCCAAGCACACATGGCCATGCGATATGAGAATTCTTACTGCATGGACATACGGCTGGGAGCCCTCACCGCCACTCACTGAGGTGGCAATAAGTGTTCCCGCGCTAACCCAGCAGTAATTGGGCAGTGTGTGGCGATGCCCGATTACCACCGGGTTACCACCGCACAAGCTATTTCCGAGTTTTTTTCCCCTCAGGAAATGATGTGTGCTAGTGGCAAGAGGACCACTGCTGGCAGCTGCGTTGGCCTGGCGGTAGTCCTGGAAAAGCTAGATGTAAGCCCACGTTGGGCTTACCGCTGCTCTGTAAAATGGTCCCCAAAGTTAGGCATGAGACCCGCACTGAAGCGCTATTCTATCAAGGGAGTGCTCCTTGCTGATATTTCGTTTGTGACCAAATTTGGGTGCCATTTACTGAGTCTACCTGTAAATGCAAAAACGTTCATGCAAGATTATAGAATTAGGGGATAAATTTTAAAGATGTGCTAACAAACTGACAGGTCAATGCTCGGAACAAGTGTGGTCTCTAGAGGCGATTAGTGCCGGACCAGCACCTCCATTAGTAAGGGCAGAATGCTCAGAGGCTCTAGTGCTGGAGACAACATGCGTGCCAAAGATCAGCGGAAATTAGGGTTACCATCGGGCTCATTTTCAAAGCACTTAGCCTCCCAAAGTTCCATAGAAACCTATGGAACTTAGCCTCCCAAAGTGCTTTGAAAATATGCCTCTCTATGTCCGGATTTACCCGGCCATGTCCTCTTTTTGAGGACATGTCCGGGCGTCCGGACGGGTTTTTGCCAGTCCGCCCGTTTGTCCGGATTTCTGGACAAACGGGCGGGCGGGCGGTGGGCCTATTCTAGCCTCCCCTTCCCTTACTTACTATCTACTGCCCTGGTGGTCTAGTGACCCCTTCGGGGCAGGAAAGATACCCCTCTTTCCTGCCCGGAGCGCTGCCCTTGCCCTGCATTCTGTTGCTGTGACGGTCTCGGGATTCAAAATGGCCGCCGAGAGTTGAAGCGGCCTCACGACACTTCAACTCTGGGTGGCCATTTTGAATCCCGAGACCACCAGGGCAGTAGATAGTAAGTAAGGGGAGGGGAGGGGAATATGTGACCCGGGGGCAGGGGAATATGTGACAGGGGGCGGGGTGAGGATGCAAAAGGGGTGGGCATGGGCGGGGCAGGGGGCGGGACATGTGTCCTCTTTTTGAAAGGACAAAATATGGTAGCCATAGCGCAAATAGCATGCTAATGTAGTCAAACGGATGTTAATGAGATCACTTCCTATTCCCGCCCAATGCTCAGAGAGCAGAGCGCAAAACAAAGCTGCCTTTCCGCTGAAAAAATAACACCAGCTCAGAATAGGCATTAGGGTGTTTGAAGAGAAAATTTCTCATGATTCTTTCTTTAAAATCTGCTGTTTTTTTTTAAATATAATTTGGAAGCAGAAGGAAGTCCTTGCAAGCCCCTGAGCGCTGGTAGTGAGAGATGAATGTATGTGCCAGGGGCGTATCTGAGGTTCGGCGGTAGGGGGGGCAGGGGCTAGAGTGAGGGGGCACATTATAACGCCCCCCCCCCACTGCCGTTAACCCTCCCCCACCGATGTTAACCCTCCCCCGCCTACCGCCAACCCTTTCCCCGCCTAGCGCGGTCACCTACCCCCCGAGGTCCACTCCTGTCGGTTTTTTAAAATATTACTTCAGCTGGCGGGGGACCCCAACCCCCGCCAGCCCAGCCGAGGTCTTTAACTTCTTCATCCTTCCTCGTGCTGTTCCTGCAATGCATCCTTCCAGTTGGACGGAGTTTGACGTCGCAGCACGTTGACGTCCTGCACGTACAACGTGCTGCGACGTCAAACTCCGTCCAACTGGAAGGATGCATTGCAGGAACAGCACGAGGATGAAGAAGTTAAAGACCTCGGCTGGGCTGGCAGGGGTTGGGGTCCCCCGCCAGCTGAAGTAATATTTTAAAAAACCGGCAGGAGCAGACCTCGGGGGTAGGTGACCGCGCTAGGCAGGGAAAGGGTTGACGGTAGGCGGGGGAGGGTTAACGGCGATAGGGGGGTCCAGGGCGAAATCTGCGGTGGCCCAGGCCCCTGTGGCCGCACGCAGATACGTCCCTGGTATGTGCGAGTCGGAGCAAACCCAAAAGTAAAAGCACACATTGGCGCCCGTATCCTGTGTTTAAATATAAGCCTTCCAAGTAAAAAACAAAACAAACACTTGTATTTAAAGGAGCAGAAAAGAGAAGCCAATGTGTGCTTCACTTTTGGATTTGAGAGGCACATGCACACAGGAACTGAGTTTACCATGAAACTCTGCGCATGCGTCATGATCCCCTCTTGCTTTTGCTTTTACAGCATGCAAATAATTTGAATACAATTTCCTTTGAGCATCGGCGAGCTAGGCCTCTGCACTGTTCCAGCGATATGGTTTCTGCGCTGTTGGCTTACCGTGGGAATCCTGAGCATCGGTCTATGAGTGTGTGCTAAAGAATGCCGATTCCTACTGACTGCCTGTCTCAGCCTCCTCCCTGCCTGTGCTCTTTGGGTTATTTTACTCTCTAGCAGGGGCGTAGCAAGGTGGGGCCACGGGGGCATGGGTCCCCGCAGATTTAGCCCTGGCTCCCCTGCTCTCACCCTCCCCGCCGCTGACCCTCCCCCATCACATTCAATCCCCTCTCCCACCGCTGCCAACCCTCCCTTGCCACCATCAGGTACCTTTGCTGGCGGGGGTCCCCAACCCCCGCCAGCCGAAGTCCTCTTCAGCGCCGGTCTCTGGCGCGTTGTTATCTGGATTCTGTTTCTGTGAGTCCTGACGTCCTGCATGTAGGAACGTTCAGGACATCAGGACTCACAGAAACAGAATCCAGATCAGCGAACGTGTCAGACTCGGAGACCAGCGCTGAAGGGGACTTCGGCTGCCGGGGGTTGGAGACCCCCACCAGCAAAGGTACCTGGCGGTGGCGGGGGAGAGTTGGCGACGGCGGGAGGGGAGTCAAAAGGGACAGGGGAGAGGTTGTGGCACCCAGGGGGGTCAGCGGTGCCGGGGGGAGGGGAGGCTAAAATGTGCCTCTTCACCTCTGGCTCTGGACCCCCCCTCCCGTCAAAGTCTGGCTATGCCCCTGCTCTCTAGTGCATATTCTCTATCGTACTGTGGCACCAGTTTATTTCTTGCTACCAAGGGACACTAGACTAAGACATTCCTAATTAGAAGACAAATATTAAAGAGATTTTTTCTGCTTAAATACAAGGGCCCTTTCACTAAGCTGCGTAGGTGCCTACGTGCGCCCAAACCACGTGGACCAGGCGGTAATTTCATTTTTAATGCACATCCGCTAAGCGTGCCAGAAACTGGGCGGTAATCATCATTATACACGCGTACATGATTACCACCTGGTTAG